>NW_028270152.1:44522137-45122137 GCF_037043375.1 Chiloscyllium plagiosum
TTCCAGCTTGTGCTGAGACTTGCTGGAACACTGCAGCAGAAATGTTGGCGTGGAAACACACTGGTGTGTTGAATTGGCAGGCAACTGGTAGCTTTTATGGACAGAGCACAGGTGTTCTGCAAAGTGGTCACCCAGTCTACTCTACCCAGAGTAGAGGAGACCACATTGAACAGAATACTGGAGACTAGATTGAGTGAAGAGCAGACAAAGCATTGCTTCACCTGGAAGCTGTGTCTGGGGCTTTGGATGGTGAGGAGGAAGATGAACAGACAGGTGTTACATCTTTTGCAATTTCATGGGAAGGTACTGGCCAGGTGTAGGGAGGTGGTGTGAGTGGAGAAGTAGTGGACCAGGGTGTCCCAGAGGGAATGGTGCCCATGGAATGCTGACAAGGGAGAGGAGAGAAATGGTTGTTCTATCCCGTTGGAGCATACAATCCTTTGGATGTCGAGGTTGGTACGTGGTAAGTCAGGACTGGGGGAACCAAATCATTGTTGTGGGGGAAAAGGCAAGGGCTAAGGGCAGAAGTGCAGGAGATGGTCAAGTACAGCTAGTGGGCGGCACGGTGGCACAGTGCTTAGCACTGCTGCATCATAGCGCCAGAGATCCGGGTTCAATTCCCGCCTCAGGCGACTGACTGTGTGGAGTTTGCATGTTCTCCCCGTGTCTGCGTGGGTTTCCTCCGGGTGCTCCGGTTTCCTCCCACAGTCCAAAGATGTGCAGGTCAGATGAATTGGCCATGCTAAATTGCCCGTAGTGTTAGGTAAGGGGTAAATGTAGGGGTATGGGTGTTTTGCGCTTCGGCGGGTCGGTGTGGACTTGTTGGACCGAAGGGCCTGTTTCCGCACTGTAATGTAATCTAATCTAATCTAATGGCTCTGTCAGCTGCAGAATCCTTGGTTGAGGAAAAAGGTGGACGTTTCTCAGGCCCCCTTGCAGAAGGCAGCATTGTCAGAACAGATTAGACAGCGACGGACAAACTGGGAGAATGGGATGAAGTCCTTACAGGAAGTAGGGCATGAGGATACAAAGTTGAGCTAACTGTAGGAGTCCATGGGTTTGTACTGCATATTGGTATCCAGTTTATACCCTATTGTCGTTCACAATGTGGCCTCCTCTATATTGGGGAGAGGAAACACAGGCTGGGTGATCATGACGGGGAGCACCTACATTTTGTCTGCAAAAATCACCAAGTTTCCAGTTGCTTGCCACTTCAACACACGACTGTGTTTCCACACGAACATTTCTGTCGCAGTAGATCTGCTGCAGGGTTCCAGTGAGGTTAAACACAAACTCAAAGAACATCTCATTTTCCGCTCGGAGACCCTGTAACCTCATCATCAAGCTCAACAACTTTCGAGTCTGATTTCATCCTTCCAGTTTAACAATCCTGTTATGACATTTTTTTTTTAGATTAGATTACATTACATTACATTACATTACAGTGTGGAAACAGGCCCTTCGGCCCAACAAGTCCACACCGACCCGCCGAAGCGCAACCCACCCATACCCCTACATTTACCCCTTACCTAACACTACGGGCAATTTACCACGGCCAATTCACCTGACCTGCACATCTTTGGACTGTGGGAGGAAACCGGAGCACCCGGAGGAAACCCACGCAGACACGGGGAGAACGTGCAAACTCGCCTGAGGCGGGAATTGAACCCGGGTCTCTGGCGCTGTGAGGCAGCAGTACTAACCACTGTGCCACCGTGCCGTTCACATATGTTGCTTATAGCACAGTCATCCATTCCCACATACTCCTAGGTCAATTATATTATATAGGTTGCATTCAGTGCAACTCACTCATTTTCTCCTACTCTTAGCTTTTATTCTCACTTGTTCAGCTTTTCCTCTGCCCTAGTCTGCTATCTATAATCTCCTTGTTTAGCTACTTTATCACTCTATCTCTGGACTCCACCTCCATCTATCTGCTCACCCCTCCCCTCTTCCCCCCCCACCACCACCACCACCACCACCACCATCCCAACCACCCCCAACTTTGGCTTCAACTTAAATACTACGCTTTCTTAGCTGATAGCAGTTCTGAAGAAGAGTTAATGGACTCGAAACATTAACTCTGCTTTCTCCCCACAGGTGCTCCTGGACCTGTTGTGTTTTTCTGAAACTTGTTTTTGTTTCAGATTTCAAGCATCTGCAGTTCTTTATTTTATTTTATTTTAATGGCTGACAACCGACATCTGGGGAACTCAAGTGGAAGAAAAAGTCAATCATCCACATGGTACTTCAGGCTGATGTTTCAGCTTTATCTTTTGTACCAGTGCGCTGGGCTCTGTCATCGTTGAGGATGGGGGATTTTTTTGGAGCATCCTCCTCCAGTGAGTTGTTTCAACATCCACCACCATTTAAATACAGCTCTAAAAATTATTTCTGACTACCATGGAAAGCATTTGTGAACTATAGGCACTAGGGCACACAGTTAAGAGATGAAAATGTGTTGCTGGAACAGCGCAGCAGGTCAGGCAGCATCCAGGGAACAGGAGAATCTACATTTCGGGCATAAGCCCTTCTTCAGGAATGAGGAAAGATAAAAGGTAGGGAGGAGGGACTTGGGGGAGGGGCATTGGAAATGCGATAGGTGGAAGGAGGTCAAGGTGAGGGTGAAAGGTCAGACTGGGGTGGGGGCGGAGAGGTCAGGAAGAAGATTGCAGGTTAGGAAGGCGGTGCTGAGTTCGATGGATTTGACTGAGACAAGGTGGGGGGAGGGGAAATGAGGAAACTGGTGAAATCCGAGTTCATCCCTTGTGGTTGGAGGGTTCCTAGGCGGAAGATGAGGCGCTCTTCCTCCAACCGTCGTGTTGTTGTGGTCTGGCGATGGAGGAGTCCAAAGACCTGCATATCCTTAGTGGAGTGGGACGGGGAATTGAAGTGTTGAGCCACAGGGTGGTTGGGTTGGTTGGTCCGGGTGTCCCAGAGGTGTTCTCTGAAACGCTCCGCAAGTAGGCGGCCTGTCTCCCCAATATAGAGGAGGCCACATCGGGTGCAGAGGATGCAATAGATGATGTGTGTGGAGGTGCAGGTGAATTTGTGGCAGATATGGAAGTTTCCTTTGGGGCCTTGGCGGGAAGTGAGGGGGGAGGTGTGGGCGTAAGTCTTGCACCTCCTCCGGTTGCAGCGGAAGGTGCCAGGAGTGGAGGTTGGGTTGGTGGGGGGTATGGATCTGACGAGGGAGTCACGGAGGGAGTGGTCTTTACGGAATGCTGATAGGGGAGGGGAGGGAAATATATCCTTGGTGGTGGGGTCCGTTTGGAGGTGGCGGAAATGACGGCGGATGATACGCTGTACATGGAGATTGGTGGGGTGGTAGGTGAGGACCAGTGGGGTTCTGTCCTGGTGGTGGTTGGAGGGGCGGGGCTCAAGGGCGGAGGAGCGGGAAGTGGAAGAGATGCGGTGGAGGGCATCGTCGACCACGTCGGGGGGGAAATTGCAGTCCTTGAAAAAGGAGGCCATCTGAGTTGTACGTTTTTGGAACTGGTCCTCCTGGGAGCAGATGCGGCGGAGATGAAGGAATTGGGAGAATGGGATGGCGTTTTTACAGGGGGCAGGGTGGGAGGCGGTGTAGTCCAGGTAGCTGTGGGAGTCGGTCGGTTTGTAGTAGATGTCCGTGTTGATTCGGTCGCCTGAGATAGAAATAGAAAGGTCGAGGAAGGGGAGGGAGGAATCTGAGACTGTCCAGGTGAATTTGAGGTCAGGGTGGAAGGTGTTGGTGAAGTGGATGAACTGTTCAACCTCCTCGTGGGAGCACGAGGCAGCGCCGATACAGTCATCAATGTAGCGGAGAAAAAGGTGGGGGGTGGGGCCAGTGTAGTTGTGGAAGATGGACTGTTCCACATATCCTACGAAGAGGCAGGCATAGCTGGGGCCCATGCAGGTGCCCATGGCTACTGCTTTCGTTTGGAGGAAGTGGGAGGCAGTTAAGAGATGTAAAGTAACACCCTTAAGGAGCAAAAATGTGGGCGAGGGATCCGCAGGTCCGAACAACATTTGCTAAATATAGACATTTTTCAGAGCTGAACTGATACTTTTATGTAAGCACTATGTTCATAATGATTGACAGTAATTTTGTCAGAAATTCCTTTGGCTTTTCCAATGTTCACAGTTATCTGCCCCATTTGTGATTTTTTAATTTAATATAATCTACAGTATCTCAATCAATTTCATGTTTCATACAAAATTTGTGGTACACCCAATTTGAGATCATACTCTGATACAATGGGTTGCATATTTTCCTTGATTCATTTATGGATGTCACAAGTTATGACATTGTGTGAATGCAGTTACACATCAAGGACATGAAGTACGCTGAAATCTGTAGTTAGCACAAACTGATTAGAACTGAATGAACAGTTACATAGTCTCCCTCTAAATCATAACATTGTGCCGTTATAAAGAAAAAGAATACAACATTATAGATTTCCTCCAGCTTCAGTAATCTGTACTTATCTAACCCTGGCCTCTTTAGAATCCCCAATTCTAAAATTGCTCCATTACAGCTGGTTCTGTCTTCAGTTGCCCTGGTGCAAAACTTGAACTTTCTCTCTACACTTTGGCATTTCTCTCTCTTGCTTTCCTCCTTTTAAGACCCTTATTTACTACTTTGATGAAGCTTTGCATCCTGAAGCTTGGCATTTTGGTGACTTAGTTGTCTTTGGGAATAGCCATGCCGGCGATTTACTGGGAAGATGCAAGAGATTCAGACCGGAGGATAATGGAATGTGCATTCATGATAACTCTGGATAAACTGTTAGTTTCCAGGCTTGGATGGGAGGTTTAAGGAAAGCCACGCTTAGTAGGCAGTTAAACTTTAATATTGATTAAATTTCAGAATAAACTGGAATAGGGGTCCATAGGATAGCAAAGTGGCAAGTCTATATGGAAACCAAGCTCATGTGATCATACTGCCAGGGACATGGATTCAATGGGTTCTTAAAATGTTGAAAAACAGGGCAAAGCTTTCCCTCTAAGGAGGCAGCAAGAAGGACAAACAATCGGATGAGCTGGCCCTGGAGAAATGCTTGCCTGACCAGCACGGTTCGATGGGCAATCTTCTCAGCACAGCATCAATGAAGGGCCATCAATTGACGGCCACTTAAAGGCTTCAACTCACCACTGCCAGCAAGTGAGAACAGTAGCTGGTTAGGCTGATCTACCTGTCAGATTAGGCGAGAGGTAGGGAGGCTCCACTGGAGCACATGTGGGGCGTTGACAGGGACAAGAGGATGACTGCTGTGTGCCACACCCCTGCCCTTGCCTTCAATATTCCTGACCGCCACTCACCCCTCAGCTCTGTGAGATCCAAAAAAAAAAACAAAAGACTTATCTTCTTACTGTTGGATTCTTTGAAGACCAGGTTTCCATGAAATGAGGTCTCAGAAGCTGCCAATGTTTTACTGGACAGCAGCTTCTAGCATGGCAGGACTTCAACATAGATGCCTATCATTGACCAACAAACTCACTATCTGCTCTTAACAAGCTGAGTAGAGTTTGATTCAGCAAGCTCTCTCATTGGTGGAGATGATGAGTCAGTTTCTACCATACATGCCTTCCCTTACACTAAAGCTGCAAAACGAAAAATCTCCGCTGCAGCCACTGTAATTACCCAAGCAAATATAATGGCTCCTTGAATATATTGAGATAAGAATTATCTACTTAAAAGATTATATTAGCAATAACCTGTACTATTTAACTGCATTTGTCAAAATAGAACAACAATAGCACTTGTAGAAGATGTTACTCCACATTTCTGAATGTATTCATGATTTTTTGCTCTCCGTACTTTAAAGGTGATAGCTTCTTTAGATTATTCTTATTACTGGAGAATCAGCAATTTTGTATTCAAAGAAGTCTACCTTGTGCTAAAAAAAGTGATCAAAAAAATCATCTTCCATTATAAGTACATGATAAATAGTTCATCTTCCATGCAGTTTTATTACCTAACATTTAGCTGTATTAGCCACTTCTCAAAACATTTAATCAAGAAAATATATCACAGATAAACAAGGACTATTTGTTTCAGAATTTCTACACTTCGCACATTGTTACTTTGCATTTTTGGAAGAACTGTGATGGATAAAAGGTACAAATATGACAAAAGTCAACTTTTCACAAAGTTTATACCCTGAACGTCAACTGTAATTTCATGGAAGCACTTCTACACAAAGGTTGGTAGAGGTTTAAATTCTTCCAAAAACAGAAGTTGATACTAAATGAAAGTTTGATAAGCAAAAAGGTATTAAATGAATATAGGCCAAAGGCAGAAATGTAGATTTAGGTCACAGATCAGTCATGATCTTATTGAATGGCAGAACAGGCTCAAGGGTTTGAATGGCCCAGTTCTGATCTTATGTTCCCTTTCCACAGTTACTGGTTGATTCAGATTGCAGCCTAAGCAAGCTGTCCTTCTCCAAGCTAGGATTCCAACTCTTTTCATTACAAAAAGCGATACTCCAAACTCTCAGTTTATATTTTGTGAAAAGCTTCTTCACTATTCAAATAGCCTCATAGCTGACTTGCCAGCCATGACCCCCAACTAAAATTCCTGCTGACAGTATTTATCCCCAAGTCTGTAACAAAACTACAATGGTTCTCAATTCACCAACAGCTCAAATTTAACATTTTCTTTCAAATGTTTAAAGCCCTTCATGGCTTTTTCCTTGTCTACCTCTCTAAACTGCTCCAATTCGCTACTCCAAACTTTTGGTTCTTACGATTCTGGCTTATTTTTGTACCTACCAATCTCTACCCTGTAAGTGATGCCTATACCTTTACTGTCCAGGGCTCCACACCAGATTCTTCACCCTAAAATCTTCCCATTCTCTCAATTTCTTTTATAAAACCATTTTGGACCATCTCTCCCAACATCTCCTCAAATGGTTTGACACTTTGTTTTCTATTATTGCAATTTTTGGAAGATTATTCTCAATGTATTGAAGGCATTTCACAAACACAAAGGGTTTCTGCTGCTTACTGAGCTAAAATTCTTAATACACAAATTTAAAAAATGAAAACGAAGCAATGATTTAGCAGTGAAATATTTTGCTCACTTGTCCTTATGTTTAAGATTACAATCAAACCTCAACAATTCCTTTAAATTTCCAATAAAACATTGCAACATGAATAATTGCAGAAACTAAATAGGTTTAGGTCATTTCACTTGATGAATTCTTGCAGCATTTTGGTTGGGTGAACGGCTGGTTTGCAGTGCAGAGTGACACCAACAGCACTGGTTCAATTCCCACACCCAAGGCTACCATGAAAGTCCCTCCTTCTCAACTTCTCCACTCATCTGAGGCATGGTTAAGCCACCACCAGTTGTCTCTCTTTAACAAGAGAGCAGAGCTGCTCTATGAAGACCGGGTCTATGATGACTTTAGTATTGAGAGTGTGGTGCTGGAAAAGCACAGCAGGTCAGGCAGCATCCAAGGTGCAGGAGAACCAATGTTTCAGGCAAGACCCCTTCATCATAGACTATTCATTTTCTTGCTTTCTGCATGACAATTGGTATAATGAAGTCTTGAACTATCTTGTCATGCAAATCCACAAATATATTTAGAGACATATGCAAATATTATATGCATCAATGCTACCTTTTGCCCTAATAAGAGGAAATTACTTCTTGAGAATTTGAAATTTACACAGCCTTCAAATCGCAAATTTATTGCTCACGCCTTTCACACTTGTATACTTTAACAGTTAAATTACTTTCTTAACTAATAATTAATCATACACTACAAAATGTGGCATGCCCAAGCAGCACCTAACGTAACTGCTTACAGTTAATGCTCAGACTGAAACCAAGTGTGGAACAGTAACGTTCCTCCAGCAAGAAGAGTGTTTTCAGTCTCTCCACTTTCAGAGTTAAGGATCTAAATCAAATTGTAAAAACAAAATCGGAAGCAAATTAAAGAGATCCAGATGACAACTGTGCCAGGAGGGAGAGTAAATACTACATGCAATGCAGAAGGGTCGTCATCCCTCAACATGGCAAAAATGATCTCTGTTCGTACGGTCCATTCATGGACAGGCAAGAGCTGGTCCATAAATTAGGGAGTGCTCTTATCCGCACTTACATGTTCTTTAATTGATTACATACCAGCCTAAAGTAAATATTTCTGAGTTCAATACAATACGCGTGCTGATTTTGCAACGTATGACCAACTGACAGTGGGAGTAATAGCCATTGTCAGCGCCGCTTGGCGGTGACAGTAATCAATACACGGGAACGATAACGCCCAATGTCCTCATCGGAGTGCAGGTACTTTATGATTATTTGTCTAATAGGAGAGCGTTTCTACAAAATAGCAAAATAAGCCACATTGCAAATCGATCTTGGGTTTGTTTAATGGCATGGTTTTACTCCATACGCTGGTATTTGCAGCTGGACAATGAGAAAATACGTACATCTGAGAACAAAGGACAATTCTCAGACCTTTTTCATAACGGTGCATTTGGAATTAAGTTTTTTTGCATTATTGGACAGAGTTTGACCAGCTTGCAATTTCGAAAGGGGAGCCTCAAAGACAAAAGCCACCGCAAAGTTGTATTTAGCTCCCCCGCCATGATTAAAAAGTCACCTTGAACTGCTAATTATTGCCTGTATTTAAAGGGCGCAAGTGCAAGGAAGTGTCTGTGCCTGCAGACTGGCTCCTCTGGGCGCTCTGTAACTGGACGAGGACAGCTACCGCAGTGAGAAGCGAAATAAAGCACCCAGATCGATCAAATTTCCAGCACCCCCTTCGGCAGAGCGAAGACATCAGCAATGTCAAAAACTGCTTGCATTTTTTTGCCATCAGCTGATTAACACGAGGTTAAAGCTGTTGCAGAGGATTCCCCCCCCCCCCCCCCCTTGTTAACCAGAAAGCTTGCTGATGTGTTGAGGCAGGATTTTATATATCGTCCTCCTTGGCTGGCTTACCTTTTGCTGCCTCCTCGCCATGTCTGTAGGCTGCTTGGCATTGAATGGGTAGGCGATGCATCTCATCACAAAGACATACAACTGAAGCTTTCTCTTCCTCTCTTCCTCTTCTTTCTGCAGCCTCTCGAGCTCCTCTTTCTCTTTCTCACTGACCACAGAGGGGCTGGGACTGGACGGCCGGATGCTGCTGCTCCGGCTGCTCGGCTGTAAGCCCCCGCTGCTCTCGCTGGTCCTGCTCGGGGACAACCGACTGCCCGGGGCCGGAGCCTGCACCTCCTTGCTCTCCTCCTCGACTATCTCCTCCGATTCTTCCTCGCTAGACGACGGATCTAACATTGTGGCGCCTCACCTGCTCACTCACTCGCACTCTCCTGCACTGAATAAACCAAGAGAAATAGCAAACTGCAGGCACCGTGCGAGTAAATAGAACAGAGAGGAAGCGAGCTGCCCTGTGCTTTGCACGGATTGTCAGCAGACAGGAAGCCGAGTGCTTACGTTCTTGTCATTTAACCCTGCTCTCACCGACACAAGGTATGAGGGACGTGCACAGGTCCGGGATCGAGGCTTAATTCATCCACAATCTCTCTCTCTGCCTGCCCGGTTCTATTAGTACAATGTGATGGTTGGCCACCACTTTACACTACAGGTCTGCAGCATAGATAGAGGCAAATATATTTATATATGCGGTGGGGGTGGGCACCTCTGAAACCAGCAAAGATTAACAGCTTGAGATTCTGATTCAACTCTCAATATTGTTCCAGCTTTTCACTCGCACTGTACTGGGGGGGAAGGGGCGGGGTAACCACCCTTTCATCACCATTGGATTCAAAGTGTTGAACTGAGAAAAGGAAAGGTTCACTGATGTTGTAGAAGTTGCATCCCCGCTTTTACTTAAACCGTATTTATGCATATATAAGGTTCAAAAGGAAGCAAAAACATAAACGCAAGATAGTTTCCTAGTTCTTAAGAATAATATTCATTTGTGTTTTAGAAAGAAGAAGTCCACGATTTTGCCAGCAGACTGAAACTGGATTGTGTGGATACGGTCATTCGCAGAAATAAAATGCCCAAGAATAAGTTGTTTCAGGCTGACCATATGACCCCAAAATCCATTCCATTTGCCAGAGCTCACAGGAGATTTTTCTTTGAATGTCATCTGAGATACTAGCTTTGTAAACCATCCAGCTCATCAAAGACCAATTTTCCACGGGAACCTTCCTTCTAAATCATCACCTGTTTTCTGAATGTATTTAAGTTCGGTAGGTTTTCCACAGGTTTTGCAACGGAACTGTTAAAAGTTTCACATTTTATTTTTAAAAAAAACAACATTTTGAGTGAACGCTCGCTTTCAGAGCAGATCTCAGCGGAATTCCACCGCCTGCGCCCCCTGCTGCCGACCAATGATAAGACAGGAAATGTCAAGGATTTCAGATACCCATTCATAAAACGTAAAATCGGTTTTTCGCAGCTTGTTAAGTAACCGGCATGTGTTTCAACGTATTCTCGAAGTTTTGCATATTTTACAGGTGTCGGCATGATTTTCGGGCTGACAGTAAATGGAGCAGGGAGTTACATGGCCTGACCCAGTTTTCCACAATCGCTCCTGACGCCCTGCGTTCGTTCATAAATGTTCAGATGGCTTTAAATGGGGGCAGGAATTTAAGGACCAGATCTTGAGGTCAGCCCTGAGGTGATGACTGCTGAACAACAATAAGGCTGTCCGCACCAAAAACAGACGTCCACTCTTGGTAATCTACAGGAAGTGTCCCTCACCCACATCTTTCAAAACAAGATCACTTCGAGACCACATAGACTACGTTTTCGTGACCTATAGGATGTCCTGTCTGTTAGAGCCATGCTCAGTGCTGTTTGTCAGGCAGACCATGGTGTCATGCAGACCCAACTGTCCAAGACAAAACTAAACTGGTACCACCTGCCAGCATTTGGCCCATATCCGTCCAAACTTTTCCTGTTCATGTACTTATCCAAATGTATTTTAAACATTGTAACAGTGTACCTGTATCCACCACTTCCTCTGGCAGTTCATTCCACACACTAACCACACTGTAAAAAAGTTGCCCCCACGTTCTTGCTAAATCGTTCTCCTCTCACCTTGATAATATATCCCCGAGTTTTGACCACTGTCTTATTCACTCAGAGCTGCACCTCCATTTCAAATCTAACTCCAGGAAACAACTCAGCAAAGAAATTGCTAATCTCATATTGCAGAGATAGGTATCAAGCAAGCTTACAGACCAGACTGAACACCCCAACCTCACTGCTCATTCCATGCCAGACAAGTTCTGGAAATATGTCAAAGATGCAATACTGGCTGCTTCCAAAGTAATCAGATCTAGCACAAAGAAGAACAGGGTCGAGTTTGATGGAAATAGTGAGGAAATCTATAAACTGCCGGCAATAAAGAGGTCAGATCATTAAGTTCATCTGGCTCAGTCGACCAGCCAAGAGAGAGAAAAAATAGCAGACTGCCAAATATCCAGAGTTCTTCAAGGTCCTCGGAGGAATATCCAAAATGACTGGTGAATCATACTTGCAGAAAAATATACTCAACTGTACGCTGATTCTGGCAACATAAGAAATTTTTATGAGGCACTAAATTCTATCAATGGACCAGCATATGAAACCCAAAACCCCATGAAGAGCACAGATAGCCAGACACTGCAGTTGGTCAGTTTGGATCACTGGCCTTTGAACTCAGGATGAAGTGTGTGACCTCCATAAACCAGAGAAAGATGAATGAATCCACAAAGTTGATGGAATTACATTTGAAGCCATGAAGTGTGGTGGCCCTGCCCTTGATACCAAGCTTCCTGAGATTTTCAGTGCTAACAGAGAGCTGGGCAAGATTTCACAGGACTGTTATGGTGCCATTTTCATCATTTTGTACAAAAAAATGGAGAAAAATCATAATGATCCAACCACCATGAAATCACCATCCTTTCTATTGCTGGCCAGAATAATCTGAACAGATTTGTGCCTACCATTGCAGAGGAAATGTTCACAGATAATCAGTGCAGTTCCACAACAAGCAGAGGTACCACAAAAGAATAGTGTTTCTTGATTAATTTAGGAGTGAGAACAATTTCTCTCTATCCAGTCTGATCAGAGCTGCATGATTTTGAAAAGTTAATTCAAATCTCCTCTTAGTCTTCTCCTCTACAAGGAAAGCAGTCCCAATTTCTCCAAATGTCCTTTATAACTGAAGTGTCTCATCTCCAGAACCATTTTTTGTAAACCTCTTCTGCACACTCTCCAATGCATTCACATCCTTCCAAAAGTATGGCACCCAGAACTGTACAATACTCCAATGTAATTTTAATTGAAATGTGATTAATGTTGGACAGGATCCCGCCACCCCCCCCCCCCCCCTCCCCCCAAGCTGGAAATGTTGCTGGTACAGACTCCAGTCTATATGTTACTTAAGGCATTCAAGTCTTTTCTTCCTAGTGCAGAACCTATGTGGGAAATTCTGATGAAAATTAGGTTTCTTGACAGGGTTCATTAGCTGTTTTCTAAGTGGCACTTCAGTGAAGATTGACAGCTGCTTACCTTTATAACAGCTAGAATCTTTGCACTGAATAATATTATTGCTGCCACCAATGCAGATGTCATAGTGATTGCAAAACCTATGAAATTTGAGTGCAGATTTTAGTCCGGTAAAGTGGTTCAAGACAGGTGCAGAAATGCAGTACAAGAGTTTGCAGAAGGACAGTACTATCAGTAAGGCACAGCAAATCACTCAGACATATTCCAGAATGCCCATTCCTGAATGCAAGGACTAACATTAATGCTGCACTTTCTGAAACAGTAAGACACCCGGTGATTATGACAAGGACTGAATGACATCACCAATTATAAAGCGAGACAGCGCAAGACAGCAGACAATGACACATCCCTCCCAGATCATTTCAACGCCTTCTGTGCTCACTTTGAGCAGAGTTTTGGCGGAAAGGTAACACCTATTCCAACAAGTCCTGATGAACCTATCCTAACAGTCACTGCATCAGAGGTCAGATCAGTTTTCCTTCGTGTGAATCCAAGGAAAGTGATGGGACCAGACGGAGTACCAAGCCTTGCACTCAGAGCATGCACAGGTCAACTGGCAGAGGTCTTCTCGGACATCTTCAACCTCTCCCTACAGCAGGCCACTGTGCTTGCCTGTTTCAAGAGTGTCAACATCATCTCTGTACCTAAGAAGGCTCATGCAGCATATCTTAATGACTACCACCCCGTGGCCCTGACTTCGAAGGTCATGAAGTGTTTTGAAAGGCTGGTCATAGCATTGATCAACTCCAGCCACCCCACTACTCTTGACCCTCTCCAATTTGCCTACCAGACCAACAGAACCACGTTAGATGCCATATCAATTATCCTTCACTCCTCCCAAGAATATCTTGACACTAAGAACAGCTACGTAAGAATTGGCTACAGTTGAGTTGATTCTAATCTAAAAGATGGATTTACAGAATCTTACATGGATTCTTGCAGTTTTTGAGCAAAGTAAAATGTAATTCTGCAAGTACAAATTCACCCCACAAACTTGTATGTGTATGTGTGCATGTGTGTGCGTATGTGTGTAGGGGGTGTGATGTCATGAGTGTCTGTGAGAGAGTGTGTATATGTGTGTGAATGTGAGTGTAAAGGGGTTTTAAGTCTGTGAGGGGGTGTGTGTGAGTGTGAGAGTGTATTTGTGAGCATATGAGAGAGGGTCTATGTGAGTGTATGGGTCTGCAGGAGTGTGTGTGACATGAACCCAAGGTCCCAGTTGAGGCCATCCCCAGGGGTACACAACTTAGCTATCAGCCTCTGCTCGGCCACTTTTCATTGTTGCCTGTCCCACAGTCCGCCTTGGAGGACGGTCACCTGAAGGTCCGAAGTCGAATGTCTTGGACTGCTGAAGTGATCTCCGACTGCGAGGGAACACTTCTATCTAGAGTCATAGAGTCAAAGAGATGTACAGTATGGAAACAGACCCTTCGGTCCAACCCGTCCATGCTGACCAGATATCCCAACCCAATCTAGTCCCACGTGCCAGCACCCGGACCATATCCCTCTAAACCCTTCCTATTCATATACCCATCCAAATGCCTTTTAAATGTTGCAATTGTACCAGTCTCCACCACTTCCTCTGGCAGCTCATTCCACACACGTATCACCCTCTGCTTGAAAAGGTTGCCCCTTAGGTCCCATTCATATCTTTCCCCTCTCACCCTAAACCTATGCCCTCTAGTTCTGGACTCCCCCACCTGCGACTCCACTTTCAAGGAGCTATGAAGCTGCACTCCAAGGTCTCTTTGTTCAGCAGCACTCCCTAGGACCTTACCATTAAGTGTATAAGTCCTGCTGAGATTTGCTTTCCCAAAATGCAGCACCTCGCATTTACCTGAATTAAACTCCTATCTGCCACTTCTCGGCCCATTGGCCCATCTGATCAAGATCCTGTTGTAATCTGAGGTATCCCTCTTTGCTGTCCACTACACCTCCAATTTTGGTGACATCTGCAAATTTACTAACTGTACCTCTTATGCTCACATCCAATTCATTTATGTAAATGACAAAAAGTAGAAGATCCAGCACTGATCCTTATGTCTGAAAAACAACCGTCCACCCTCTGTCTTCTACCTTTGAACCAGTTCTATAGCCAAATGGCTAGTTCTCCCTTTATTCCATGAGATCTAACCTTGCTAACCAATCTCCCATGGGGAACCTTGTCGAACGCCTTACTGAAGTCCATATAGATCACGTCTACCACTCTGCCCTCATCAATCCTCTTTGTTACTTCTTCAAAAAACTCAATCATGTTTGTGAGACATGATTTCCCACGCACAAAACCATCTGTTGATTGTTGTATGGTGTCCATTCATCTGTAACCGTAGCCTCTGCTTGGTCTCACCAATGTACCATGCCTCAGGGCATCCTTGCCTGCAGTGTATGCCTTAGTGTTAAAGTCTTAGAGATGTACAGCACAGAAACAGACCCTTCGGTCTCATTCGTCCACGTCGACCAGTTCTCCTAAACTAATCTAGTCCCATTTGCCAGCATTTGGCCCGTATCCCTCCAAACCCTTCCCATTCATATACCCACCCAGATGCCCCTCAAATGCTGTAATTGTACTAGCCTCCACCACTTCCTTACACGTCAGCTCATTCCATACACGCACCACCCTCTGCATGAAACATTTGCCCCTTAGGTCATTTTTATATCTTTCCCCTCTCATCCTAAACCCATGCCCTCCAGTTCCGGACTCCACCACCCCAGAGAAAAGACTCTGTCTATTTATCCCATCCATGCCCCTCACGATTCTACAAACCTCTACAAGGTCATCCCTCAGCCTCTGATGTTCCAGGGAAAACAGCCCCAGCCCAATCAGCCTCTCCCCATAGGTCAAACCCTCGAACCCTGGCAACCACTTTGCAAATCTCCTCTGAGCCCCTTCAAGATTCACAACATCCTTCCGATAGGAGGGAGACCAGAATTGCATGCAGTTTTCCAAAAGTGGCCCAACCAATGTCCCGCACAGCAGGAACATGACCTTTGAACTCCTATACTCAATATCTGACCAATAAAGGAAAGCATTACAAATGCACTCTTCACCATCCCATCCACGTTCAAGGAACCATGAACCTGCACTCCAAGGTCTTCCCACCCAGCAACATTCCCCAGGACCTTATCATTAAATGTATAAGTCCTGATCTTATTTGCCTTTCCAAAATGCAGCATCACACTTATCCAAACTAAACTCCATCTGCCACTCACCAGCCCATTGGCCCATCTGTTCAAGGTGCCGTTACTTTGAGGCAACCTTCTCACTGTCCACTGCACCTCCAAATTTGGTGTCATCTGCAAACCTATTAACTATACCTCCTATGTTCACATCAAATTCATTTATGTAAATGATGAAAAGTTGTGGACCAAGCACTGATCCTTGTGGCACACCAGTGATCATAGGCCTGCAGTCTGAAAAGCAACCCTCCACCACCATCCTCTGTCTTCTACCTTCGAACCAGCTCTTTATCCAAATGGCTAGTTCTCCTTGTATTCCATGAGGTCTAACCTTGCTCACCAGTCTCCCACAGGGTACCCTGTTGAGCACCTGACTGAGATCCATGTAGATCACATCCTCCTCAGATACTTAAGCAGTCCATATTCAAATGCAACAAGATCTGGACAATTTCCAGGCTTGGGCTGACATGTAGCAAGTAACAGTCGTACCACAAAAATGCCGGGATATTACCATCACCAATAAGAGACAATCTAACCACTGCCCCTTGATATTCAATGGTGTTATCATTACTGAATCCCCCATTATCAACATCCTGAATGTTACCATCGATCAGAAACTCAACTGGACTTGCCACATAAATACAATGGCTACGAAAGTTGGTTAGAGGCTAGGAATACTGCACCAAGTAACTCGCCTTCTGACTCCCCAAAATGTGTCCAAAATCTACAAGGCCCAAGTCAAGAGTGTGATGGAATAGTTCACACTTGCCTGGATGTGTGCAGCTCCAACAACACTCAACAAGTTTGACACCATCCAGGACAAAGCAGCATGCTTTGTTGTCACTACATCCACAAGCATTCACTCCCTCCACCTGCAATGCTCCCTGGCATAAGATGCACACCAGAAATTTGCCAAACATCTTCAGACAGCACCTTCCAAACTCACAACTACTTCCAACTAGAAGGACAAGGGTAACAGAGACATGGGGACACCACCACCTTCAAGCTCCCCTCCGAGCCACTTACTCCATCCTGACATAGAAATATATCACCATTTCTTCACTGTCACTGGGTCAATGTCCTGGAATTCCCTCCTTAATGGCATTGTGGGTCCACTCACAGCAGGTTAACTCCAGCAGTACAAGAAGTCAACTCACCACCACCTTCTCAATTAATAAATGCTGGTCAGCCCCTGACACCTGCATCCCACAAATGAATTTTTAAAAATACTATACGGGATAACGTATAATGCCACATTCAGCAGAGGTTTAACTTATGGAGGAGGCTTAGTTGACTGGACAGTTGGTTTGCAATGCAGGGTGGAATGCAGGGTGATGCCAACAGCATGGATTCAATTCCAGTACCAGTGGAGGTTGCCATGGATGTCCTTCTTCTCAACCTCTCTCATTCCCTGAGATGTGTTGAGCCTCAGGTTAAGTCTCTCTACTGGGAGTCATAGAGTCATAGAGTCATAGAGATGTACAGCATCGAAACAGACCCTTCAGTCCAACTCATTCATGCTGAACAAATATCCTAAATTAATCCAGTGTCATCTGCCAGCACCTAGCCATATCCTTCCAAACCCTTACCATTCATGTACCCATCCAGATGCCCTTCGAATGCTGTAATTAGACCAGCTTCCAACACTTTCGCTGGCAGCTCATTCCAAACACACATCATCCTCTGTGTGAAAAAGTTGCCCCTTAAGTCCCCCTCAAATCTTTCTACTTCTACTCCAACCCTATGTTCCCCAGTTCCGGACTCCCCCATCTCAGCGAAAAGACCCTGTTCACCCACCCCATCCATGCCTCTCATGATCCTATAAACATCTAGAAGGTCAATCCCCCCACCCCTGAAGCACCAGGGAAAAGAGCCCCAGCCCATTCAGCCTCTCCCCATAGCTCAAAACTCCAAGCCTGGTGACATCCCTGCAAATCCCCTCTGAACACTTTCTAAAAGCAGTATTCCAAAAGTGGCCCAAAAAATGACCCATACAGCCGTAATACGACCTCCCGACTCCTACACTCAATGCTCTGACCAATAAAGGAAAGCATACTAAACGTCCTCTTCACCATCCCATCCACCCGCAATTCCACCATCAAGGAACCATGAACCTGCACTTCAAGGTCCCCCTGTTTGGCAACACTCCCCAGGGCCTTACCATTAAGTGTATAAATCCTGCCCCGATTTGCCCTTCCAAAGCGCAGCACTTCCAAACTAAATTCCGTCTGCCACTCTTTGGCCCATTGGCCCATCTCTGAGACTATGGTGACTTTACCTTTGCCTAAATACTGGGGGGGTTTGTATAATGTCTCAAGTTAAACAATCCTATCAAGGTAGATTGCAGGACTTTGCGTGATGCTGTTTCTGTGACTGTCTATGTGTTGTGTGTGAAAAGATTGTTCCCATTTTCCAATTCAAAATACTTCACTGGTGAGGTGCTTCCATGAAGGAAAAGTATGTGGTGTCAATGATATCCTGCACAAAGGAAAGTGATCTGGTGTTGCAAATCACTGAGCTGTCTTCAGGTGATGGCAGAGGTTTATAGGGAAGGTAACATATTGGTTAGCTGTGAGATAGAAAACGTTGGCTGAATCGCATGAGTACATGCCAAGTACATGGTGGGAGGTATCCCCACGCGTAATGGTGGTCATTCTAAAAGATGAGAGACTTAACAAACAATCCAGGCCTTTTTCAATATATAATTTCAGTTACATCACACTATAAACTTTTGCTATAAATCCTCTGTCCTACAATCTTATACTCCACAACCACCTGATAAAGGAGCAGTGGTCCAAAAGCTAGTGCTTCCAAATAAACCTGTTGGACCATAACCTGGTGTTGTGTGACTTTTAACTTTGTACACCCCAGTCCAACACCGACATCTCCAAATGTCTTAAAAGTGGCTGCTATGTCTTACCGGTGAAGTCATATTCCACTCCATGGAGATTCCGAGAGACTCAAAGGCATCCTGGAAGTTTGAACAAGCTCCTAGTGATCTCATTAAAATCAAGGAAGAATAATTCAGGAGTTAATGACTGGAATATTAAAACAATAATCCCCTTGGCTATCACAGCAACAACAAGGAAGCTATGACAAGCATAAACTGATCAACTATCCTTTAGAATACACAACTAACCTGGAGATCATGTGATACAATATTTGATGTGAAAACTTAGAGTGAACATGTCACCCCATCTCTCTGCAATATATCATCTAAGATTTGAACTTTATCTTGTTTAGAAAGCAATATGAGTCTGCATTCTTACCGCAAAAAATAGCCTTTGAAAGCGATTGGGGTTCTACAGCAGTGTTTTCCAGGAGGAAAAGAACATACCAGCCACAACCTCAAGCCAACTCTTTGGCCCGTGGGTGAATCTTCATTACCTTTTCCTTTTGTTAAGCAGTCTTGTTAATGTGGCAACATTTAATCTCTAAAATACTACCAAGTTGGATATTTCTGCATGCTTGGAGCTTCAGTAAGATTTTGTGCACGTTACTGGGAAGTAAGACATATTTGTACAACTTACAACTTTAATGTTTCCTTTCTGGGTATGTTTTGGTACAATAAGACTAACTTATATTGAATTCAACTCAAGAATATCTGTCTGCTTACAAGATTGCACACAGCCAAGTACATCCTGATTTCACAAAACTGCATCTTTAATAAAACCTCTGGTTGTAGAACAAGGAGTGAAAAGGAAGAAATCCAGTTTCCCCTTCTCCCCTTGTTGTATTAGAATTCATCTTCTTCATTCTGTAAGCATATCAAGTTAGTCAACAACCCGTGTAACTTTCAAGCAAAAATATTATAGATGAGGAGGTGAAATGTTTCCCCGTAGTGAAAAAAACTTGATTTATATGTGTGACTTTTTAATTGTATTTTTAGTGTAAAAGTACACATGACAATAAATGTATACATATATATAAAGATATATATATAAAATAAATGCTGTATGACTGTAATAATGAAATACTACTGGCTCATGGTCCAAATCATACTCCGTATGCAATCTATAGTTCACTGCACTTGTTTGAACTGTAAAATGATTGCAAAGCCCAAGGCCTTATCTAGTTGGCTCCTATTATTTAACAGGAACATGGATGATGTGCTGGCATGTTGGAAAATAGCATCTATTACCTTCCTGGAACAAGAGTGAAATGCTTATTGACTGTTGTGTATCACGTCACTGCTGCAACTTTGAACGAATTGTAGGTGAAAATGCTGTGAGTTACCATTACCTGGAATCTCAGAAAAACATGAGGACATTGATGTGCAGCATGATCAATGAGAGTCGAAAAGTGTGGTGCTGGAAAAGCACAGCAGGTCAGGCAGCATCCGAGAAGCAGGATAGTCGATGTTTTGGGCATAAATCCTTCACCAGGAATGTGGAGGGGGGAAGGGGGCTGAGAGATAAATAGGAGGGTGGGAGTGGAGGTGGGGGGAGGGTAGCTGGGAAGGCGATAAGTAGATGCAGGTAGGAGGTGATTGTTATAGGTCGGAGCTGAGGATGGAGCAGATAGGTGGGAAGGAAGATGGACAGATAGGACAAGTCAAGAGGGTGGTGCTGAGTAGGAGGTTGGATCTGGGATGGGGGGAGGGGAATGGGAGATTTGGAAACTAGTGAAATTGATGTTGACGCCATGTGAGGCAGTGACAGGCGAAACTAACCCTCATTGTAGATTCCAAGTTTACCCTCAGGGGATTCAGTACAACAATAGCCTTGAAGAAGGATTGCAGTTTTTGAAAACATTATTCCTTGGTGATGTTTAAGCAACATAAAATGATTAAAAAAACTCTCATATCACAGTCCTTTCAAAGATTACACTGAATGGCCAGTTACACTCATGCACAAGTCAAACAGTCAGTGGCTTTCAACTTTTTTGTGATTGAAGGTTGTGTCCTGTCTGTAAGTTAGGATCCCAATGTAAATTCAGAGGAATAATTGTCAACGTGACTGTCCTGCAATATTGGCAATACCACAGTGACTATTGACACCACAGCAGGCTATAACACCATTACTTTCCTATCTGATGGGATGATGAGCAGCTGTCCCTTTCTTTAGTTTCATTAATTTTGTGAAATCAGTTGTTTTCCCCTCACTAATAAATGAAAATATAAGACTGATAGCACCAGTTGACAATTTTTGAGTTATTCCTTACTCCTTTAGGCTATTCTATGCTTTCTCATAAAAAGGGTCAATGACCCCCTTTTTCTCTCAATTTAAAAACTAATCCACATGCAGTTTAAGTGCAGTTTTGCTGCAGACAATTCTTTTCAGGAGATAACAGAGCTGACATTGACTCCTCAGGGCCATTCTGCTATGAGTTCTTAATTTCACCAAATTTATGTCTGCAATTGGAGTTTGCGCTAAACTTTATGAAGCTATAGAGCTAGATAAGAATAGCTTTGATAAGGTTTATCAAAGGCTCCTCCAGACCTTGTGACAATTGTCATTTAGAATGCTTAAATAATCTGAAATCAAAATATTGTACTTTATTAATTTCGTTTTGGATAGGTGCAAGGTTCAAAATATATTTTTCAATGATAGTTTTTATCCTATTTACATAGCTTAACAAGATGGTCGCATTCTAATTTCTGTATCAGCCAATTCTGGGTTCAAGCAACCAACACAGGAATTAATGGACAACGTAAGCTGATAAGTTGGCACAATGCTGAGAGTGCTGTATTGTCAGAGGTATCATCTTTAGGATGAAATGTCAAATTTCAATTAAAATTCATCTGCCTGGTCCAGTGAATTGAACATATTTCAAGGCACCATTTAAGGGACACTGTCGGTTCTCCCGATGCCTCATCAAATATTTATTGGTTAGCTGTTTCCAAAATAACTGCACAGAGGCCGGTATTCCATCACCAAGTCACCCTTTATTTACACGTGCAGAGTACACTGGCTGTGACCAACCAGCTCAGAGCCAGTCCCTAGACTGAATCTCCTGTTTGTTTATTTTTTTTTTCCTTTGTTTTTCTTTTTAGACACATGATGCACGAATCTTTATTCAGTTTCCACCACCAGGAAGAAAAGAAAACACCCAAGTGGCCAGTGACAAGCAGTGCCCTTCACATCAAAGGGCAATACTGCGTGATCAAATAATGAAAGGGAGGGTAGGGACTATCAAAATAGAATTGGACGGGGAAATAATGCACTTCACTTTCTGCAGCACCCATCTCTCCCTGAACAGCTTGAGGGAGTTGGTGGACACCGTGTGCTCCTTCTCCAGAGACACCCGGGCTCTAACATAACTGTGGAAGAGGGGCAGGCAATCGGCCCTAACAACCCTCTCCACAGTCCGCTGCTGTGACCTGTTTATGGCCAGTTTGGCCAGGCCCAGGAGTAGACCTACGAGGAGGTCAATCTCCTGTTTTTTTTTGTTTTGGTTTTCTTCTATTTTTCTTTCTTTTTCTTTTTTTTGTCTAACTGCAGTGGTGCTTATTTTTCCCCCAGCACCCATGTTGTGTGTGTGTGCAGGTGTGAGACACAGTGAAAGACACAAGGTGCACAAAACTTTAATCAGTTTCCACCACCAGGAAGAAAAGAAGCACCCAAGTGGCCAGTGACAAGCAGTGCCCTTCACATCAAAGGGCAATGCTGCGTGATCAAACAGGTGAAGGGAGGGCAGGGATTAAATCAAAATAGAATTAGAGGGGGAAATAATGCACTCCACTCCCTGCGGCGCCCTCTCCCTGAACAACTCCAGGGTGTTGGTGGGCACAGCGTGCTCCTTCTTCAGAGACACCTGGGCTCTGACATAACCATGGAAGAGGGGTAGGCAGTAGGCCCTAACAACACCCTCCATGGCCCACTGCCTGTACTAGTTTATGGCCAGCTTGGCCAGGCCCAGGAGTAGGCCCACGAGGAGGTCAATCTCCTGTTTATTTTTAATTTTTTTCTTCTTAAAGGGAAAACACCAGAGTGGCCAGTGACAAGCAGTGCCCTTCACAAAAGGCAATGCTGTGTGAAATCTCCTGTTTATTTGTTTTTCCCCCACACTACCGCCTAACTGCGGTAGTGCTTATTATTTTTTTCCCCAGCACCCATGGTGTGTGTGTGCAGGTGTGAGACACAGTGAGAGACACAAGGTGTACGAATCTTTATTCGATTTCTACCACCAGGAAGATAGGAAAACACCCGGGTGGCCAGTGACAAGCAGTGCCCTTCACATCAAAGGGCAGTGCTGTGTGATCAAACAGTGAAGGGGAGGGTAGGGACTAAATCAAAATAGAGTTGGAGGGGGAAATAATGCACTCCACTCCCTGCGGCGCCCACCTCTCCCTGAACAACTCCAGGGTGTTGGTGGACACCGCATGCTCCTTCTCCAAGGACACCCGGGCTCTAACGTAACTGCGGAAGAGGGGCAGGCAGTCGGCCCTAACGACCCCCTCCACGGCCCGCTGCCTGGACCTGTTTATAGCCAGTTTGGCCAGACCCAGGAGTAGGCCCACGAGTAAGCCAATCTCCGCTTTATTTTTTTTTTGTTTTTTAATTTTTTTCTCTTCGTCTACCGCTGCCCTGCTTAATCTCCTGTTTATATTTTTTTTCCTTTTTTTTCTCTTTTTTTTCTTTTTTCTATTTAACCCCCACACTACCACCTAAGTGCGGTAGTGCTTATTATTTCCCCAGCACCCATGGTGTGTGTGTGCAGGTGTGAGACACAGTGAAAGACACAAAGTGCATGAATCTTTATTCAAATTCCACCACCAGGAAGATAGGAAAACACCCGGGTGGCCAGTGACAAACACTGCCCTTCACATCAAAGGGCAGTGCTGTGTGATCAAAACAGTGAAGGGGAGGGTAGGGACTAAATCAAAATAGAATTGGAGGGAGAAATGATGCACTCCACTCCCTGCGGCACCCACCTCTCCCTGAACAACTCCAGGGTGTTGGTCGACACCGCGTGCTCCTTCTCCAAGGACACCCGGGCTCTAACGTAACCGTGGAAGAGGGGCAGGCAGTCGGCCCTAACAACCCCCTCCACAGCCCGCTGCCTCGAACTGTTGATGGCCAGTTTGGCCAGGCCCAGGAGCAGACCCACGAGGAGGCCAATCTCCTGTTTATTTTCTTTTTTTTTGCAGGTGTGAGACACAGTGAAAGACACAAAGTGCACGAATCTTTATTCAATTTCCACCACCAGGAAGATAGGAAAACACCCGGGTGGCCAGTGACAAACACTGCCCTTAATCTCCTGTTTATTTTGTCTTTTTTTTTAAAATAATTTAACCCCCACACTACCACCTAAGTGCGGTAGTGCTTATTTTTTCCCCAGCACCCATGGTGTGTGTGTGCAGGTGGGAGACACAGTGAAAGACACAAAATTCACGAATCTTTATTCAATTTCCACCACCAGGAAGATAGGAAAACACCCGGGTGGCCAGTGACAAACACTGCCCTTAATCTCCTGTTTATTTTTATTTTTTTTTTCCATGGTGTGTGTGTATACGTGTGAGACACAGTGAAAGACACAAAGTGCATGAATCTTTATTCAAATTCCACCACCAGGAAGATAGGAAAACACCCGGGTGGCCAGTGACAAACACTGCCCTTCACATCAAAGGGCAGTGCAACTCCTGGTTATATACATATATTTTTTTTTTTTCTTTATTCAATTTCCACCACCAGGAAGATAGGAAAACACCCAGGTGGCCAGTGACAAACACTGCCCTTCACCTCAAAGGGCAAGCACACCTGTTTTTTTTTTGTTTTTTTTTATTTAACCCCCACACTACCACCTAAGTGCGTTAGTGCTTATTTTATCCCCAGCACCCATGGTGTGTTTGCAGGTGTGAGACACAGTGAAAGACACAAAGTGCACAAATCTTTATTCAATTTCCACCACCAGGAAGATAGGAAAACACCCGGGTGGCCAGTGACAAACACTGCCCTTCACATCAAAGGACAGTGCTGTGTGAAATCTCCTGTTTATTTTTTTTTCTTCTCTTTCTTTTTTTTTCATTTTTTAAATCTCCTGTTTATATTGGATTCCTGATTGGCCCAGGTTAACAGCCCCAATCAAGGATCTCATAGTCAATGAGATCCACCTGACCAACCTCATTTCAATTACTGCAGTCTCCTTTATAGTTCCTAGAACCTGACTGAGCAGAGATTGCCTGCATAACAGGAGTAAACATGGGATCAATTAGTGGGATAAATGGTTTAAAAATCAAAGTAGTAGTTGTTTTATTTCAGCAGCACTTAAAGAAGCACCAATTCATTTGGCTTGTGAGCAATTGTCAAATTATGTTCCAAGAACTGCAAGTCCAAGAACATAGTAAGCTTCACAAATATCTTCACAAAGATGTCCTAGCTAGTGAGAATGGATAATCTCAGCTTTCCAATGTCATTCTCCCCTTCTCATGTGAGGAGGAGGCATTCCCAGCTATTCCTTCTCATCCTTGGCAAGTTGCTTCCTATCACCCTCCCACTGTCTATCCTACTCAAGTTTATGTAATGATATAATCAGTTTGGATTTATGAACGACCTCATAACTATCAGTCATCCTGCCTGCTTTTTGGTTTTTGCTTGATTCGCTTTTGGTTCTCTATGGAGGGGGTGAATCTTTAAATTCTTCCAGGAGAATTATTTTCCTAAGGGTTTCACACATTGCCTAAACCTTTAGTGCCCATCCATGCAATCAAAGTTCATTTACCATATATACTTGTGTAAAAGTCAATCACATGTTAACGTTGACCCCTTATTCTTGGCCAGAAATCTTGTATTTTCCATATATCTCATGTAAAAGTTGACCCTACTATATTGCATTATAAGCCTCTTACAAAGGAAACTGCATATTCCAATTAACCCGCTTAAATGAAATCGCATTCATTCATTCATAAAGGTAACTCTACTGATCGCTCTTTGTTTACTATATTGCATCTCTATTCTTTCATTCATCCATAATTCTACTTAGCCCACTTGGTTTACTGCCGCACATTTTGATTGATTCATTCATTCAGACCAGTACTAAGTCTTTGGTTCTTATCGCACTTTGTTCACTGTACATCCAAAAGTTAATATCATTAAAACATTAATCATTTTAATTGTGCCATTATATCAGAATAAAAGTGAGATATATCAGCTACATATATCGTTAATTCTTTAACAAATTTGTTAGCGTTGCCGAGGTTCATTACATACGAGAGGAAAAAGGGGGGAAATGGAAGAATTTGGCTGGAAAGTATAAGAAGCTTACACATTCAGAATATAATAAAAGTTTCATTTAAGTGTGCCATTATACCAGGCCATGATAATGCTGAACAGTGATTTTGCAGGATTTCAATTAATCTTTGACATGTTAAATTTTCGTACTGGTATGTATGAATAAGATTTCCTAACAGTAATTCATTCTTGTTTTTATCCGGTATTTACCTTAACCATAATTCATTGTGTTTTTCTTCTTGACCTGGAACTAGTTGTGCGATCAAATCGACTTCTGTTACTAATATGGTATTTCGAACTACAGCATGACTTTCAGCCACTCCAAACTAGTATCCATATAATAGTCGACCCTATAAATTGAACCTTCAAAAATAGTCTAAAAATGTAACTTATACATGAGTTATATATAGTGCTTCGTCCTTTTGAATTCTATATACAGTCTGCTTAGGCTACTTCTGGCAATTCTGAAATGTCTGCCTGAAAATCTCAGGACTAATTCATCAGCATAGAACTCATCGGCCTTTTCTGCAACCCCCTAAACTGTTGTCGCCTCTTTCGGAAGCATAGCCTCACCTTCATTAGCTCTGCCAATCTGTCTGCTTTGCATGAGTTGAGGTTTCTTTTGGTGACCCTGCTTAATTATCTCTTCAAAGGAAACATGAACTGCATCCCTAGCATTTCCTTTGAACTTTAGAAGGGGTTGCACAAATTTAAACACCTCACCACTTGGTCCCAGTTTGGAGTCCAACATTTCCTCACCTAAATTTCCACTGGAGTCAAAACTTACTTCTTTTTAACTTCCAGCAGCTTAAGCCCTTTTTTCTTTACTTTCTCCTTGTCTTCTGCCTCTCTTATTTTCACTTTTCAATTCTAGTTCCAACTTCTTAAATGCCCGTTCATTTCTTTTCTCTCTAAAGTGCATCTTTCTTCTGCTGATAAGCACTGCCCTTTTCTAATTCCTCACTCACTTCAATCTTCAACTTTCTGGACTAGTTTCAGAAGGTCAGACTTCCTTGCCTTTGGTCTTATGTCTAACCTCGAGCAGTCTGCTATATTCACAAGTACTACAATGGTCAATTGTTTTAAAAAGTCACTTAATATTTAACATCTTTGGGTTATCTTGGATGAGTACCCACTTATGTGTAATATCTATGGTTGAAGAAGTGCAGTCTCTTAATTGGGAACAACATATGTATGAATGGTTTACTCAGTTACTGATTTGGCCAGTTGCATACTTCATCTACATTAGTTTTAGAACACAAAAACAAACAAGCATGCTTTTTTAACCAGTGACAAAATTAATGATTTATTATAAAAAATAAGACTTATTCAATAAACATGCAAAGCTGATTAACACACAGTCTGAAATAGGTAAGCAATCTTCTAAATAACCTAACACAGCTACAGAAACACACCGGCTAAAGGAAAAGAAAATAACACTTTCTGGACAGAGATTAAGATTAAAGAACACACTTGGATCAAATAATCATTACTTTTTGAAGGAAAAATTATAAAACATTAAATGTTCCAAGCGGCTTTATGATTTACGTCCTCCAGTAAGGTCACTTGACATATGTGGTTGTTACTGGCATATTGTCAGAAGCTATTTGTTCAAGACAGGTTGAGAAGAAGTGTTCCTGTAGCTTCTCAGGAGAATTGCCACATCAGATGTTTAACTCTCACTGTGGATTCTAACAGAACTTTTCTCAAAAAGCTGGGAAAGGATGAGTTGGGTAGCTGCTGGATGAGTTGGGCAGGCTAAACCTCAAGTGACTTTCCCAAATAATATCCTAACCACCCAAGATTCCCAACAGCCACAAACTCAGACATGTAACTTCTTTGTAAACAGGTCAGCGCAATTCTATAGTCAATAAGGCTCTGGCTGTTTACTTAGCATAATTGTTTCTCCCAGGAAGTATTTTTGAAAAAAAAGTCTGAAGTGACATTCCAGTATCCAACTTTAGAAATAAGGAGTCAACATCTCCGCAGTCTTTCAAACATACAAAAGTTTACAATCTTTTCGGCATGAGACTTCAAATAAAATTAATAATGGAATCACTTTCATATTAGTTCTGATATTAGGCATGAAAATTCTCAATGGTCATCATGTTTGGTGTTAAATATGCAGTATTTAGCATCGTGCAATATTATTTTCATGGTTATTAACCTGCGTAAAGTGAAATTAAATCTATATACTCATATGTTGCTTTCAAAGTTCTTTAATTTTTAAATGATTTTTTTTTGTTCCTGGATGAATTTGTTCCTGATTTCTTTTCAGATTGAACTAAAATGGGCTATATGAGATTTAGTTTGATCATTATCTATTAAGATTGAGACTATATTCAGTTCACAGATAATAGTTATTTTGTCAAATAAGGTAAAATTAGCCATCTCCAGAATGTAATCCACTTACAAGCAACCAGGATAAACCACGAAACAATCTGTAATGAGCAACTGTGGAAGGGAGTCACTCTCACAAATCACAGAGAGAAATATTCCCAGAAATCTCTTGTATTGAATTTGAATTCCTGGTAGACAAGGAGTGTGATTATTAAACAATGTTTACAAGTGTCAGTGCAATGAGAACTGTTACCAACTGTGCAAGTCAGGATCTAGAATGTACTTCATTTCTTTGGTGACAAACAAAAGCTTATTTGAACTGTCTTAACTCAATGTTGAAGGTAATTGAAGGTGTCCAATTCTTGGCATGATACTTGGATTGAGCTGAAAATGTGCTGCTGGAAAAGCGCAGCAGGTCAGCCAGCATCCAAGGAGCAGGAGAATCGACGTTTCAGGCATGAGCCCTTCTTCAGGATTCCAATGTAAAGTCAGAGGAAGGTGGATTCTCAATTCTTTCCCCATCTCCTTTAAAAATTAGTTGAATCAGTTGATTTTCTTTAGCTTTAGATTCTAACAATCGGAAGAACTGCTAAAGGTAATTTATACAAAAAAATTGGAAAATGTCAGCGTTTTATCTTGACCTTCAGTAGCTTCAGTCAGGATGAAGTTCTGCTCAAGAATGAGGTTAAATTCAACAAGTGGAATTTCTTGCAAGAAATATTGGAATATGTGGTAGGGTGCTGCTGAGAGTCACTAAATTTGCTGCTTTGTGTCGAATTAGTATCTGTCAACTGTAATAATTCTTCCTATTGGGAAATTCATTCTGCTACTCTCAGATAATTCACACATTTGCTTTCATAAAAACATGAATACATTAGAGATTAGAATACTAAGATTAGAATACTTGGGGGGATCCTGAAATTTAAGTTTTTACATGGGGAAATTATTGACACACTTTTGTTTTATTGAAAAAGAACTTGAGAAGTAAGTTGATTAAATCTTTAAAATTAGGTGTATATACTTAAGTTGTGGCTCCAGTGCAAAAAAATGTCAGAGCTTCAGGGATCAGCTTAATACACTGTGTGTTCTAAGAATAGATTGTGTGTATCATTGTTATAGTTGTGTTCAGAGTGGAGATTTTTTTATTGCAGTTATGTAAACGGTTGCACCTTTTTTAAAAAAGGTTCTATTTCATGGTAGGGTGACCATGCCTGTGGAAAACCTAAAGCTCTTTGGCTGACAACAGACAGATTGGCAGAAAGTTTTGAACAAACAATAGAATAAAAATGGCATAGGACATTGAGAATAAAAAAGAAATCTTTGGATTTATTTTTGAAGGACCCAAGAGCCTACTTTCCGTTTGATGTCTGATAATGAAAAGGAAGCTCTACATGAGTGAATATACTTCATGAAAACGCTCCATTCAGCTGTTTGCAACCATCTTCTGCATGTCAATATTCTACATGAACCAGTCTAACAGTTTAGTTTCACAAATCAAATGGGTCAGAACATTTATTCTCCACACTCTCACTTTACGCATCATTTTGGGGACTTTGATGGAACATAATATCCTCAACTAACTTTAAAAGCTTAAGAGGTAAGCGATTATTTTGAGAGTTTTAAAGTTTTTTTTGAGTCAGGAAAAGAATTCTGTGGTAGCAGAAGACCCAACCATAATTGTTAGTTGCATTGTTGCATACAGACATAAATAAATGTCACACTGACTCCATAAAAACTCCAAAGATCAATTAGCTCATTCATCTTTTTTAATGAGAATTTAACTGGAAAAAAAATCTTTATTTAGCTTCAGGTGATGATTCAGCTACTTTCTTTCTCTATCTCTGTTACTTTCTATTGTGTTTTGCAATGCATTACATTAAGTTGATCCCAGGTTAGTTGCTAAAAATTAAATTCAAGTTAATTTCAATGTCTCATTTACTTAAACTGATAATATAAATTTTAGATGGTAGACCAATAATTGGTCATTTGTATAAAACTCCTATAATATGGTCATTTTACCTCTTTGTGAAGTGCGATCCTTCATTTGTGAACATTTTTGTATATTGACTTATGTCAGAAAGTATTATATGTTATTACTTAAAATGGAGGGAAATTGAAAACACAAAGATCAACGAGTTATGACTGGTTAATTTGATGCTTGTTAAGTTGGCAGATATCATTATCAGAAACAAAGCACTTCCTCCAAGGGCATTATTGGGTCTTCCAGGGCAATTATAATACCCACCACACCACTCCAACCCTCACCTACTACTGGCAATCACCCTTCCCCCTCCCCTCTTTTAGCCTCCTTGGGATTCCCAAAAAACCCACCCCTGAGCCTTGCTACATTTTCACCATTGCCCTGGCCTCGAACTCTCTGAGGCTGAATGGTCTGTCCTCAGTGAGGGGGTCGTGTTCATGCCCCTCCACTCTCACCTCCACAAATTCTGTACTTGCCACGATGTGGAGCTCTTCTGCCTTCTCTGCCTCCATGCTTTCTTCTTCAACAAAAAGTCCCAACCACCCTCCAAGGACCCCTCCTCCCACCTCCAACATCCCTCTTTCACTTGGACACTCCCCGCCAGTCTCGTATCCTCTCTAGACCTCTTCATTGCTGCCCACTGATGTGACATCGGCTGCCTCAATTTCTCTACCCACCCCCATCCATTCCAACCTCATCCCTTCCGAACGTGCAGTGCTCCACTCTTTCAGCCCCAATTCCCATTTCACCATTAAACCATTAGAGGCCAGCTATCCGACACCACATCCTTCCTCCCCCTTGACCACGACCCCACAGTGACCCATGGGCCAAAATCACTTACACTGTCTGTGACCTCAATGCCTCTGGCGATCTTCACTCAGCCACCTCCAACCTCACAGCCCCCCAGCCCCACACTGCCCGGTTCTACCTGTTCCCCAAGACCCACAATCCCAACTACCCTGGCTGACCCATCATCTCCACATGCTCCTGCCACACTGAACTTATTTCTTCCTATCTCTATTCTATTCTGTCCTCTTGGCCCAGATGTTCCCACCTACATCCATGACACTAGCCACACCCTCCACCTCTCTGGTAACTTCCAGTTCCCTAACTCCCTGCACTTTATCTTCATAATGTGTGCGTAGTCCTTATACATGTCCATACCCCACAAGGATGGCCTTCAAGCCCTCAGCTTCTTCCTCTCCCATAGACCCATCCAGTCTCCCTCCACCAATATCCTCCACCGTCTCACCGAACTGGTCCTCGCTCTTAATAACTTTTCATTCAATTCTTCAAATTTCTTCCAAATCCAGGGGGTGGCCATGGGCACTCAGAGGGGCCTACTATGCCTGTCTCTTTGATGACTGCGTTGAATAGTCCCTCTTCATTACCTACACAGGCACCGTGCCCAACTCTTCCACTGTTACATCGATGAGTGCATCTGTGTTGGATTCTGCACATAGACTGAACTGGAGCAGTTCATCGACTTTGCCCACAACTTTCACCCCGCCTTCAAATTCACTTGGTCTATCATGGACAACTCCCTTCCCTTTCTTAACCTCTCTGTTTCAATCTCCGGCGGCAATATACAGACTGATGTTTACAATAAACCCATGGACTCTCATAACTAACTGGACTACACCTCCTCCCACCCAATATCCTGCAAAACCTCCATCCTGTTTTCCCAATTCCTCCACCTCCATTGCATCTGCTTGGATAAGGAGACATTTCACTCGCAAGCATCCCAGGTGTCCAGTTATTTCAAACAACATGCTTTCCTTCCCTCTGTCATCCAGACAGCCCTCCACCACACTTCCTCCATTTCCTGCTCCACAACTCTAAACTCCCCCCTCCAAACACAATAGAGACAGGGTCCCCCTTGTCTTCACCCACCACCCCACAGTGTCTGCTTCCAACATTTCATCTTTAAACATTACCGCCAACTCCAACTAGACCCCACTACCAAGAACATCTTTCCCTCCCCACCCCTCTCTGCCTTCCACAAGGACTGTTCCCTCTGACGTTTCTTGGTTCGCACTACTCTCCCCACCAAACCCCCAAAATCCCAGGTATCTTCCCCTGCAATTGTAAAAGATGCACACCACCACTCTCACCTCCATCCAGGGTCCCAAACAGACCTTGCAGGTGATTTAGAAGTTCATCTGCCTCTCCTCCAAACTAGTTTACTATATCCAGTGTTCCCGATGTGGTCTTCTCTATATCGGGGAGACCAAATGTAACTAAGGGCACATTTCACCGAGCATCTCAGCCTGACCCGCAGGGACCGACCTGACCTCCCAGTCGTTGCCCATTTAATTTCTCTTCCCATTCCTTTTGTGACATGATCATACTTGGCCTCCTCCATTGCCATAGCAAATTGGAGCAACGACAACTCAACTTCTGCCTGAGCAGCCTACATCCCGGAGGACTCAACATTGAGTTCTCCAATTTTAAATGATCTCTCTTCCCATCCCACGACTCCCTTTCCAGCCCCTCCCCTTCCTTCCATTCCTCTGACTGACCCCTCCTTCTAGCTACTAACTGGATTCATTCCTCTCATTGACCAACCAGATCGTGCCTTCTACCTGTGTTCACCTCTCACTAGCTCAACACTCAGCCCACCTCCCCACCCAATACCCACCCCACCCCCGCTTATCTGCAGCTCCCCTTACACCCACCCTCAGTCCTGAAGAAGGGTTATGCCTGAAACATTGACTTCTCCATCTCCTGATGCTTCGTGGCTTGCTGTGTTCTTCCAGCGTCCTGCTTGACCACCCAGTTATAAACCTTGGTAGAAATGGAGAGGGATTAGATTACTTACAGTGTTGGGCCTTCAGCCCAACAAGTCCACACTGACCCGCCGAAGCACAACCCACCCATACCCCTACATTTACCCCTTACCTAACACTACGGGCAATTTAGCATGGCCAATTCACCTGACCTGCACATCTTTGGACTGTGGGAGGAAACCGGAGCACCCGGAGGAAACCCACGCAGACACGGGGAGAATGTGCAAACTCCACACAGTCAGTCGCCTGAGGCGGGAATTGAACCCGGGTCTCTGGCGCTGTGAGGCAGCAGTGCTAACCACTGTGCCATCGTGCCGCCCACATGAGGAAGTTTAAAGGAAAACACTTTCATTGTTTACTTTGCTTTAACCTTTGATTCAAAGGAGCACTTTTGCTGCAGCAATTGATATATCCGTTTCTCATATCAACTATCTTCGTGCAGTCCAAAATGGAAGAATAGGAATAAATTACAAACTCATAATGAAGGACATATGAAGCTCCAGACAAAAAAAGTAGTAGTCAGTGATCATTCTTGACTCTTCCTGGAAACAATCTGCTTTATCCATCTTATTAATCACTCAAAATTTCTAAATGCTTCTATGATTTTGCCACAAAAAATACAATTCTATTAAAAAAACAATCTTTGGGCTGACTCTAAATTTTTTGGCTAAATGTTAGTTGGACGGTTTATTGCCATGAGGCCTAGTGAGGTTTCTCACTATATCTTACCAAACTTGTCTCATTAATAACCTACCCTGACCCTATTGTGCATTCTCATCCTATTCTACTCCAATCTAACCACGTGCCATTCCAGGAACAACACACTGCTCAGTAGACATTTACCAAAAGGCCAGAATTCCCGGTGCCTATGTCATGTTTGAAAAGCCACGGTACACCAGGAAAAGTGTTGACAATTCAACATTGCCCTTCATTGGCAATGCAATAGCACAGCAACGACAAAGCCACACAGCTTACTGGAAATGGTTGACACTTTTCGCTCATACAACCCCATTCTGTCACTCTATCACTGCTTAAGCCGCAGGCCACCCAGCTTACCTGTCCATAGCTACATCCTATCCAAGTACTGTCCTTAACTCACTGCTAGTCTGTTCACAATTTCAACTGGAGACTCACACCATTGCCCATTAGGGAACGTCATACACAGGAAAACAACCAGACAATTCCAAATAGCAACTTTTATTTACAAGCACCAAAAGTGACCAGAAAAAAAATGAATAGAGGCTGCAGTTCACCCCCACAATGGAAACCAAATAGCGGCATGATGATCAAGGACCATTTCCCTATGTATGACTCACCCAGACAAACCTTCTCGAAGCTGCAGGGAGTAGTGTCCCTGTATGTTTCCCAAACATGAGCAAGCTCAGAGACACAGGAACTAGCCAATCCCTAATGTTGGGGAGGTTTCTATCCTATTTCACATTCCATCATAGCCTGCTGCATGCAGCTCTCATGTCGTCCTCGGTGCAGCTGAGATCTGTCATGCATGTGAAGAGCTTTCCCCTCCCCACTGTCCTCATTCTTCACCTCAGTGGATTTTCCCAGTTCTTCAACATCCAGCACATTGCCTTGTTGCTTGCTCCAGTAGTGCAGAGCACAGCATGCTAAGATGATGCAGTACATGTTTTCCGGACTATACTGGAAAATTGGGCAACACAGTGGCACAGTGGTTAGCACTGCTGCCTTATATGTCAGCGACCTAAGTTTTGGCGACTGTCCATGTGGAGCTTGCACATTCTCCCCCTGTCGGTAAGGGTTTCCTTCAGGTGTTCCTGTTTCCTCCCACAATCCAAAGATGTGCAGGTTAGGTGGATTGGCCATGCTAAATTACCTATACTGTCTCAGGATGTTCAGGTAGGTGGGTTAGCCATGGTATATGTCGGGGGATAGCGTAGGGGGGTGGATGTCTTTGGACGCATGAATGGTCTACTTCCACAATGTAGGAATAGTATGATGATTGACCCAGCCCTGGTCCAATCTGAACAGAAGAACTTTAGCTTCAGCAGCTCTTTCCTCTGTTCCACCATGACCCTGGTTGCAGCTTAAGCAGTGACCTGGAGAAGGTGCTTCACTGGTTGGGTCACCAACACATTACATTGAGAAAGGAGTGTCCACTGCACTCTGATCAGCCGAGACTCTCATTAACCATTCAACTTGTCATTGTGTTCAATGCAGTCATCATACTCACATGATGAAGAGATGTTCCCCTCCTCTGACAGCACCCTTGGAAGTTTCACTACTGATGGGATGTTTTTGGCCACCATTCATAGGAGGAAAGGGTCTTACAGCTTGAGAACCTGCAGTCGCTGCTGATACTTACCTCATCCATAAGCCTAGCAGCTCTTTCAGACCCACCTTCAAAACCAGCAGCACAATGAGAGAAAACAGTTGGGTAAAAATGTAGCCACATAGGGGAGAGGAGAAGAAAGGGGAGGGGAGGGGAGTACAACTGAGGCCGGGGTGACTCCACCCTTGACCTGAAAGGAGAATACAATGCAATACAAAACAAAGGCCATTTCAAGCTAGAGGTTAAAAGGGAAGCCATAAGAATGGTATACATGCCCCTGACCAATCTTGGTAGAGATATCCAGCAGGGAGTGCAGTAGAATCCACAGGGACCCTTCATGCAGAATTCAGCCACTTAGGAAAGTTTCCCCTATCTGTGACTCACCCAGGCCAACCGTCTGGAAGCTACGGGGAGCAGTGTCCCCATATGCTTCCCAAAAGGGAGCAAGCCAATTGTCTTATTCAGAGACACAGGGACTAGCCAATCCTAAATGTTGGTGAGGTTTCTATCCCTAAACCTGCTCCTAAAGGTGTGTGAAGAGTGCATGTTTGTTTGTTTGTCAGACTCACCGATATTGTGTTTTAGACTAAGGTCCTATGATAGTAGGAAATGTCCTTGATCAATTGATAGCAGGGATTGACATTATACTCAGGAAGGACATGGACATGCACAAGTTATATAAATCCCAAAAGACTCCTGCCAGACAGCCACCACAAAGGAGAGCTAGCAGCTACAGTTATCCAGGGATGATCTTATAGAGGTTTATAAAATCATGAGGGGCAGAGATAAGGTGAATAACATTTTTTTCCCTCACATGGGAGAGTTCAAAACTAGGGGGTGTATATTTAAAGTGAGAGGAAACAGAGTTAACAGAAACCTGAGGAGTAACCTTTTCATACAGAGGGCGGTTCATATGCAGAACAAACTGGGAAAAGGAAGTGGTAGATGTAGGTACCATTACAACATTTAAAAGGCATTTGGACAAGTACATGAATAGAAAAGTTTAAGAGGGATATGAGGCAAATGCAGGCAGATGGGACTAGTTTAGTTTGGGAAACGTGGTTGGTATGGACAAGTTGAACCAAAGGGTCTGTTTCCCTGCTGTATGACTCTGAATCTTTAAATCGAAAAAGATCCAACTAGGTTAGACAAAAGTAAATAGGATCAAGAGTGTTTGAAGTGGAAATATGTTGGGCAAAAAGTGACCCATCGAATGAAAAGGATTCTGCCTGGCTCTCAGGGAAAAGAAGGGGAATAGCTCAAAATGGACCATTTTAGTAAGGCTCGACAATGGTGAAGAAATCTGGACCAAATTCAGAGTCCCAGCACATGACCAAAAGAATCTGGATAACAAGTTAAGTCCTCAGAAATTCAAACAGCTGAACTCAGACCGAAAAGTGACAAAGAGTCAACAGGCAATTCTGGCAGAGATATTTTTCTAAATTCATTCATGAAATGTGGGTGCCTCCAGGTGGGTCAACAATGATTCCCATTCCTATTGCCACTTAAACGGAATGACTTAGAGGCATAGAGTCAGAGAGATGTATAGCACAGAAGCAGACCCTCGGGTCCAACCCATCCATGCCAACCAGATATCCGAACTTAATCTCATCCCATTTGACAGCACTTGGCCCATATCCCTCTAAACACTTCCTATTCATTGTCACAAAGTTGGTCCCTTTTCGCCTAAAAGCTGTTCCTTGGCTCAAGGAGACTCTGTCCTTGATTTTTTTTTTCCCAGACGGGCAATAAACCGGGCCGGGCTCCGATCAGTCTGGTTTGATACCGTATACTTACTGAAACAAATTGTGAAGTTATGGTCTGGGCTGCTTGCTTAAGAATGTTTTGAGTGGTCTGGCTTAGTCCGTAACAGATTAGGGGCTCTTTGCAAGATTTTAAACAGCGAGTGGTAGGTGCTAGTGTCTTTATTTCGGGTGCTGGTTTAGTTGGGTCGCAAAGCTTGGGATAGGAATGGCTCTTTCAGTCAACAAAAGTTTTCTGGATGTAGATGCAGTGACTTTGGAAGTTTTGCAAAAAAGTGAAGAAGACCAAGTTACAAGAATTAGCAGAGAAGCTGGAACTCCTGTGAGGAAAGGAGAGATAATTATAGCAGTAGCTCAGCATTTAAACCTGCTGGAGAAACCATCAGAATCTATAGAGATGGCAAGAATTCAATTGTAAATGAAGCAATTTGAGTTAGAGGCCAGAGATAAGGAAAGGCAACAGAAATGAAACAGTTTGAGTTACGATTAAAAGCAGAATAAAGGGGAAAAAGAGAGAACAGCAGTAGAAAAGGAAAAAGAGAGAGCAGAAAAAGAAAAAGAGAGTGCTTTTGAATTGAAAAACTGACACTTACAAGGAAAGTCAGCTTAAAAGACTGGAGATGAAGGCTGATGGTAGGCTTGGTGAGGAAGAGAGTGAAGATGAGCAAGCCCCTGGTAGTCAGAAGCCTAGTGAGAAACTGTTTAAGTATGTTCAAGCATTGCCTGAATTTGATTAGACGGATGTGGAAGCCTTTTTCATCTCATTTGAAAAGGTGGCTAAACAAATGCAGTGGTCAGTGACAATGTGGGTTTTGTTGATCCAAACGAAATTTGTAGGTAGGGCTGGTGAGATATTCCCATCCCTATCAGAGACATATCTGGGGAGAATGAGGAGGTGAAAAAAGCCATTTTAAATGCATATGACCTTGTACCAGAAGCCTATAGACAATGTTTCAGGAATCTAAGGAGGGACCTAGTTCAAACCTATCTTGAGTTTGAAAGGATCAAACAGAATAATTTTGATATATGCACAAGAGCTTTAAAAATCAGGTAAACCTATGATGCCCTTAGAGTGGTAATTATTTTGGAGGAATTCAAAACGTCACTGCCTGAAGTAATGCAAACTCATGTGGAAGACCAGAGAGTGAAAATAGCAAGGTTAGCAGCTGAAGAGGCTGATGATTATGAGCTGGTCCATAAAACTCATTTTGTCTTCCAGAATCAATTTCAGTCCCTGAGGGATAGAAATTGGGACAAGTGAAATCCTCACATGGAAGGGAAAAGGTAGATCTCAGTGAAGATTATAAGGAGAATTTACCACCAGGGTAAAAAAAGAACACCTTGAGGGGACAAAGAAGTTAAAAAGCTCTGATGTTTTCATTGTATTAAAGTGGGCCACACAAAATCACAGAGTTGGTGGGCTAGGAGAAAGCCAGATGTAGAAAAACCAGGCAAGCCTGGTAGTTTTGTTGGACTAGTGACAAAAAGCCCAAGGGAAGTTAGACAATTGCCTCAGAGTGTACAAGATGATCAAAGGTTGATTAAGGAGGAAGTGCCAGATCTGCTTAAAAAATATACATGCAAGGGTAAAGTTTATTCACACAGGCCAGGAGTAGTAGGTAAGGAGGTAACAATATTAAGGGACACAGGATCCTCCAGTCTGTAATGCTGAAGGATGAGGAGATATGCACTCCTGAGGGACTATTGCCAGAAAAGGTACTGGTAACAGGAATTCATGGTGAGACAAGAAGAATTCAGTTATGTAAAATGAAGCTAGAGTCCAGAGAAGAGTAGAGAATTTGTGGTAGCAGTACTGGACAAATTCTCAACTCCAGGAATACGATTTGACCTTGCAAATGATATAGCTGATTCTCTGGTAGGCATGCTGCCTACTCTAGTTGAAAAGCTAGTGGTGAGACAGGCAACTGAAGACATGAAAAATGTTTATCCAGGAATTTACCCAGATTGCGTGATCACAAGACCATAGAGGCACAAGTTGAAGCAGGAGGGATCAAAAGGCCCAGATAAGGAAGCTGATATAGAGTTAGCCAAAACTTTTTTTTGTTCAGATAAGTGGAACAGAGAAGGAGCAGATAAGTAAATATGCCAGTTGCTTTAATTCTACTAAGCTGATTGAATTACAGCAGAAAGATGAGAAATTAAAACAGTTATATCAAAAAGGCATTTACAAAGAACGAAAGTGAATGCATTCCTGTGTGTTATGACTTAACAAATGATGTCTTAATGAGGAAATGGAGACCATCACACATTCAAGGAGATGAGAAATGGGCAGAGACTCATCAAATTGTTTTGCCAGTCGGGTATAGAAAGGAGGTGCTGCGAGTGACGCATGAGCTATCACTTGGAGGTCATTTAGGGGTGAGGAAAACACAGACTAAAATGCAAAGACATTTTTACTGGCCTGGACTGCATAAAAATGTAGTTGAATTTTGCCAGACATGCCATACATATCAGCTAATCGGAAAATCACAGGCAGTAATAAAACCTGCACCTTTAATACCTATTCTAGCATTTGAGGAACCTTTCACAAGAGCCTTGAATGATTTTGTAGGTCCCCTACCTCAAACAAAAAGTGGGAATAAGCATTTATTAACAATAATTGATGTGTCAACTAGTTTTCCAGAGGCAATCCCATTACACAACATTGCAGCAAAAAGGGTGGCAGAAGATTTACTTAAATGTTTTACTAGATATGGACTGCTAATAGAGACCCAGTCAGATCAAAGATCAGACTTCACATCCAAACTATTCAAGGAGGTTGTGGATAACTTGGGAATAAAGCAATCAAATCTACCATCCAGAATCGCAGGAAATGCAAGAGGGATGGCATCAAGCACTGAAGACCATGTTGAGGGCTTATGGCCAGGATGATACAGATGTTTGGAATAAGGGAATTCCATTTGTACATTTTGCAATCAGAGGTGCACTGAATGAATCGACCAAATTCAGTGCATTTGAATTAATTTTTGGGCATGAAGTAATAGGACCATTAAAACTGATTAAGGAGAAATTAATAAGTCAGAATTCAGAAACTACCCATTTGGAATATGTGTCAAATCTTAGAGAATGATTAAATAGAGCTGGAGAGTTGGCTAGACAGTATTTAAAAGTATCACAGCATACAATGAAACAGGAAGCAGATAAGAAATCACAATTTCACAATTTTGCAATTGGGGATAAGGTATTGGTGTTACTTCCAGTAACAGATGAGCCTTTAAACGCCAGGGTTAGTGGACCTGTTCAAATTGAGAAGAAATTGAGTGAGGTGAACTATTTGATAAGGATTCCAGATAGGAAGAAATCTCACAGAGTGTGTCATGTGAATATGCTCAAAAGGTATTTTGACAGGGAATGAAAGCAAGAGGAGAAGGTGTTAATGATTACAGCACAGAAGGAAGAACCAAGTTCAGAGGATTCTGAATTGGACATTTCTCAAATCAAGTTGAACAATGAGGAAGTTGTCAAAAATTGGGATAAATGATTGAGTTACCTTCCACAAGAAAATCAAAATGACCTGAAAGAGTTATTACTATCACATGGGGAGATATGCGGAAATAAACCAGGAAGTACTAACCTAATTGTGCATGATGTAGATGCTGTTCTGATTAAGCAACATCCTTATAGGCATAACCCTCTAAAATTGGCACAGGTTCAGAAGGAGATAAAGCACATGCTCCAAGATGGCATAATCGAAGTGAGTTACAGTGACTGGAGCTCACCTGTAGTCATGGTGCCAAAACCAGATGGTACCCAACGATTATGTGTCAACGCCGTTACAAAGACTGATGCCTATCCAACTCCACGATTGGAGTACTGTGTCGAAAAAGTGGGGTAAGCAACTTACATTTCTAAGTTGGACTTGCTCAGAAGCTCCTGGCAAGTATCTCTGTCAGAGAGAGCAAAGGCAATTTCGGCTTTCGTAACGCCAAATGGACTATATCAGTTCAAAGTCATGCCATTTGGTATGAAAAACACTCCAGCCATATTTCAGAGACTGACTAATAAGGTAATTGCCAGATTACCCAACTGTGGGGTGTACTTTGATGACCTGGTGATTTTTAGTCACTCATGGAAGAAGCATTTACAGCATTTATTGGATTTGTACGATTGACTTCAGAAGGCAGGCTTGGTGGTAACTCTCACTAAAAGTGTATTTGCCAAAGTCCAAGTCACCTTCCTGGACCATGTTATTGGACATGGACAAATGTATCCATGGGATGCAAAAACGAAAGTAATTGGGGAATTTCCCACACCGTTGATGAAAAAAAGCAGTACTGTGGTTCCTGGGATTGAGTGGATTTTACTGAAAGTTTGTGCTGAACTTCAGCAGTGTGGCAGCTTCACTCAATGAATTGTTAAAAAAGGGCAAAACGTTTCAGTGGACAGCAGATTGTCAAAAGACATTTGACAGCCTAAAAACTGTGTTGACCACTGCCCCAGTATTAGCCACACAGGATTACACAAAGCCTTTCAGGGTGGCTACTGATGCCAGTGATGGGGATGTTAGTGCGATGCTCCTGCAGGAGGATGACAAAGGGATAGAAAGACCCATCGGGTATGTTTCCAGGAATCTGAATGTGCATCAACAGAAATATTCAACAGTGGAGAAAGTGACTTTAAGCTTGGAGTTGGCATTGCAACATTTCAGTGTTTGTATTACCAGCAATGCATCTGAGACAATGTATACACTGATCACAACCCATTGACATTTGTGGAAACATTTAAGAACAAAAATGCCAGACTGTTTTGATGGAGCTTATTGTTGCAGCCACTCATTTTGACAACTATGCATTTGGCAGGTCGCGAAAACGTGATTGCCGATGCATCATCAAAACTCGAATGAGATATGGAGGCATTCGGTTGTAGGTGTACTGCCGCCTGAATTTGCATGTCGTTGTGCATGTTTGCATGTTTAGTGTATATGTGTGTTTAGACTACTAACTGGGTTTTGAAGGGTTAAAAATCTTGGTGTTGATGTTTCCTTTATTTAAGGGGGGAAGTGTCACAAAGCTAGTCCCTTTTTTTCTAAAAGCTGTTCCTTGACTCAAAGAGACTCTGTCCTTGATTATTTTCAGAGGGGAAATAAACTAGGCCGGACTCTAATCAGTCTGGTTTGGGATGGAGGTGAAAAGGATTTTGAGAAGCCTTTTGTTTATATGTAAACAGATGACACCTCAGGCCAAAGTGATCATGTTTGAGAAGTGACCTGTATAATGAAAGGGGAGTGGCCAGCTCTCAAGCTGAGTTGAGCTGAGCAGTTTTAGTTCAGTCTTGAACTGAAGTTCAATAGGGAACTATCTGGAAACTCTTTCTCCTTTCTGCCCTTCAACTTCAATGTGTAAGAATGTGTTCCATTTATACTGGTTTTAAAAGGGAGTTTGCTTATTGGGACTGTTATGTATATTCAGAACAGCATAATTAAGTCTAGTCTGGATAGGTTGAGTTCTGTAGGGGTTCTTTATTCTGTTCTTTGTGTTTCATTGTGTAATTGTATGAATAAAGTTTTGTCTATTTTAAAATCTACGGGACAACCTAGCTAACTTACTTCGGGTAATTTTCACTGTACACTTACTGAAACAAATTGCAATGTTATAGTCTGGGGCTGCCTGCTTAAGAATGTTTTGAGTGGTCTGGCTTAGTCCATAATATCATATACCCATCTAGATACCTTTTATTGTTGTAATTGTACCAGCCTCCACCACTTCCTCTAGCAGCTCATTCCATAAACACACCACCCTCTGTTTGAAAAAGTTTCCCCTTAGGTCCCTTTTTCATCTTTTTCCTCTCACCCTAAAACTATGCCTTCTAGTTCTGGGCTCCTCCACCCCAGGGAAAAGACCTTGTCTGTTTATCGTATCCATGTCCCTCATGATTTTATAAACCTCTATTACTTCACTCCTCAGCCTCCGATGCTCTAGGGAAAACAGCCCAGGCCTTTTCAGCCTCTCCCCATTGCTCAAATCTTTCAAGTCTGGCAAGAACCTTGTAAATCTTTTCTGAATCCTTTCAAGTTTCACAACAGCCTTCTGATAGGAAGGAGACCAGACTTGCATGCAATATTCCAACAGTGGACTAATCAATGTCCTGTACAGCCACAACATGACCTCCCAACTCCTGTAATCAATACTCTGGCCAATAAAGGTAAGCATACCAAACATCTTCTTCACTATCCTATCTACCTGCGACTCCACTTTCAAGGCACTATGAACCTGCTCTCCAAAGTCTCTTTGTTCAGCAACACTCCCTCGGACCTTACCATTAAGTGTATGAGTCCTGCTAAGATTTGCTTTCCCAAAATGCAGCACCTCACATTTATCTGAATTAAACTCCATCTGCCACATCTCCGCCACTGGCCTATCTGTTCAAGATCCTGTTGTAATCTGAGGTAACCTTCTTCCTGTCCACGACACCTCCAATTTTGGTGTCATCTGCTAACTTACTAACTATACCTCTTATGCTCACATTCAAATCATTTGTATAAATGATGAAAAGTAATGGACTCAGCAGTGATCCTTGTGGCACTCCACTGGTCACAGGCCTCCAGTCGGAAAAACAATCCTCCACCACCATCCTCTGTCTTCTACCTTTGAACCAAATGGCTAGTTCTCCCTGTATTCCATGAAATCTAACCTTGCTAACCAGTCTCCCGTGGGGAACCTTATAGAACACCTTACTGAAATCCATATATGTCACATCTCTGCCCTCATCAATCCTCTTTGTTACTTCTTCAAAAAACTCAATCAAGTTTGTGAGACAAGGTTTCCCACGCACAAAGCCATGTTGACTATCCCTAATCAGTCTTGATCCAGATCCTGTTTTAATCTGAGGTAACCTTCTTCGATGTCCACTTCACCTTCAATTTTGGTGTGATCTGCAAACTTACTAACTATATCTCCTGTGTTCAGATCCAAATCATTTATATAATTGACAAAATGTAGTGGACCCAGCACCAATCCTTGTGGCATACCACTGATCACAGGCCTCCAGTCTGAAAAGCAACCTCCACCACCACCCTCTGTCTTCTACCTTCAAGCCAGTTCTGTATCCAGATGGCTAGTTCTCTCTGTATTCCATGAGATCTAACCTTGCTCACCAGTCTCCCATAAGGAACCTTGTCGAATATCTTACAAAAGTCCATATAGATCACATCTACCGCTCTGCCCTCAGCAATCCTCTTTGTTCCTTCTTGCTTGCTTGCTAGGGCCATTTCAGATGGCAGTTAAGAGTGAACCATGTTGCTGTAAGTGTGAGGTCATATGTTGGCAAGGCCAGGTAAAGATGACAGATTTCCTTTTTTTAAAGGGCAAGAGTCATAGAGTCATAGAGATGTACAGCATGGAAACAGACCCTTCAGTCCAACCCGTCTATGCTGAACAGATATCCCAACCCAATCTAGTCCCACCTGCCAGCACCCGGCCCATATCCCTCCAAACCCTTCCTATTCTTATACCCATCCAAATGCCTCTTAAATGTTGCAATTGTACCAGCCTCCACCACATCCTCTGGCAGCTCATTCCATACACGTACCACCTTCTGCATGACAAAATTGCCCCTTATGTCTCTTTTATATCTTTCCCTTCTCACCCTAAACCTATGTCCTCTAGTTCTAGACTCCCCGACCCCAGGGAAAACATTTATCCTATCCATGCCCCTCATAAATTTGTAAACCTCTATAAGGTCACCCCTCAGCCTCTGACGCTCCAGGGAAAACAGCCCCAGCATGTTCTGCCTCTCCCTGTAGCTCAGATCCTCCAATCCTGCCAACATCCTTGTAAGTCTTTTCTGAACCCTTTCAAGTTTCACAACATCTTTCCAATAGGAAGGAGACCAGAATTGCAGTGGCCTAACCAATGTCCTGTACAGTCGCAACATGACCTCCCAACTCCTGTACTCAATACTTTGACCAATAAAGGAAAGCATACCAAACGCCTTCTTCACTATCCTATCTACCTGCGACTCCACTTTCAAGGAGCTATGAACCTGCACTCCAAGGTCTCTTTGTTCAGCAACACTCCCTAGGACCTTACCATTAAGTGTATAAGTCCTGCTAAGATTTGCTTTCCCAAAATGCAGCACCTTGCATTTATCTGAATTAAACTCCATCTGCCACTTCTCAGCCCATTGGCCCATCTGGTCCAGATCCTGTTGTAATCTGAGGTAACCCTCTTCGCTGTCCAATTTTGGTGTCATCTGCAAACTTACTAACTGTACCTCTTATGCTCACATCCAAATCATTTATGTAAATGACAAAAAGCAGAGGACCCAGCACCGATCCTTGTGGCACTCCACTGGTCACAGGCCTCCAGTCTGAAAAACAACCTTCCACCACCTCCCTCTGTCTTCTACCTTTGAGCCAGTTCTGTATCCAAATGGCTAGTTCTCCCTGTATTCAGATTAGATTAGATTACAGTGTGGAAACAGGCCCTTCGGCCCAACAAGTCCCCACCGACCCGCCAAAGCGCAACCCACCCAGACCCATTCCCCCACATTTACCCCTTCACCTAACACTACGGGCAATTTAGAATGGCCAATTCACCTAACCTGCACATTTTTGGATTGTGGGAGGAAACCGGAGCACCCGGAGGAAACCCACGCAGACACGGAGAGAATGTGCAAACTCCACACAGAGAGTCGCCTGAGGCAGGAATTGAACCCGGGTCTCTGGTGCTGTGATGCTGCAGTGCTAACCACTGTGCCAATGAGATCTAACCTTGCTAATCAGTCTTCCATGGGGAACCTTGTCGAACGCCTTACTGAAGTCCATATAGATCACATCTATTGCTCTGCCCTCATCAATCTTCTTTGTTACTTCTTCAAAAAACTCAATCAAGTTTGTGAGACATGATTTCCCACGCACAAAGCCATGTTGACTATCCCAAATCAGTCCTTGCCTTTCCAAATACATGTATATCCTGTCCCTCAGGATTCCCTCCAACAACTTGCCCACCACCAAGGTCAGGCTCAACGGTCTATAGTTCCCTGGCTTGTCCTTACCACCCTTCTTAAACAGTGGTACCACGTTTGCCAACCTCCAGTCTTCCAGCACCTCACCTGTGATTATTGATTATACAAATATCTCAGCAAGAGGCCCAGCAATCACTTCTCTAGCTTCCCATAGAGTCCTCGGGTACACCTGATCAGGTCCTGGGGATTTATCCACTTTTAACCATTTCAAGACATCCAGCACTTCCTCCTCTGTAATCTGGACATTTTGCAAGATGTCATCTTCCATATCCTTTTCCACAGTAAATACTGATACAAAATATTCATTTAGTATCTTCACCATTTTCTGTGGCTCCACGCAAAGGCTGCCTTGCTGATCTTTGAGGGGCCCTATTCTCTCCCTAGTTACCCTTTTGTCCTTAATATATTTGTAAAAACCCTTTGAATTCCATTTGCCAAAGCTATCTCATGTCCCTGTTTTGCCCTCCTGATTCCCCTCTTAAGTGTACTCCTACTTTCACTTGATCTATCCTGTCTAACCAGATGGGTTATTTTCATTACAACAATTGACAGTGATTACATGGTCACCAATAGGTCAGCTTTTAATTCTTATCAAGTTCAAATACAGCCAGCTGCCACAGTGAGATCCAAACCTATATCCCTGAATGGCTCTGGATTACTAACCACAAAGGTACCGCCTCCCCACAGCCAAAATGTGACTAACAGAGACCTTCTCTCCAGAATTGACTGGGGACTCAAAAATTCCCAAACCAGGGCTCAGTCAGGTTAACCAAAACCTACTCCACATTGACAAAATGGTAGTGAGAGAGACCTTTCACTTAAAGCAGTGGTTGGACAGCTACCTGAGGGCAATAATGCTCCAACAGAAATGGTCTTGAACAACTCCAAGGCCTCAGGAAAGGGCAAATTAACCCTTCTAAGGTTTCAACCCCTTTACAAGTACCTCTTGCATAGTTCAATGGTCACTCATTCTAAATTAAACACAAAATTCTTTGAGGCTATGGTTTGCAAACTATTTCAGTCTCAGCCCTTCAATAAAATTTACCAAGGACCAGTAGTACCCACTTAGCTTTATAGGATCTTGACACCAATACAAATCCTAATCAGGAAAGCCAACATTAGATTGCATTGAATGACTGTCTGTATGATAACACTACGCGTGAATATAAGAATGAATACCTCCATTCTAATTATTGGAACATGTAAAAAACGCTATTTTTTTCTCTGGTATTTGGAAGAATGCAATGCTCAGAGAGTAAGAAGAACTTTGTTTCTTAAAATAATATATTATCACGTATAATTTTTTAAAAAATGGACTATTGCTAGATTTTAAAATGATTCCTTTCAAGCACAGACTACATCCAAAAAATGTAAGCAATTGCCATGACAAAACAGAATTCACTACCTCATAGAGTGTGGCACTCCTTGCATTATATAAACATTCCATTCAAGACAACACAAAGGATTAATAGATGGGATGATGACCTTGGCCATATCTGAACAAAAGTGACCATCAAAATCCATTATTGCTGACTTAGTGATCCCACACACTTACGCTACAACACATAATGGTTTCTAATGAGAAGATATTAATTCACCTTGTTAGCTCAATATCTCAATCAATGTTCCAGTCACATGACTGGCACTGTCAGACTTTCTGAATCACCCTTTAATTACATAGCTTTGACTTTTGTTCGTCAGTGTGCTTGTAACACCAGAAGTGTAAGCAGCTCCTGGCTTAGTTAAAGACCTGCTGCTCTGATTTCAATGTCTCCCAAAAGTTTAAGACAAAAGAAACCTGCAAAGTGAACCAATTTCCCCGGTGACTATACCTTCACTGGTAATTCAGCTGTGCCTGAGCTCCTGAGACATCTGGACACAGTCAACTATTAAGAACCTCACCACACATCAACTTACAGGACTCTTTAATTCAAGAGAATTAATTCTGATATCTTTGACTATAAGTGATTTGTAAATTATAAACTACATTTCCATTTGCATAAGAAATTACATAGTTTCTAATGAAAATAGCCAGAAGGACTCCCATGTTACTTCAGTAAGCACATTTCTCCCTCAAAAGTCCAAAGAAACAACACACATCAAGCCAATCAAGAAATTGACTGAGGAACTTGGGCCTATGATACATTCATTTTTTCAGTCCTCACACAGCCTTATACATTGGCAGAAATATTTCCACTAGCTTGAAATTAGCGGAATTATTTTCACAGTGATTAATGTATGAAATGGACTTTGTGAGAATTAGAGTTAATTCACTGAGCTCCCTTTAAAAGCAGTTAGCTAAGAAGCTGGCAAGTGTGGGATTCAAGGTCATATATATGCCATGATGATTAACATGTTATCGAACAATTGTGGTCTTTTATTCAGCGCATAGGGATTAATTTCAAAATTAGCATTAGTATTGTGGTAATGCATTCAGAATGCATACATCCGTACTTCCTCATTAATGTTGATGCTTCAGGTACTATCATTTTTAACAAGAAGTTAAGATCCTGGTTGCCATTTTACAGGATATGAATCACACATGCTCCACACTGCATCTTTGCATTGAATGGTCTATGGAGTACTGCATAAAGGGATTGCCATAATAGACATTTTGAAAGCCACTTGGTTTTTGCACGTTGAATTGTTGTGGACTGCAAGGTATATGAGTAATCCTCCTGATTCCAAGCCAGAATGCAGGCTGCAGTAAATCGGGGCTTAACTGTTTTAGTTTGCTTCATTCCTCTTCTCAAGGTCTACCTGAAAACTGGCTTGGCATCACAGCAGGTACAGAATGTTTCTGGCTCCCAACAACAAGTTTCATTAATTTGCTGAATTGTTGCCTGCCCAAGGCTCAAAATAGTACTCATTTCTTTATTTCTAATATATCGAGACACTTGTGAAGCTCTGTGATTTGGTAACCCAATTTTAAAAGCTACTCAATGGAGCTTGCAAAGAATTTGTTTTTTGTTTGGAATTATTGTAAATTCCGTCATTATTTTCCAAACAGATGCTTTATGTATGGAATCCAAAGGCATGGCTAAAGTATTAAATGAAGAGAAGGTGTTGGCAAAGTTATAGTGAAAAGTGTGGTAGATATGTGAGACACTGAGTGGGTGAAGAGGAGATATTAGAAAAGTTATCTATTTAAAGTTAATGTACAACAGGAGTGGATGGGATGCATCCAGGAATACTGGGGGAAGTAAGAATGGAAGTTGCAGAAAACTGCAACCATCTTCCAACCCTCCTTAAAATAGAGTGTTGCCACAAATCTGAAACATTGAAAATATTACATCATGTTTAAAGAAGGTCGTAGTTGGTTTAATTTTGTAACTAGAGAGCTTTTAGAACCTATGGGCAGAATATTTGCCGTTAAGCACAAAGACAATTCAAGATCTTATAAACTACACAATGGCATGAAATTGAACTCATCTCACTTTGAACTGTAGGTATTCACTACAAAATTGTCACAGTGTAGAAGAGGAGGTCATTTGACCCATCGCACCTGTACTAGCTCTTCAAACTAATATTATTAGCTCATGCCAATCTCCTGCATTTTCCCTACACCCTTACACACAATTTGTATCCAGATAACTATCCAATGCTCTTCTTGTGAGAAACATATTGATCTCTGTGATATTGACTTTCTTGAATAACATGTGACTGATGTGGACAAGATGTCAGTAATCATATAGTACTTACAATCTTTTACTGTATTTGTGTAACATGGTTTGTGCTGCATTCATCTGAATTAGGTCCCCATGTCAACGTTCCATGTAATGGCATTCCATAGCCCTGTTTGTCAGAGTCCTCCTTGTCCCATTGCTTTAAGAATTGTACTAAATCATCATTTGTGAGTAATGCGATTGCTGAGTGCTCACATTATTAATGACCTGTTCTATTTCTTATATATTATATTCTTTTATAACTGTCTCCAAAAGAACCAACCACAGCAGAAAAAATTGTCCTTGTTATGCAATGAAGACACAGAGAAATTGAAAAGGAACAGATGCTCCAACAAACTCAGGAGCACCATTCCTGCAGAAATTGTGCAACCTTCACATGAAGACATCACAGCTGGGGTTCCCCTCAAGATGTGGAGGAGGTACAGGAAGCTCAGAGTCTATTGTCCTTGATACCATTTCCACCAGATGAGCAAGGCACCTGTGTTGCTGCACATTAATATTGTCCTTAGACACTGTCATGGAACTGTGCTAACTGCAGGAGCAGGAACTGCAACATGAAGGAGTGGGTGGTCATTCTATTCCTGTGGCCATCAAATTGGCACTAAACTTATTCAACTGGCTGCTTTCAAACAGTCACAGGGCATCTGTGTGGGATGTCATGATCTTCAACTCCAAGCCTGTTACTGATGGAATTTGTGCCAGACAACAGCACAATATCTCATTTTCTTAGACTGCAAACTTTGCCAACAGAGCTGGCTTCCCCCAAGTACAAGGTATTATAGACTGGACACACATTTCATTGAAAGCATCAATATCATAACACAAATGACTTCATCAATCAAAAAGGTTCCATTACATTAATATATATCTGTGATCACTGGTACCATTTCTTAGAGATCTGAGCCAGGTACCCTGGGAGCTGCTATGATTCATATATTCTAGAGAACTCTAATATTCCAAGTATAATTCAGGGGCCAGGTGCCTTATAAGGATGTCTCCAGGAGATAAGAACAATCTCTCCAGCTGCAGCCATCAACCCCTTGGCTGAGGTCAAGACTGGATACAGTGCTGCCCACTGACCAAGGCCACTGTGGCACAGACAATAAGTGTGCTGCAGACATAGTTCCACAGCTTCGATCGGTTTGTGGGAGGGATGGCTGTCCTTGCAGTCCAATCCGGACATAATGTGCCAAAGACACCTAGCATGATATGTTCCACACACCTTAGACAGGACTGGGAAGATGTGATGGTATCTGAGGAGCTGGGAGAATGACAACTGCCTTCTGAGAGGGAAGATGAGGACATTGAGCATCACCTTTGGCATAACAGACAACTTACAACATCACGTCCAACAAGCCTGACAAGGTTTTATTGATGCCTGTTTCCAGCTGGTGATCACTCATTGGCTGTAAGCTTATTATTGATTTAAAAACAAACAGTTGCTGTCTGTTCCCAGAGGCAAATGTGGCTTTTCTTTGCATTTTGTTCAACATTTCCTTTGGCTGTGGCTAAATAAAAGTGAGTATTTTTGACCGTTGGGAGGCTTTCCTACATATGCTGGTCCCATATTGAACAATCAGAAAGTGTTAGGCTAAGCTGTACATTGCAAAAAGAGTAGCAGTCACTTAACAGGGTTCTAGGATGGGATGATGCTCTGAATGTGTATCTTGTGTAGCTCAGTTCTTAAATAACAAAACATTAATGAATGCACACTTATATTTGCAATGAAGTGTCAGCAGTGCCATCTGTATGCCCTGAGAAGCATTTGTTTTTAGTTCCATTCCAACCATGTGCATTGTGAAGGGCAGCTTCTGACTGATAGAGCTTGACTGGGTGAACTGCAGGGCTTTAAAAATAATGGAGGCATCAGTGATCCTGGAGATCCCATCAGTGGCAAGATTTCTGCTTGTAGGGAGTGTGGTGCTGGAAAAGAACAGCAGTCAAGCAGCATCCGAGGAGCAGGAGAATCAACATTTCAGGCAGAAGCCCTTCATCAAGAATACTTCATGCTCCTCGGATTCTGCCTGACTGCTGTGCTTTTCCAGCACGACACTCTCGACTCTGATCTCCAGCATTTGCAGTCCTCATTTTCTCCTACTTTTGCTTGTGGCAAAAGAAAGGATAGGACAAATGGAGTGCCAAAGATGTGTTGTGCATAGTTAATGATGCAAGCTTTGGAAAATAGCCTGAGTAATCTTGCTTGGAATCATGTGGAGTAACATTCCATGAAATTCACCAAAATTGACACCAAGCCAATTTCGGGCAAAACTCACACTGATAATCTGGGACAGAACTAAAAGTTAATTGGGCAAATGAGGATTAATTAAAGAAAGCCAGTATGGATTTGTTCAAGGCAAGTTGTGTTACATTAACTAGATTAAGTTTTAACAGAGAGGATTGTTAAGAGTAATGTGGCTGATATGGTGTGTATGAACTTCCAGAAATATTTATAAAAGTGCCTCACAGCAGACAGTGGTAGTATGGATAAGAAGTTGACAGTGACAAGAAACAGAGAGAAATGATGGAGTTGTTGTTCAGACTTCTCCATGTAACCATAAAGCTTTTTGGACTGAAGGAAAATACAGAAGGATTTCCCCATGGCTGGTAGGACTACATGCCTCTTGTTCTACATTTAATGACATTAATTTGGGTTCTCAGGACACAATTTCTAACTTTGCAGGTGACACAAGACTTGGTAATAGACAAAATAGAAATTGCTGGAAAAGGTCAGTAGGTCTGTCGAGGAAAATCAGAGTTAATGTTTTGGGTCAAGTGACCCTTCCTCAGAACTGATGGTAACTAAGGAAAATGTAAATTTATATGCGGAATATAGGTTGAGGGGAGTAAATGCTAAGTGGGTGTAGAGAGAAGAGCAGTTGACAGACAAAGGAGTAGATAACGATCTGGCTAGGAGGGTGAATAGCTATTAATGGGGACAATTAGTAACTCACAATGGGGAGTGTACAAAGTTAAAAATCATACAACATTAGGTTATAGCTCAGCAGGTTTATTTGGAAGTACAAGCTTTCAGAGTGCTGCTCCTTCATCAGGTAGCGAGTGGTGGCAGGATCATAGGACACATAATTTCTAGTAAAAGATCAAAATGTGACACAACTGATGCGCTGCATTGAATAAACCTAGATTCTGTTAAGTCTTTAATTACATGGAATGGGGATGCAAGTTTTGATTGATTAATATGTAAATCCTAGAATTTCTTTCAAGTCACAGCCCCGAGATAACTTAAGGTTTTATCAGCATATATAGAAAATGATATTTCAGCTCAGACAATACATTAAAGATGTGAGGTTTGAGTCTGTCTATATGCCAACTCAGACTGGTTCTATTTCCAAAGTAGGAATTTACAAAATGTCACATTGACTGACTGCCTATAGATTGTGTGATTGCTGAACAAAATAGAATGTATTTGCAAACACAAATCTGCAAATGCATATTTATCCCATAGACTTGTGTGTGTGTATGTGTGTGTGTGTGTGTGAGAGAGAGAGAGAGAGGGGGAAAGTGTGTGTGTATGTGTGTGTTTGTGTGCAAAAGAGAGCATGTATATGAGAGAAGGTCTGCGTGATTGTGACTATGTGTGAGAGTGTATGTGGGTGTATGTGTACTTGTGTGTGAATGTGTGTGTGTGAGTCTATCGTGTGATGGGGTCATGTGTAGTGTTACATGACTCAAGATTCCAGTTGATGCCACCCTTATGGGTACCAAACTTGGCTATCAGCCTCTGCTCGGCCACTCTGCATTGTTGTGTCTCCCAAAGTCCGCCTTGGAGGAAGGTCACCCAAAGATCTGAGACCGAATGTCTTTGACTGCTGAAGTGTTCGCCAACTGGGAGGGCACATCCTGTGTGGCGACTGTTGCACAGGATTGTTTCATCCTTTGTTGAGTGTCTGCTTGATTTCGCACATATAATGCCTCAGGGCATCCTTGCCTGCAGTGTATGAGGTAGACAATGTTGGCCTAGTTACATGAGTACCTGCCACTCACATGGTTTTATAAGTTCCTGCTTTAGAAATAGAACCAATCTGACTCAAGATTGGAACACAGGCAGACTCTAACCTCACACCTTTAATGCATTGTCTGAGCTAAGATGTCACTTTTTAAAAATGTATTGATAAAACCATAATGTATCTCGGGGCTATGACTTGAAAATAAATTCTGGAATTTACATATTAATCAATCAAAACTGCAAAATCAACCTGCATCCCCAACCCACATCATATCACCATCAGGGGTCAACTCCATCTGGAAGCGAGTCCCACTCCAGGCTTCACAGACTGACTGACTGGCTCTGCAGCCACACTGCCTCTGAAAATGCTGCTGCCGCTCTGAAGCCCATCAAAGCCATCTCCTGTCAAAGAGCTTTCTTTATCAGGGAAATTTGAGGGGAGAAAATGAAAGCATGGAAAAATGAAAAATGCAGATGAGTAGGACTTGCCCAGGCATAGGAGCCCGAACGCTGCCTACTCCACCACCGCCATCTTACTTGAGAGTGGGATGGAAATTGGAAGCAAAATTGATAAGCTTTTCCAATACCGAACGAGAGACGGAGGCAGCACCAATGATATCATTGATATCCTGGAGAAGCAGTTGTGGCTGGGGGATGTTCCAGCTACCCCACAAAGAGATATGCAGAAGTAGGGCCCATGTGTGTACCAATAGCCACTCCCCTGATCTGAAAGAAAATGGGAAGAGTTAAAAGAAAAGACTTGGCAATATTGTGAACTACGAAGAGGACTTCAAGAGGAAGGTCATACAAGAGGAATTTGCTAATTGGTTGACATTGTCCTCTTATAAATTATAAATGTAGGTTTTCCCCTTAATTTGGTATCCTTGTGAATTGTCCTGATGAGTATAAGATGGAATGTTTCCACAAAAATGTTGTTTTCATTCATACTCAAGTTCCGTCCCACGGAATGCCTATTTCATGCAATGGTATGTAAAGTGACCTTTGGTAGGGAACATGAGCAGAAACAATATCAACTAAGCAATACCATTCTAAATCATGCAGGAGAAAAGCACCCTGGAGATTTTGGCATATAATTAAAAGAACAATACTGCAAATGCTAATAATCTGAAAGAAAGAAAAACTCAAGTATTGGAGAAACACAGTGGCTCTGGCAGTATCTGTAGAGAGAAAGAGTGTTAATGATACAACTAGGAGAAAGTGAGGACTGCAGATGCTGGAGATCAGAGTCAAAGAGTGTGGTGCTGGAAAAGCACAGCCGGTCAGGCAGCATCCAAGGAGCATAAGCTCTTCCTGATGAAGAGCTTATACTCGAAATGTTGACTCTCCTGTTTCTTGGATGCTGCCTGACCGGCTGTGATTTTCGACCACACTCTTCAACTGTTAATAGTTCAAGTCCAAAGAGACTCCTTCAGAATTAAAGGGGGCTGGGAAATTCTGATTTCACTGGTGCTGACAGGAGAACGGAGCGGACAGCATGATGAGAGTGTTCAGAGCAAAAAAGCAAAGGCATGCAAATGATGACAATTGCTCCTTTACTACCATTAGTACTCCTTTTGTCCTTTGTTCTAGGTACCTCCACCTGTGCCACGGACTTCCTGTGTTTTTATTGGATAGGCAAGAATGAAACCAGTTGAGCTTCCTCCCATTGTCCAACATTTAACAATTACTTACATTTATTGTTTGCACACAAGCATTCTCGACTCACTACAGAAACCTGTCCTTTCATCTTATTGATTCATGACTCATGTACTTGATGTGCAAATGCGATGTCACAAGCCTCATTGTTCACAATTGACAAATTGGTTTGTCCTGTATAAAAGGCCATGTTTCTCTGCTGTCCATTTGCATTTTCTTGTGGCTGCATTACTAATTAGATGATGCATCTTGAATTCTAGATGTAAACCTATATGAAAGCCTGCAGAGATGCATAGAGTGTGTTGAATGGAGAGTGCTTCCATTTGAGAAATTAAGATCATGAGGAGATTACTAATATATTTCCCCCCTTCATTTTATAACAGCAGCAACATATTGAAGTAGTAACATTTAAGAGGTCAGCCATTCCTGCCATTATGTTTTTAATCTGACTGAGCAGATGGATGGACCACATAATCATGCTTTGGGAAGCAACTATATGTAATGCCCTGAGTTTTGTGGTGAGGAGGGTGACACTTTCATTTTCATTATTATGCCGCGTCAGTCACCAATTTCCAGAGATTGGACATATGTAATGAAATACAGAAATCAGGAAGCTACTGTTTTATTGCCAGGCTCCTCCACATGCTTTTTTATACTGGCATCTCACAGAAACATAGAATCGGTCTGGTGGCTCAGTGGTTAGCACTGCTGCCTCACAGCGCCAGGGGCCTGGGTTCAATTCCCGCCTCAGGGAATTGTCTGTGTGGAGTTTCCTCCCACAGTCCCCATGTCTGTGTGGGTTTCCTCCCACAGTCCAAAGATGTGCAGGTTAGGTGAATTGGCCATGCTAAATTGCCCATAGTGTTAGGTGCATCATTCAGGGTGAATGGGTCTGGGTGGGTTGCTCTGCAGAGGGTCGATATGGACTCCTTGGGCCAAAGGGCCTGTTTCCACACTGTAGGGAATCTAATCTATAAACAGAATTGTTTGGTTGATTCTTTACTCAGAGAGTAGTAAGGGTATGGAATGCTTTGCCTGCAACGGCAGTAGATTCGCCAAGTTTAAGTGCATTTAAATCGTCATTGCTCTGGCAAATGGACGTTCATGGAATAGTGTAGGTGGGATGGGCTTCAGATTAGTATGACAGGGCGGCGCAACATCGAGGGCCGAAGGGCCTGTACTGCGCTGTAATGTTCTATGTTCTATGTTATGATTCAGAAGAAACATAAAAAATAGGAGTAGGTCATTCAGCCCTTCAAGCCAGACGTACCAAATTCAATATAATCATGGTTGATCATCCGATTCAGCATCTTGTTCACCCGAGACCATTTAATCTCTTTAGCCAGAGGAACCATATCTAACTTCTCCTCGGAATTTTGTTTTGGTTTCAATGCCTCTGTGGCAGGGAATTCCACAGGCTCGACACTTTCTGAGTAAACAATTTTCTCCTCTCAGTCATAAATGGCCTACTGTATTCTTAAACTGTGACCCCTGGTTTTGAATTCCCCAATCACTGGGACCATCCTTCCAGCGTTTACCTTGTCTAGTCCTATTAGAATTTTATAGGTTTCCAAGACTCCACCACCCAGTCTTCTAAACTCCATTGAATATAATCCTAACTGATCCAGTATTTCTTCATACATCAGTCCTGCCATCCCAGGAATCAATGTGGTAAATCTTTGTTGCACTCCCTCCATAGCCAGACATCCTTCCTCAGATAAGGAGATAAGGGGATCTAAGATGGCGGCGATCTGAGAAGATCACACTGCAGAGCTTCGCATCGCAGCAGGAGAAGGACGGTCCTTTAACCCACCCAACCCAGGTCATCAGGATTTCTTGGGGCATTGGAAAGATTGTGGAGCCCCAAGAAACATTTAAAAATTGACTTACCTGTATTTTCAGCTGTCCAGAAATGCTGAAAAAGGGAGGAGGAGCATCTGAGGCCGGGCCTGCAGTTCAACCTGCAGCAGCCTCAGAGCCGATTACTCTCTAGGACCTGGTGAACCAGCTCTCGAAATCTCACAAGATGTTGGGAAAACAGATTGAAGAGTAGCTGGCTCCAGTCTCTCTCATGCTGCAGAAGCATGAGCAGCAGCTGGGAGACCTGGAGAAGAGGACGGATGAGGTGGAGCACAGGGTCACAGTGGTGGAAGCTGATGCCAGTTCATTCAAGGAAGAGATCCAAGCCCTGAAGACGCAGGTTCGTAATTTGCGTGACCAAGTGGATGATCTTGAAAACAGGGGCAGGAGAAAAAACATTCGGATCATCGGTCTGCCTGAGGGTAAGGAAGGTGAGCGGCCTGCGGAATTTGTTGAAGATTGGCTTCCGAAATTCCTTGACTTGGAGACTGGCATGAGAGGATTGAAGTTAGAGAGGGCTCACCAGGTCGCAGCACGGAGGTCGGGTCTGGGTCAACACCCTCGTCCTTTCCTGGTGCGGTTCCATCATTACCGGGATAAGGAGAGAGTCGTGGAGACTTCCAGACTCCCGGGGAAGGATCCAAAGGCCCTAATTTAAGAGGGGTCTAAGATCATGTTTTTTCAGGACTTTTCAGCGGCGGTGAACCAGAAACGAAAATCGTATGATGGTGTCAAGAGAAGATTGAAGGAGCTTGGGATTCAGTACTCCCTGAGATATCTGGCAGTGCTTCAGATCACCTTAGATGGATCCATGCATCTCTTTGACACATCTCTTTGACACATCGGAGAAGGCAAGAGACTTTGTGGACAAACTAACCTAAGTTAAACAATTGTACTATGTATAAATATTTTTGCTTGGGTATGCGTTTATCATTCTGTAAAAGAAATGGAGGAAATCCGGTTGGAGCTTTGTTTTTCCCCTTTTTTTTCCTCTATTGATAATAATTTGGTTCAAACTATGTCTGGCAGTGGTTAAGATGTACATTTTGAATTTCTAAGTTAGGACATACCAAAGGATGGGTGGGGTATTTATTCCCTTTTTTTATAAAAGAATTTTTTTTATTCATATTGATATTCTATGGGGTGTTTATTCTTTTTAGTTTGTGCTTGCGATGCGGCTCTAGCTGGGAGATGTGAAGATGGTTGAGATGGTTAGATGCCGATTATGGGCTGTTCGGGATGGGTAGTTGCCCCCTCCAGGCAGCGGGTGATTCCCCTACTCAGCGCTATTGGCGCTTTATATGTTGGTTTGTTTTCTGGTTTTTGTTGTTTTTTATTTTTAATAATTTTGTATGTTTGTTAAATGTAGTGGTTTTAGTTTATGTAGTTTTTATATTTGGTGGACCATGCGACACTAAGGCTCAGCAATTTGTGGTTCGGGTTCCTCCTCTCTGGAATTTAAATGTAATTGCAGAAGATTATGGCTAATGATTTATTTAAATGGTGTACCTGGAATATCAAGGGAAGTCACTCACAATTAAGAGGAAGAAGGTACTCTTGAGTCTTAGAAAGGAGAGGGTGGATATTGCTTTGTTACAAGAAACACAGTTGGATGACAAGGAGCATCTGAAATTACAGCAGAATGGCTTTGACCAAGTTTATTTTTCATCATTTAATACCAGAAATAGGGGAGTGGCTATATTGGTAAGGAAAAATCTCTCATTTAAATTGGTGGAATGTGTTAAATACACATATGGGAGGTTTGTAGTTCTTAAAGCTTTGATAAATGGGGAAAAATATGGCATGTTAAATGTTTATTGTCCCTCAGCTCATCCTCTTAAATTCTTGGTAGATGCTTTTTCTAAACTGATAAGTCTCAAGTCTCAGCACATCATTATAGGGGGAGATTTTAGCTGCCTCATGGACCCCACAGTAGACAGGTTGCCTAAAGGTCCCTCGATACCCTCTGCACAAACTAAACAGTTATTGGGTTTGTGTGGGGAATTAGGATTGGTGGACGTCTGGAGGTGTCTCCACCCTACAGGTAGGGATTTCACGTTTTTCTCCAATCCGCACAGTTGTCACACGAGGATTGATTTTTTTTCTGACCCCTGCGGTAACCCTGGATCTGGTGGCATCCTGTATGATTGGTAATATTGCCATCTCTGATCATGCTTCAGTGTACCTCATGGTTAAAATTAAGGATGTTACAGTGGATTCAAGGTACAGGCGAATGGACCCCTTTATTCTCATGGACAGCAAGTTTGTGGAGTATTTCTCTCAGGAATTTCGGGCATTCCTAGACATCAACATAGGCTCGGTTGATAGCTCATCTGTTCTCAGGGAAATTGCCAAAGCTTATGCCAGAGGGTTAGTTATTTCATATTCCACAAGTAGGAAGCGGCAGAAGGGTGAGCAGCATCGTCTCCTTGAAGCACGGTTGAAGGCAGCCGAGAAGGCCTATTTTGACAGCCCTCGTTGGTCAAACTACAGAGGATTATGGCACTGCAGTCTACACTAAATTCCGTGCTCACGCAGACGGCAAAGAAGGAGCTGGCTTTTGTAAAGCAAAGGTTATACGAGCATGGTGACAAGCCAGGCAAATAATTAGCATACCTTGCCAGAAAGAGAAGTGCCCCACAAACCATTACAGCAATTAGTGAAGGGTCTGGGAACCTAACATGTGATTCTAAAAAGATTAATGTGGCGTTCCAGAGATTCTACTCTAAGTTATATCAGTCTGAGAATTGTGAGGATGGGGCAGGCCAAAATGGAATCCTTTTTTAGAGATCTGAAGCTCCCGGGTGTGACTCCCGAACAACAGTCCTTTCTCAATGCCCCATTATCAGAGCAAGAAGTGCAGGAAGCTGTAAGGCAGCTTCAGAGTGGAAAGGCGCCCGGTCCTGATGGACTTCCCAGTGAATTCTATAAGGAATTTATAAGTATACTGTCAGGCCCGATGCTGAATATGTTCAATGATTCATACAGTCATGTTTGTCTCCCACCATCTCTAAGAGAGGCCAATATTTCACTTATCCTTAAAAAAGGGAAGACTGTGCTTCATACAGGCCCATCTCGGTCTTAAATGTGGACTTTAAGATCCTTTCTAAGGCTGTTGCGTTAAGACTGGAGACTGTGTTACCCTCTATTATTAAAGAGGATCAGATGGGCTTCATAAAGGGTCGCAGATCCTGTAATAACATTAGGAGGCTGCTTAATGTAATTCAAGCGTGCTATCAGCAGTCAATACAGGGATTGGTGATTTCTTTAGATGCAGAGAAGGCATTTGACCAAGTTGAGTGGCCGTACCTTTTCTATACTCTAGACTGGTTTGGTCTGGGCGAAGTTTTCATAAGATGGGTAAATGTTCTCTACAGTGTCCCTCTCGCTGCGGTCATTACCAACAGGGTACGATCAAGCAATTTTAATATTTCTAGGGGCAGCGGCAGGGCTGTCCCCTTTCACCGTTACTTTTTACGTTGGTGATTGAACCGTTGGCAGAGGCCATTCGTGGGGATCTCAATATATCAGCTCCAGAAGTGGGGTCAAAATTACATAAGATCTCGCTGTATGCAGATGTTGTTCTAATTTTCTTGACAAATCCAGCAGTTTCAGTGCCTTGCCTGATACAATACATTCACGTGTTTGGTGCTTTTTCAGGGTATAAAATTCATTTTGCTAAATCAGAGGCTATGCCTATGGGTGGTCTTACGAAAGAGTTGGCTCTTGAGAGTGACTATAGATTCCCAGATAGGTGGTCGCAGGGGTTTTTTGTGTATTTGGGCATATTCATTACTCCAGTTCTGGATTGGCTGTTCAAAGCCAATTTTACTCATTTATTTGAAAAAATTAAACAAGATCTCCAAAGATGGGAGGCACTTCCAGTCTCATCGTTGGGTCGGATAGCGCTTATTAAGATGAATATTCTCCCTCGTTTGCTATACCCTATACGGATGCTCCCCCTGATTTTCAATAAACAAACACTCAGGAGACTGAACAGTTGGTTCAGCTCCTTTATTTGGCACCGTAAACGGCCCCTCATTAAATTAGCCAAACTGCAGTTGCCTCGCAGATTGGGGGGAGTAGACCTTCCAGACATTAAAAATTACCAATTAAGCTCGCTTTTGACCTCTGTAAGTGATTGGGTTTGTGGGGATCCTCTTTCAATATGGCTAGATATCAAAGTCTCCCAGGCAAGGTGCCCCCTTACCAGTTTGCTGTTTTTGGACAAGGTGAAGACAGTTAGGGAATATTGCCCTGAACCAATAGTCATCAATACTGTTAAAGTATGGAGGGCAATTCAACAGAGGGAAGGTAATATTGGCAAAACATCTTTGTTACACCTTTAGTGGGTATGCCGAGTTCTCAACCAGGTATGGTAGATTCAGGATTTAAACGTTGGGCAGCTAGGAGTATATCTTGGATGGGTGATTTATTTGAGGGAGATGTAATGATGTCCTTCGATCAGTTAGTACGGAAGTACGAGTTACCTAATAGACACCTCGTTTGTTTTTTTTCAAGTTAGGGATTTTATTCAAAAAAAGACCACACTTTTGACTGATCCCTACAAATCTGACATAGAACGAGGGGTACTAAGGGCTAAGAGTACACTCTCTGTTAGTACTCTATATCACCAATTGGGGGGTGCCACCTCAGATGAGTCTGATCGACTCTGCAAGATGTGGAAAAGAGAGCTGGGTGTTGAAGTTTCTTCAGAGGCATGGGAGGATATTTGGGAGAATGCAAGGAAGATATCAATTTGCAGTAGGACCTATGCTTTACAGTTGAAGATTCTCCACAGGGTCCACTTAGCTCCAGACTGTTTGTCAAAATTTAAACCAGGGGTATCTTCAGCATGTCCCAAGTGCAAGGTCTGTATGGGTACTCTTACCCATTGTCTTTGGAGCGCTGTGGTGGGTGCAATGGAAAGGATTTTAGGTGTTGGGGTGGAGAAGGACCCTATTTCGCTCCTTTTGGGCCTACCCATTGTATTTCCTGCAGACTCGCATAAGACAAAACTTTTCAATATTCTTACGTTCTGTACAAGGAAGAATATCTTGCTAGGTTGGATATCAGAAAACCCCCCAGGCCTGTCGGGTTGGCGGAAGATTGTTATGGAGCATATTCTCCTGGATTTTCTCACAAATATGGTACACCACAAAACTGAGAATTTTTACAAGACATGGCAACCCTTTTTGAAATACCTGGACACAGATTTATCTGCCACACTAACAAGGGCTTTTATATAGCCGTAATGATTGTGTTTCATGAGTCCAATATCCAAGGAGGAGGAACTGTGAATGTACGAGTGTTTTGTTTGGCTGGGCTGAGTTATTACTATTTATTTGTTTGTTGTTAGGTATTTATTTAGTTAGTTAAATAGCTAGTTTAGGTTTTTTTTAAATTTTATACTTCTCTATATATGATTATACATTTGTATAGGAGGGTGGTTGGGGAATTTGTTTTATTATTTGGGTTTAGTTTTGTACTATTTTTGTACTGTTTTGAAAGTATTGTTTTGTATTTGTTGTAATATTTAAAAATCTATTTTTTCTTAATAAAAATATATTATTAAAAAAATAAGGAGATGAAAAATGCACACAGTACTCCAAGTGTGGTTTTGCCCGGTACAATTACAGCAAGGCACACTTGCTTCTACACTCAAATCCTCTGCCTCTATAGACCTACATCCCATTTGCCTTCTTCACTGCCTGCAGCACCTGCATGCTTATTTTCAGTGAATGGTGTACTAGGAAAACCCAAGTCTTGTTGCATCTCTCCTTTTCCCAATAAATCATCATAATCTACTTTCTTGTTTTCGCTACCAAAGTGGATAACTTCATATTTATCCAGATTATAGTACATCTGGCATGCATCTCTGCATCCTGCTGACAGTCATCTTCAAATTTGAAATTATTACATTTGTTCTCTTACTGAAATAATTAATATAATTAATACAAAGAAGAAGGCCTTTTGTTTGATTGTGTTTGCATCTGCTCTGAGTATGAGCATCATGATTTAGTCCCATTCTCAGGCTATTCTCCACGCTTTATTTCCACTTGATTGAATCAAATTGATCCACCACATTTCTGGACACAGCATTCTGAACAGAACCATTCACTGTGTGAAAGATCTTCTTCTCTCCTTTGCATTTACTTCTTTTGAAAATCACTTTAAAGCTGTTGTCCTCGCATTCTTCATCCTTTTATGGGCAGGGACAACTCCTCCTTTTGCACTGACAATTTTGAAAATTTATATCAAATCTCCTCTTTGCCTTCTCCTCTCCACGAAAAACACTCCAAAAACTTTTATAACTGAAATTGCTCAACCTTGGAGTGTCTTCTGCACTCTATCCAATGTGTTCACACCCTTCCTGACATTTGGTGCTCAGAATTGTACACAGCTGAGGTCTAATTAGTGACTTATACTAGTTTGGCATAAACTGCCCACTCTTGTAACATTGGCCCCTATTAGATTAGATTAGATTAGATTCACTACAGTGTGGAAACAGGGCCTTCGGTCCAACCAGTCCACACTGACCCTCTGAAGAGTAACCCACCCAGACCCTTTTCCCTCCGATTAATGCACCTAACACTATGGGCAATTTAGCATGGCCAATTCACCAGGCCGGCACATCTTTGGACTGTGGGAGGAAACCGGAGCACCCGGAGGAAACCTACGCAGACACTGGGAGAACGTGCAAACTCCACACAGACAGTTACCTGAGGGTGGAATTGAACCTGGGACCCTGGTGCTGTGAGGCAGCAGTGCTAACCACTACAGCCTAGGCTTACCATATGCTTTAGAAATACCAAATGATTTATCAACTGTGCTCTCTATACCAATTTTGCCATGTTTAATGACTTACACACAAGAACAAAGAACAAAGAAGAACAAAGAACATTGCAGTGCAGGAACAGGCCCTTCGGCCCTCCAAGCCTGTACCAATCCAGATCCTCTAACTAAATCTGCCATCTATTTTTGAAGGATCTGTATTCTTTTGCTCCCTGCCCATTCATGTATCTGTTTAGATATATCTTTAAAGATGCTATCATTCCGCCTCTACCACCTCCACTGGCAACGCGTTCCAGGCACCCACCACCCTCTGTTTTTAAGAACTTTCCACGTATATCTCCCCTAAACTTTTCCCCTCTCACTTTGAACTTGTGACCTTTAGTAATTCTCTCCACTCTGGAAAAATATTTCTTGCTATCCACCCTGTCTACACCTCTCATGATTTTGTAGGCCTCAATCAGGTCCCCCCCAACCGTCTTCTTTCCAATGAAAATGATCCTAATCTACTCAACCTCTCCTCACAGCTAGCACTCACAACCTTTTGGTAATGTGGTGACCAGAACTGTTTGCAGTATTCCAAATGTGGTTGAACCAAAGTCTTATACAACTGTAACATGACCTACCAACTCTTGTACTCAATACCCCGTTCAATGAAGGAAAACATGCCGTATGCCTTCTTGACGATTCTACTGACCTGTGTTGCCACCTTCAGGGAACAGTGGACCTGAACACCCAGATCTCTCTGTACTTCAATTTTCCCCAGGACTTTTCCATTTACTGTGTAGTTCGCTCTGGAATTGCATCTTCCAAAATGCATCACCTCACATTTGCCCGGATTGAACTCCATCTGTCATTTCTCTGCCCAACTCTCCAATCTATCTTTATTCTGCTGTATTCTCTGAAAGTCCTCTTCAATATCTGCTACTCCACCCATCTTAGTGTTATCTGCAAACTTGGTAATGAGGCAACGTACATCTTCATCCAATTCATTTATGTATATCACAAACAACAGTGGTCCCAACACAGATCCCTGTGGGACACCACTAGTCACAGGTCTCCAATTTGAGAATCTCCCTTCCACTACTAATCTCTGTCTTTTGTTGCCCAAACAGTTCCTTATCCATCTAGCTAGTACACCCTGGACCCCATGCGACTTCACCTTCTTCATCAGCCTACTATGGGGAACCTTATCAAATGCTTACTAAAGTTCATGTATATGACATTTACATGCCTTCCCTCATCAATCAACTTCTGTCACCTCTTCAAAGAATTCTATTAGGTTTGTAAGTCCTGACCTTCCCTGCACAAAACCATGCTTCCTATTACTGATAAGCTCAATAATCAGGTCTCCCAGCTTCTGCGCACCCTTTAGAATAGTACTCTTTATTTTGTGTCCTTTCCGTGTTGTTTTTCCTAATGTACCACCTCACATATTTGTGTTGGACTTCATCTGCAACCTATCTTCCACTCTACTAATTTAGCAATGTTCTTTTGAAGCTATGGACTCTCCTCCTTTGTTTACAATGCTTCCAGGTTTTGTATCATGCACAACCTGTCCCCTGTATTTCAATATTTACATCATGAATATAAATCAGGAAAAGCAAGGTATTGAATACTAACCACTGGGGAACTTCACTACAAACCTTCCTCCAGTCTGAAAAAAATCCATGAAACATTACTCTCTGTTTCCCATCTCTCAGACAATTTTGTAGTTATGTTGCTACTGTCCCCTTTATTTAATAAGCTATAACTTTGCTCACACATCTATTGTGTGGTCCGGAACCAACTGTCTTTTGGAAGTTCATGTATACCACCTCAACTGAGTTACTTTTATCAACCCTCTCTGTTACCTCTTCAAAGAGCTCCAGCAACTTAGCTAACTGTGGTTTTCCCTTAAAAATTGACAGTCAAATAAATGAAAAGCATGTAGTCCCAGTACTTAACCGAGTAGGCACCCATTAAACACACCAGAAAAAAGTTAGGACTCACCTGTTGAAAAGCATTTGAAGTTTTAGCAATATGAGAAACAACATATCCTGTAATTCAATTTATTCAGTGGAGGGGCAATTTTATCCAGTGTCTGGTCCTGGCAATTGATTTGCATAAGCTTTGGTTTCATTCCTATGGACATTCAATATTATTGAAGATATAGTACTTTTTTTCTCTGACTCTTTTAATTCCCTCTTAGAGTCATAGAGTCATACAGCATAGAAACAAACCCTTCAGTCCAACCAGTCCATGCTGAATATAATCCCAAACTAAACTAGTCCCAGCTGCCTGCTCCTGGCCCATATCCCTCCAAACCTTTCCCTTTGATGTATCTATCCAAATGTCTTTTAAACGCTGTAATTGTACCTGTGTCCAACACTCACTCAGGAAGTTCATTCCACATACGAACAACCTTCTGTGTAAAAAAGTCTCTTATGTCTTTTTAAATCTGTCTCACCTTAAAAATGTGCCCCCCTAGTCTTGAAATCCCCCATACTCGGGAAAAGGCAATTACCATTAACTCGATCTATACCTTTCGCTATTATATAAATTTCTGTGAGATTGCCTTTCAATTTCCTACGCTCCAGTGAAAGAAGTCCCAGCCTATTCAACCTTTCTTTACAACTCAAACCTTCCATACCCAGCAATATCCTGGTGAATCTCTTCTGAACCCTCTCCAGCTTTATAATATCCTTCCTATATCTGGGTAACCAGAACGGGACAGAGTATTCCACAAGAGTCCTCACCAATGTTCTGTACAACCTCACCATGTCTTCCCAACTCCTTTACTCAAAGGACTGAGCAATGAAAGCAAGTGTGCCAAATGCCTTTTTAATCACCCTGCCTATATATGACACAGACTTCAAAGAATTATGTACCTGCATCCCTAGGTCCCTTTGTTCTGCAACACATCTTTTTTCCCTCTCATTATTTTGCTTTCTGTCGATCATGTTCTATTAAGTTAAACTCCTCCTGGTAGAGACTGTCAATGATTCAGTGCTAATCAACCTGACTGAATGACTCAGCCCAGATTTCTGCTCCTGAGTCACTGACTCATTAACCTACCAGAATTTTGTTCCTGGGTAGGTGGGTGTATATAACCTTTATAGATTTAGAGCATTCCAACAAATTCAGAAACTCACAAATCATGGTTCAGAAACTTGGTGGATCAAAAACGCTTCTGTTTGATGATAACTGCATTTTCAATCATACCTCTGCCCCTATAAGTTCTAGATTTACCCTCCCCAACCCCAGTGGAAAGAATAGGACTTCCAGATACAGGCTCTGCCAAAATATTGGCTAAGGCATGGAATCCTTCTTTGTAAAATGTTTGACCATGTTTTGGCTATATGGACAGTTCATGGATATTTTTCTAATTGTTGTGAAATGCTGCATCAAAGCCGATCGAGAAAAAGACTGCAAGTATGATGAACAGCAAGCACTATTTCAATGTAGAATAGAAATTCTATCATATAATTCAAACCATTGAAGTTGGGAGAAATGCTCTATGTGGTAACTTTGTAAGGCATTAAGGTAGACAAGTCCCCAGGACCTGATGGGATCTATCCCAGAATGCTGAGGGAGGTGAGGAAGAAAACTGCTGGGGCCTTACATGAAATCTTTGATTCATGTTTAGTACCTAATGACGAGAGAATAGCCAGCGTTGTTCCTTTAAGAAGAGCGACAGCGCTAATCCAGGGAATCACAGGCTGGTGAGTCTCACATCAGTGGTAGGGAAATCATTGGTGAACATTTTTAGAGATAGGATTTACTCACATCTGGAAAACATGTAGATTATTAGTGATAGGCTGCATGACTTTGTGCATGGAAGGTTGTGTCGCACAAATTGAGCTTTTTAGGGAAGTGAGAAAGATGATTGATGAGGATAGGGTGGTAGGTGTTTAGCAAGGCCTTTGACAAGGTCCCTCATGACAGGCTGATACAAAGGTGAAGTCCCATGGGATATATGGTGAGCTGGTAAGAGGGATACAGAACTGGCTTAGTCAGAGGAAACAGGGAGTAGCAAAGGAAGGGTGCTTTTCTGACTGGAGATCTGTGACCAGTGGTGTTCCACAGGGATCAGTGCTATATAATGATCTGGAGGGGCATGTAAATGGCCTGAGTAATATATTTGTGGGCATCACAAAGATTGGAGAAGCTGTAGATAATGAGGATTGCCAGGGGAAACAGCAGGATATAGATAGGCTGGAGACTTGGGTGAAAAATGGCAGATGGAGTTTAATCCAGACAAACACAAGATGGTGTATTTTGGAAGATTTAATGTAGGAAGGAAGTACACAGTAAATGGCAGAACCCTCAGTCGCATCTATATACAGAAGGATCTGGAGTACAGATCTACAGTTCCCTGAGAGTTATTACACAAGTGAATAAGATGGTCAAGAAGGTATATGAAATGTTTCTCTTCATTGGTCAGGACACAAGAGTATAAAAATTGGCAAGCGATGTTGCAGCTCTATAGAATTTTAGTTAGACTACATTTGGAATATTGTGTACAGTTCCGGTCACCACACTACCAGAAGGATGTGGAGGCTTTAGAAAGGGTACATTTATGGTTTACCAGAACGTTGCCTGGTTTAGAGGCTATTAGCTATCAGCAGAGATTGGACAAACTTGATTTGTTTCCACTTAAACATCACAGGATGAGGGGAGACCTGATAGAAGTTTACAAAATTATGAGAGGCGTGGGACAGAATGGATAGAAATGTCAATTATGAGGGGACATAGGTTTAAGGTAAAAGGGAATAAGTTTACAGTAGATTTTGAGAGGCAAGAAGTTTACTCAGAGGGTGGTAAATGCCTGAAATGCACTACCAGAGGAGGTGATGGAAGTACACACAATAGCAACATTTTTAGAGGCATCTTGACAGATATATTAGTAGACAGAGAATAGAGGGACATGGACTGAGTAGAGGCAAAAGGTTTTTAGTTTAGAAAGGCATCATGGGTCGACACAGTCTCAGTGGGCTGAAGGGCCTGTTCCTGTGTTGTACTGTTCTTTGTTGTTCTTGGTAAAATCTTGTGGAATTAACAGTTTATAAAGAATTATACAACTTTTCCTTGCTTTTGGCATGGGACCCTGGCAAATATATATGTAATGAAGTTAATGCTATTGTCTTGATTTGCAGCCTGAGACAAAATGACAGGGTGATGATCTTTGACTCTAAATTACACTGACAGACTACCTAAGGGTAAACAAGTTAGGTGAGTTCCTTTTCAATTGATCTCTCCACACAATGAGAAAAGATATGCTGGCGACTTTTAATCTTTAAGTGAAATTAAATGTAAAACTTAAAAGACGGAGTTTTAGTCCAATGAAGTAACACTCGGCCTGAAGCTGGGGATTGACAAATGAGAAACTTTATTTATTTTGCACTAAGGAACTATATTGTAGTTGGTGTATGCAAATATGCTGCCTGGTGTGCAGTAAATTAGAAAATGGAGCACAGAGCAGAGAGATAGACTGCAAAAATAGCTTGCTTCAAAATGTTTTATGATTTTAACAACAGATAAATGTAATTTACTAGGTTTGCAATGGCAGTCATAATCTTACTGGATGGAGTCAGCATCTGGAGCAGCATACGTATAGAAATTGCAGGGGTATATCCATGCAGCTACAATTACTGAAGGAACAGCAGGATTTACTCATTTATACAGAAGTACATATTCTTTGATTTACATATATTGCCAGCCTACATTCTTCACATTTATAAGTGACATAGACAGCTAAGGTGAAGTGTGGTCACCACACTTCTATAACTTTTTGAAATATTGAAGGAATAAAGTGATTATGTTAATCTCTGTCCAGATTGTAAAGCTAAATGACACGAGGAGATGGACAACCCATGGTTTTGAGACACATCATCGACAGCGCTCTAAGACAGGCACAGCAGGTCAGGCAGGTAAAAACAAGGACTGCAGATGCTGGAAACCAGATTCTGGATTAGAGTGATGCTGGAAATGCACAGCAGGTCAAGCAGCATCCGGGGAGCAGGAAAATCAATGTTTTGGGCAAAAGCCCTTCATCAGGAATAGAGGCAGAGTGCCTGCAGGGTGGAGAGATAAATGAGAGGAGAGTGGGGGTGGGCAGAAAGTAGCATAGAGTACAATAGGTGAATGGGGGTGTGCTATTTGCTACCACCCCCACCCTCCTCTCATTTATCTCTCCACCATGCAGGCACTCTGCCTGTATTCCTGATGAAGGGCTTTTGCCCGAAATGTCGATTTTCTTGCTCCCTGGATGCTGCCTGAACTGCTGCGCTTTTCCTGCACCACTCTAATCTAGAACCACAGCAGGTCAGGCAGTATACAAGGAACAGGAAAAATGATGTTTCGGGCGTAAGCTGTTCCTGATGAAGGACTTATGCCCAAAACATCAATTCGCTTGCTCCTCAGATGCAACCTGGCCTGCTGTGCTTTTCCAGCACCACACTCTCGACTCTGATCTCCAGCATCTGCAGTACTCACTTTCTCCTCATGCTCTAAGATAGTGGTTTGTCCAATTTACCATGAAAAAAAGATTTTGAAGTGTCCAAGACAAGTCTAACCCTTATGCCTCATTTACCATATTTACTGGGTTTTTTTTCCCCCTTTTGCTGATATTGGTCTTATTTGCCAAATGCTTGTGAGGGGCTCACATTACCTGGTTTTCGGAAGGGTATTCGCACCAAGGGCAGGGAAGTGGCCCTCAGCACTTCCTTACTGGATCCTTCAGTAAGGCCTTACATAGCTTTGAATGAGGTCTGAAGCTGAGAAGGAACTCAGACAGGGTTTGCTTTTTTGGCTGCATCTGGCAATTCCCTCTGAGGGGACGCACATGATGTAAGTATGAGGCTGTTAGCTGTGCATTTAAAGTGGCATTGGTGAAGGAATGCTGTGCATGAGCTTTCCTACCATGGACTTAATTGGGATTGAAGCAGGAAGGCAGTGGGTTCCCATTTTCCACCCTTCAGTCTGATTAAAGGGCTTCCCCTCACCCCTCACCCCTCCAAAACCAGACACCAAACACTCCATGGGTTAGGCATTAAAATTGACCCCAAACCTAAGCTTTGCAGCTTAGCCACCTTAGCAACCACCTGCCTCCAGAGAGCTGGTTAATGACATACTGCTGATTGCCTGTAGAACCCAGGAGTGGCCACACTGGTGGTGGGTTGGTGTCAGGCTGTAAGATTACATGGTGTTCTTCTTTGGAGGAGAAGGAAAGTTATTCCCTGCATCATGACCAATGTTTGTCTCTCAGTCAGCATTACATAAACCAGATTATCTCGTCATAATCACTTATTGTTAGTGGGAGTTTACTGTACACAAACTGTCTGCTATGTTTCCCACATAACAACAATGACTACACATCAGAAAGTATTTTAGTGCCTGTAAAACAGGTTGGAACATATGATTGTTATGAAAGACACTGCATAAATGCAGATCTTCCTTTTCCTTTTCAACTAATAATCTTATGGACCATTAATCGTAACTCTAAAACTATTGCCAGAATCCCCTTCTCCGCATCAACTAACTCCCCAACCAACATTGCTTTTAAAAGGCACCTCTCTCCTCCTGTCTCCTTGAACTCTGGTTCACACTCAGAGTCTGTGGAAAGATCATAATTCTGAATTGAGAACTTCAGGCACTGCCAATCTAGAATCAAAGCAGGAACTACTGGAGAAACTCAGCAGCTCTGGCAGTATCTTGGTGAGAGAAATTGCATAAATGGTTGAGTCCAATATGACCTCTTCAGAATGCTACCTATCTGTACTTGGACCTCACATGTTGCACAGTCACGGGAACCAAACCGAGGAATCGAACAAAGGCCTCACTTCTCACATTCCCTAAACTCAAAACTCACATGTCTAAACCCTTCCATGCATTTGGACTCAATAAAGGAGAGAACACTTGAAATGGGAGGAGGCCATTCAGTCCCTTGTGCCTGTGCTAGCTCCTACAAATCACTTCCCTTCCTACATGTTGTTAGATATTTATGCTATTTCCTTGAAAACAAACTCTCAGACTTCTGATTGGTTGGCAGCTCCCAGCAGGCAAGACCTCCCTCAACACTTCTCCACCTTTCAAGCCACACACACCAGAACTTTAAAAAGACAGGGTTTACATTGATATAAACTTTTAAGGCTTTTTCTACTACCCTTAAATTCAAGTTCTGCCATTCCACTCTCCCCACCCCATCCCCTTGTTCTTCCAATCTTAATCTCTGTCCCGTTATGCCCCAGCCTATTCCTGTTTTCCCAGACATGGATCCCTAGGTTCCATTCATCCATTTGCTGCTGACCCTCTCTCGGCCCCATTCCCATTCCCAACATTCCTGCTGCTCAGACCTTTGCAGAAATCACAAGTCCCCATCTTAACACATTTCTCCACTCACAAGTGGCCAATCTCACACCTTGCCAACCTTCCAACAACACCCGCAAATTCCCTCTGTCCCCATCTCCCTGACATGCCATCCCACTATCCACATTCCTGTTTCCACTCTTTCTGCCACTCCGTTCCTTCTCTTTGTCTTTGCAAGTCTCAAACTCTTGCTTTAATATCTCACTCCCAGAAGCACGCTCCTGCCCTCACTGGGTGCCCTAAGTAGCACAGCACTTTTGGAGCAGTAATCCAGGTGGTTGGGTGACACATTTGGTTTCACAGTATCCAGTTCAAACACCTGCCTTTTTTCTTGACCTGCCACTTTGGGATCACTCCGGGGCATTGCTTCCCAACATTGAGGCCACTCCTTGTTCGCTGCAGGTTTTCTCTGTGCCGTAGTGTTCCAAGATTACTCCAGGTTTCCACCGTTAGCTAGCACTCCGAGATTACTCTAAATCCTTCTGTGAGCTGGCCTTCCAGGATCACTCTAGAATGGCTGCAGGTTTCCTCCATGGATTGGCACTCCAGGATTATTCTGGGATTACTCAGGTTTACTCTGGACTGGTTCCAGGTTTCCTCCGTGCTTTGGCGCTCCGGGATTTCTCCAGGCCTCTTCCAGGTGTTTTGCTCCAGGATCACTCTGGGATTATTCCAGGTTTACTGCCAGTGCTTTGCTCCAGGATTTCACCAGGTTTCCTCCAGGTTCTTTGCTCCAGGATTACTCCAGCTTTCCACTGGGTGCTTGGCCCCAGGATTACTCCAGGTTTCCTCTGGGTGCTTGACCCCAGGATTACTCCAGCTTTCCACTGGGTGCTTGGCCCCAGGATTACTCCAGCTTTCCACTGGGTACTTGACCCCAGGATTACTCCAGCTTTCCACTGGGTGCTTGGCCCGAGGATTACTCCAGCTTTCCACTGGGTACTTGACCGCAGGATTACTCCAGCTTTCCACTGGGTGCTTGGCCCCAGGATTACTCCAGCTTTCCACTGGGTGCTTGGCCCCAGGATTACTCCAGGTTTCCTCTGGGTGCTTGACCCCAGGATTACTCCAGCTTTCCACTGGGTGCTTGGCCCCAGGATTACTCCAGCTTTCCACTGGGTACTTGACCCCAGGATTACTCCAGCTTTCCACTGGGTGCTTGGCCCCAGGATTACTCCAGCTTTCCACTGGGTGCTTGGCCCGAGGATTACTCCAGCTTTCCACTGGGTACTTGACCGCAGGATTACTCCAGCTTTCCACTGGGTGCTTGGCCCCAGGATTACTCCAGCTTTCCACTGGGTGCTTGGCCCCAGGATTACTCCAGGTTTCCACTGGGTACTTGACCCCAGGATTACTCCAGCTTTCCACTGGGTGCTTGGCCCCAGGATTACTCCAGGTTTCCACTGGGTGCTTGGTCCCAGGATTACTCCAGGTTTCCTCCGGGTGCTTTGCTCCAGGACTAATCCAGATTCCCTCTGCGATTTGGCGCTCCGGAATCACTCTGACTTTGCACTCACTCCCTGTCCTGACTCAGTCCTGGGTTGTAACTATGCGCCATGTTTGATGTTAAATTTGGGCAGGATCCTGGTGCCTGTGTCTGTCACCGAGAGCCGGAGGTCACCGCTGCCCGGTAATGGATGAAACCACTGCTGTTGTTGCTTCCTTCGACTTCCAGATCTTGTTGGCCACTGATTCTGACAAGGTGCAGTGAAAGGCTGGTGTTGCTGGCTACTCCCAGGGAGCAGGCACTGGATAAGGAACTGGGCGTCAGAGCTGATTGTCAGGCTGTTTGTTACCTGTGCCCAGGGGTTCTGGGACTGGAGGGGCATGCAATATCACATAGTTACCCTTGTTACCTGTATCATTGGCTGTGATGGGGGTGTACTATTTGCTACCTGCCCCCACCCTCCTCTCTGACCTATCACCTCCAGTGGAACAGTTAGGAAACTGCTTACATTTTCAAAATAGAAATTCAATTTTTAATTGCTGCTTATTCTACATGTGAGCATATAAAATGTACAATGCTCATTCTGATCATTTTAAAATCTGCCTGACACTTTTAAATTGATGTTTCTTCATCAGGACATGGTATTGATTTAAAATACACGTATATTCAAGACATGGACACATCCAAATTTACACAAAGTATTCAGATTTAGATAACCCTGTTCCTGTCCAGGGGAACAAGAATGACAAGATGAAGAGGAGCTGTACCATCTGTGCCTTGTAGTGTTTACTGCTAAAGCTCAAGGGCCTGTGGGAATGTGGATAAGAGTGCTGTTGCAGGAACAATAATTCAAAGAATGACAGGTATCGATCTGAAACCAACTTCTTGTTCAGTGGCTGGGATGGGAGTTAAAACAAAGTTTGCAGTCGTGTAAAAGTGCTGCTGTATCACAGGTACTGATAAAGTTCAACTTTGGCATTAAAATAAAACAAAGAACTGTGGATGCTGAGAATTCTGAAACAAAAACATAATCGCTGGAAAAACTAAGCAGATCTTGCAGCATGTGTAGAGAGAAAACAGAGTTATGTTTTGAGTGTGCAGTGACCCTTCTTCAGAATTTCTGTTTTTATTTCCAACTTACCATTTAGTTCTCATATGCACAATGTAACTAGAGATTTCTACAAAGTGCTTGATAATGCTTAAAAAAAAGTTGTAGTGAATTGACTGTAAATTATAATTGTTGAAAATTACATTTAAAACCTCATTTTGCTTTCCTTCAAGTTTTCATTGTTTTCCATTGTTTTCATAGATTTGAATCAATTGTACCATGCTCTGGGTTCCTCACTCACCATCTTGATCTTGAGTGTTAAAGCCAAAAGAATTATTTCAGCATTTGATGTGCACAGCTTTATGTTGGAGCTGATTCATCAAAATTGTTTTACTTATATCGAGCATGTATTGCCCATCCCTGATTGCATTTGGTAAAATAATGGTGAGCAGTGTTCTTGAGTTACTGCAGTCCTTGAGACATTGTTAGGAACAGAGGTCAGGACTTTGACCCAGATACTGTGAAGGACCACAATATTGTTCCAATTCAGATGGGTCACTTGGAAGGCAACCTGATGTTCCCAAGCAGCTGCTGCCCTTGTCCTTCAAGCGAATGAAGTTCAAAGGTTTGGAAGTTGTTATTGAAGGATTCTGCATGAGTTGCTGCAATGGATCTTGTACTTAGTACACACACAACCTTCATTGCATCAGTTATGAAAGGAAAGGAGTGGTGTAGGTTATGGATGGGGTAGCAATGTCCTGATGGTATTGAGCTTCCTCAATGTTGCTGGAGCTGCACTCATGCAGGCAAGTGGGAAGCATTGCATCATAGTCTTGACTTAGGTGTTGGACGAGCCTTGGGGAAACAGGAGCTAAGTTACTTTCTGCAGAATTTCTAGTGTCTGACCTGCTCTTATAGCCACTGTATTTATATGGCAGATCCAGTTCAGTTCCTGCTCATGGGATTCAGGGATTATAATGATTTTGAATGTCAAGGGGTGATTGGTTAATTCTTACTTGTGGGAGGTGGTAATTGCCTGGTACTTGTCTGGTATAAAAGTTACTTGTAACCTATCAGCTCAAGCCTGATATTGTCCTGGTTTTTCTGCATCTGGATAAGAGCTGTCTCAGTATTGAGGAATGGTGCATGGTACCGAACATTGTGGAATCACCATCCTCTGGGCGAAGAAATTTCACTTCATTTCAGTAAAGCAGCAATTGCTGAAGACAATTGGGCCTATGACAGTATGCTGAGGAATTCCTATAGTGATACTTCTGGCTAAGATGATCAACCTCCAACAACCAGAACCACCTTACTTTGTGCTAGTTATGACTCCAGCCTGCAGAAAATTTCACTCCTAATTGCCCGTGACTCTTGTGCTAGGGCTTCATGATGTCACATTGAGTCATACGCTGCCATGATGTGAAGAGCATCACTCTCAGCTCACCTACCTTTATTTTAAAGCACCTGAAGAGAAGCTGTTTAATTGTCAGTGGTGTAAAGCTGCTATCAACTGATAGAGGAGGATAATTTCCTTACCCTTAACAATTTGCACAATATACGATGTAGCTGTATTTGAATGTGCAAGTAAGTGCGACCTTATCATCAGCTGTAGTGTTAAAGCAGTGGTGATATGCACCTACAGCCAGTACCCAAACTGAACCGAGGAAGGTGAAGCCATTTCAAATTTAAGCAATATTTTAGTAATATGAAAGAAAAATATTGTGAATTCTGGAAATCTAAAATAAGAAACAATACTTTCTTTCTACAGTTTTTTGCCTGATGTGCTGAATTTTTCCCCAGCTTTTATTGTTTTTAAACTTTTTAGTGCTGTGAAACAAAAAAAAATTTAGCATCAAGTTTCATTTAGATTAAAAGGTCCGCTTTCTCTCGCTATTGATTTTACAAAGAAAAACAGTTCCTTATCACATTTCACCAGATTTTACATGTATTATATATTGTCTGTAATATCCTTTAAAATCTTGAAGGCAACAATTTTACCAATTAAAAATCAATGATGCAACTGTGTATTACTTGAAAACATTTATAACCTTATAATTTTGATATTTTATTTTCATATCTTCTATTGTTATTAGCGCTTGTGAGCTGTATTGTATATGTCGTTTTATTACTGTGGAAATATCTTAACTTTTTCTAGTATTGCAATACTATTTTCAATTCATTCTCAGGATATGGATACAGTAATTGCTGGCAATGCTGACATTTATTCCTTATCTGAGATGCTCTTTAGCAAGTGAGGGCTGGCCTTTTTCATGAACCACTGAAGTCCATATGATGAAAGCACTCTTGCAATGCTGTAAAGTAGGAAGATCCAGGATTTTGAGCCAACAATCTTGATGAAATGGCAATCTTTGAGCAAGTTGTGAAGATGCCAGACTTGGAGGAAGCTTGTTGTCTTGCATAGCATTTAATGGTGGAACTGCTGTCGTCTGTGTTCTTCTTTAGTTGTTTGGAACATCATTCTTGCTTCTCCTTGTCACACAAAACTATTTTGTTTAAATATGCTTTTATGTATTTTTCTGCCTTTTTCTGGTTGTCTAATGAAATTTAAACTAGGTCAGCCAGTTGTGGTCAAGGTATTGTTTTCTGCATATCCTAGACTTGAGATAACATGTAGAGCCATTTTATGGATATAGATATGAACAGCATAGCTGAATAAAGGTGTTAAGACATAAGGATCAGTGGTGAATGTGTTTGAAAAAAATAATGACTACATAAATCTCATGGAATTAACAGAATCACTGCATTATTATAGCACAGAAGGAGGCCATTTTGCCCATTGAGTCTGCTGTAAAGATCTTTTGTTTTTGCTTCTCTGTGTTCTTGTTACGGATGATAAAGCATAAAGGACTATTCAAAAACCATGGATTGTGGGAGGGATTGCTGGATGGTTTAAAAGGAAGTTCTGAAACTCATTACACGTGTTGTTTACACAACTAGTTTGTTCAACTTTTGAGGGGTAGCTGGTTGCAGATGGCTGGCCAGGGTGTGCACAAAGTGAGATTTGGCTGACAAGAAGTAGTTGATTGGTTTGTGGAATGGTGACTAGTTAATCATGACAAATGTCTTTAGCCTGCCAGCACTATCTGATTGGCTCCTGGTAGCTGAACAGTTTGTGGTGTGAATGACGTTGCCAAACGACTCTGACCCCTGGAAGAGGAGGTGATGTGTGTCACTACAAAAGGATATAGCTGAAGCCTGAAGAGGTCCAAATATCTTCTAGCACAGTGGTTGTAAGCTGTTGTTGACCTTTTGATTTGTAAACCATTTGCCCTGTGTTCTAAAGTTGAAGACGTATACTGTACCTTTAAGAGAGGTTGAATGCTGTTCTGAATTGAGAGCTTACATGCGCCTGTGTATGTGATTAGATGGCAATCCCAGAATGTACTGGAAATTTGAAAATATGTAACATTTGGCCATGAAACGGATACCTGAGTTTTGCTTAATCTTTTGACAACAATTCAAATTTAACCAAGCAGTTTAAATTATGCCCCTGGATGATAAAACCCAATTGAGTTTGAATTTACTGTTTTGTCAACATTGAACCAATGAGATGATCCGATGTTGGAGGGGTATGAAATGTAGGCATTTTGAAAACTGATCAGAGAGCAACTGCTGTTGAGACAGAAGCACATGGACATCTTGCTCTCCAAGAAATTAGGAATCCCTCTCTATCATAGATACCTTTTCATATGTAACATTCTCACAGTAAAAAGAAAGAAGAGGAGAAAGTGAGGTCTGCAGATGCTGGAGATCAGAGTCAAAATGTTGATTCTCCTGCTCCTTGGATGCTGCCTGACCTGCTGCGCTTTTCCAGAACCACACTTTGACTCTGATCTCCAGCATCTGCAGACCTCACTTTCTCCCAATTGTCATTTAATGCTCACTTTTAGGGTAAACACAATAAATTGATGTTATTTTCTTTAAATAATGGAATTTGGGAGTGCTGTATCACTTGTATTTTAACAGATTACAAGATGGGGCGAGCTTTTCTGGGTGTTTAGGTCAATTAACAAAGGGGTTCCTCACTGTGGCATAACAGTTTGGGGGCTCGGGTCTGGGATCTGGACAGACTTGGACAAGATTTGAATTGATTTGGGGTTATGAAAGATCGCAGCAGACTTACACACTTGGTGATTAGTGTCCTAGTCTTTAAACAAAACTTAGGTGAGAAAATTTGTTTAATTACGGTTACTTGTGGTTGGTTAAATTAGAAGTGAGGGAAATGGCTCTAAAGATAGCTAAAGAGATTCTGGAGTTTGAAGATGCTTCCCAAATTTGCCAAGAGCGTTTAGAAAGCTAATTGCTTTTTGAATTAGCAAATAGGTTAGAATTGGGTTTAACCAGGGACCAAAGTAAAGCTGAAATTGTAAAGGAGTTGGTCAAACACTTAGGTGTATCAGAGAAACAGACAAATGCATAGAGTTAGAAAAACGTAAATTGCAATTGAAGCAACTGGAGTAAGAAGATAAAGAAAGGCTCTTAGGTTCTTTGAGAAGGTTCTTAGCTGAGCAAAGTGAGAGAGAAGAAAGCGAAAGAGAGAGAGAATTTAAACTTCAGAAATTGTGAATTAGTCAGGAAAGTCAAGTTAATAGGATGGAGATGAAAACAGAAGGTAGTGATGTATACAAATATGTTAAAATATTGCCACATTATGATGAAAAAGATGTTGAAGCCTTCTTTATTTCATTTGAAAAATTGACATGGCAAAAATTGGCCAGAGAACTTGTGGGTAATGCTAGTTCAGACTAAGCTGGTCGGCAGAGCTAGTGAGGTATTTGCAGTGCAGTCAGATGAGAGATCAAGAGATTATGCAGATGTCAAAAAGGCTATTTTAAGTGCTTATGAATTGGTACCAGAAGCCTATCGACAGCAATTCAGAAACATAAGGAAGGAACCAGGTCAGACTTATGTTGGATTTGAAAGAATTAAACATAGTCATTCTGATAGATGGGTGTGGGCCTTAAAAATAGTTAAGAATTATGAGGCTCTAAGAGAGATTATTCTGCTGGAAGAGTTTAAAAACTCACTTCCAGAGATGATAAGAATTCGCGTGGATGAACACTAATAATACGTAAATAGTGATAGATAGAAATTGGGAGAATATTAGTAATAGTTAACCACAAGTGAAAAAAGAAGCCCAAAGGGCGAATAGGAGGTTAAAGGCCTCAGGTGTGTCCACTGTGGTAAGGTGGGACAAAATCACAGTGCTGGCAATTGAAGAAAGGTACTGTGGGAAAAGTTGTGGTAAAAGAGGCTAAGCCAGTGAGATTAGTGAAAGTAGTAAAGGAAATCCCAAGCAAAGTTGAGGAGCTGCAGGATAGTGTATGGCCTAGACAGAGGCTGGTGCCAGATCTCTTTAAAGATTTCACCTCTGAGGGTAAAGTTTACTCAGGAGGAGCAAGGAATGAAGGGAAAGAAGTTACAATTTTGAGAAATATGGGAGCTAATCAGTCTGTAATAGTTGTTACCAGTGGTAGGAGATCCTTCAAAGCCAGGTTTAGTGGTCCCTATCAAATTGAGAAAAAAGTTGAGTCAGGTAAGCTATCTGGTAAAGATGCCACATAGAAAAAACTGCATTGGGTATGTCATCTGAATATGTTTAAATTTTACTATAATAGAGACAGGGAACTGGAGAAACAGGTGTTAGTCACTGCCCCGTAGGATGAGGAATCAAATCCAGATGTCGTGGAGTTTGATGTGCCTCAAAATACATTAAATAATGAGGAATCCTTGAGGAGTGGGATAGGTTAGTGAGTTATCTGTCTCAGGAGCAAAGGCCTGAGTTGAAAGGTTTATTGCAGCTGTATGGGGACATATGCAAGAATAAGATAGGGAGGACTAATGCTGTTGTGCATGCTGCTCGATAAACAACATTCCTATAGACTTAATCTTCTCAAAACCACACAGGTCCAGAAGGAAATGGATGGGATGCTCAATGAAGATATCATCAAATCGAGTCAGAGTGAGTGGAGTTCACTGATTGTGTTAGTTCCCAAATGGGATGGGACTCAATGATTTTGTGTGGACTATTGGAAGGTCAACGCCATAACAAAATTGGTCACACATCCAATACCAAGTTTGGAGGACTGTATAGAGAAGGTTGGACAAGCCACTTATATCACAAAGGTGGACTTACTGCATGTTTATTGGCAGGTACTTTTGTCAGAGAAAGAAAAAGAAATTTCTGCATTTGTAACCCCACATGGGCTATATCAATTCAAAGTGATGCCCTTTGGAATGAAGAACGCATCAGCCACATTCCAAAGACTCATGAACAGAGTTGTGGCCAGATAAACAAATTATGCAATACATCTGGATGATGTAGTGACCTTTAGCGAGTCATGGAAAGATCATATGATACAGTTGGCAGAGCTCTTTGAATAATTATGAGAAGTAAAACTGGTAATAATCTTAAATAAAACAGAATTCACTAAGGCAGAGGTGACGTTCTTGGGACATAACATTGGTCATGGAAGTTTGACCCCAAGGAATGTGAAAACGAAAGACATTATGGAATTTCCATGACCATCCTCGAAGAAAGAGGTGCTTCGATTTTTGGGACTAAGTGGATTCTAAGAGACCTTGGATGCAGCTTCATCACTCCTTGAAAGTGGAGTCGCAGGTAGATAGGGTAGTGAAGAAGGCATTTGGTATGCTTTCTTTTATTGGTCAGAGTATTGAGTACAGGAGTTGGGAGGTCATGTTGCGCCTGTACAGGACATTGGTTAGGCCACTGTTGGAATATTGCGTGCAATTCTGGTCTCCCTCCTATCGGAAACTTGAAAGGGTTCAGAAAAGATTTACAAGAAGTGGAGGATTTGAGCTATAGGGAGAGGCTGAACAGGCTTAGGCTGTTTTCTCTGGAGCATCAGATGCTGAAGGGTGACCTTATAGAGGTTTACAAAATTATGAGGGGCATGGATAGGATAAATAGACAATGTCTTTTCCTTGGAGTTGGGGAGTCCAGAACTAGAGGGCATAGGTTTAGGGTGCGATGGGAAAGATATAAAAGAGACCGAAGGGGCAACTTTTTCACACAGACGGTGGTACGTGTATGGAATGTGCTGCCAGAGGAAGTGGTAGAGGCTGGTACAATTGAAACATTTAAGAGGCATTTGGATGGGTATATGAATAGGAAGGGTTTGAAGGGATATGCGCCAGATGCTGGCAGGTGGAACTAGATTGGGTTAGAATATCTGGTCGGCATGAACGGGTTGGACTGAAGGGTTTGTTTCCATGCTGTACATCTCTATAACTATATGACTCTAAGTTTGTTCCAAACTTCAGCAGTGTGGTGGCACCAGTAACAGACTAACGAAAGAAGAATACAAAATTTCAGTGGACAGAACAATACCAGGAGGCACTTGAGAACTTAAAAGCAGTGTTATTCACCACATCAGCTTTAGCTTCGGCAATTTTTTTTTAAACTCTTCAAAGTTGCAATTGACGCTAGCGATGTAGGAATTCGAGCTGTACTGCTACAGGAAGACGATAATGGAATTGAATGTCCAATTGGCTACTTTTCAAAGAAACTCAACACCCACCAGAAAAAGTACTCTACCATCGAAAAATAATTATTGGATTTGGTACTGGCCTCACAACATTTTAATGTTTATGTGATGAATAATGTATTAGAAACAGTTGTGTACACTGACCACAAATTTCTTACGTTCTTGGAAAGATTTAAAGACAAAAATATGAGACGATTTTGGTGGACTTAAGTTACAAACTTTTAATTCACAAATTGTACATGTTGTGAGTCGTAAAAATGTGATAATATATGTGCTGTCGTGGATTTAAAGGAAAATATAGATAAGATTTCACCGATTCCAATGTTATATATATGTGCAGAAGTTAATCTGGAACATATAATTTAGATTAATGACCTATGTATTTCATCGTAATGGGATTAAGAAGTGGAAAAAGATTGAAGCCATTTTTTCATTATGATGGTACATTCTTTTCTTAAGGGGAGAAATGTTATGAAGTTGAAGATGTGTACTGTACCTTTAAGACAGAGTGAATACTGGTCTGAACTATGAACTTACTTGTGTATGTGACTAAATGGCAGTCCGAGAGTATACTGGAAAATTGAAAATATGTAACATTTGACTGTGAAACTGATACCTGAGTTTTGGTTGCTGTTTTGACAACAATTCAAGTTTAACCAAGCAATTTAAATTATACCCCAGGATATTAAAATCCAGTCAAGTTTGAATTAATTGTTTTGCCAACATAGAACCACTGAGACCAAATCATGCTTGACTATTCTTCTGGAATTTTTTGAGGATGTAACTCTGAAGATGGACGAGGGAGATCCAGTAGATGGAGTGTATCTGGACTTTCAGAAAGCTTTTGATACAGTCTCACATAGGAGGTTATTGAGCAAAATTAGGGCGCATGGTATTGGGGGCAAAGTACTAACTTGGATTGAAAGTTGGTTGGCTGACAGGAAACAAAGAGTAGTGATAAATGGCTCCATTTCGGAATGGCAGGCAGTGACCAGTGGGGTACCCCAGGGATCAGTGCTGGGACCGCAGCTTTTTACAATATATATTAATGACATAGAAAATGGTATTAGTAATAACATTAGCAAATTTGCTGATGATACTAAGCTGGGTGGCAGGGTGAAATGTGAGGAGGATGTTAGGAGATTACAGGGTGACCTGGACAGGTTAGGTGAGTGGTCAGATGCATGGCATATGCAGTTTAATGTGGATAAATGTATGGTTATCCACTTTGGTGGCAAGAACAGGAAGGCAGAGTACTACCTAAATGGAATCAAGTTAGGTAAAGGGGAAGTACAAAGAGATCTGGGTGTTCTTGTACACCAGTCAATGAAGGTAAGCATGCAGGTACAGCAGGTAGTGAAGAAGGCTAATAGCATGCTGGCCTTCATAACAAGAGGGATTGAGTATAGAAGCAAAGAGGTTCTTCTGCAGCTGTACAGGGCCCTGGTGAGACTGCACCTGGAGTATTGTGTGCAGTTCTGGTCTCCAAATTTGAGGAAAGACATTCTGGCTATTAAGGGAGTGCAGCGTAGGTTCATGAGGTCAATTCCTGGAATGGTGGGACTACCTTACGCTGAAAGACTGGAGCGACTGGGCTTGTATACCCTTGAGTTTAGAAGACTGAGAGGGGATCTGATTGAGACATATAAGATTATTAAAAGATTGGACACTCTGGAGGCAGGAAAGTTTCCACTGATGGGTGAGTGCCGAACCAGAGGACACAACTTAAAAATATGGGGTAGACCATTTAGGACAGAGATGAGGAGAAACTTCTTCACCCAGAGAGTGGTGGCTGTGTGGAATGCTCTTCCCCAGAGGGCAGTGGAGGCCCAGTCTCTGGATTCATTTCAGAAAGAGCTCTTAAGGATAATGGAATCAAGAGTCATGGAGATAAGGTAGGAACAGGATACTGATTAAGGATGATCAGCCATGATCATATTGAATAGTGGTGCAGGCTCAAAGGGCAGAATGGCCTTCTCCTGTACCTATTGTCTATTGTCTATTGTCTATTGAGACGATCTGATATTGCAGGGTATAATATGTGGGCATTTTGAAAATTGGTCAGAGAGCAACTGCCATTGAGACAGAAATGTATGGAGAGCTAACATATTGCTCTCCAAGAAATTAGGTATCATTTTCTATCAAAGGTACCATTTCATATGTAACATTCTCCCAATAAAAAGAAAGAAGGCGACCCAGGGAGACCTTCAGTTGGAAGAAGGAAGACACAGAAGATGAGAGCAGCTGTGTGGTTTGAAATTAAGTTCATGTAATTTTAATAAATGTCTTATTGGAACAACATAATGTTATAGAGCTGGAGGCAGATAATAAGCAGTTCAATGAAAGGGGGGCGTCTCATCTCATGCCACTCTTCTGACTTCTTCCCATAATCCTGAACGTTCTTCCTTTTCAAATAACTATCTCATTCCCTTTGAATGCCTCGATGGGACCTGCCTCCATCACACATTTGCAGGCAGTACCTTCCAGACACTAACCATTCACTGAGTGAAAAGAGTTTTCCCTCATCACTTGTACTTCTTTTACTGAAATCTGCACCCTCTTGTTCTTCATCCTTTCATAAGTGGGAATAGTCTCTCTGCACTTCCATCAGATTCATTTCAGCCCTGTCTTTAACGTTGAATGTAAGGTTGGGCAGCTGGGAAATTAGATGTTTAGTTGTCAGTGACTTGACCATTATTGGTCTTCACTTTCCATTGTGGAAGATTCTGGTGCTTCAAACTGAAGGGCAATCCGCTGTCAGTAGGACGCCCTTTTGAGTACAGTAGTGACTGGAATTGTTTGGTCATTCAAATAAATATATTACCTTGATTTTTACAGTTGCCAGTTTATACAAGTGCCACGATTTTGTATGAATATTGAGTCCGCCTCTGCTTTTTAAAAATTGTTTGTAGCCAGCAACAATAGCTGCTAGATAACACTAAGAAAATTATAGATTCATATTTGAAGAAAATTGAAATAGTTGATCTTTCCTAATTGTCTGTCTAATCCTGGGTATATTACTTTTCTATCCAAGTACAGCATTTTTTCCCTTTTGGTCCTCCCATACTTATGCCCTCTCTGTGCTTTTCCACTGCTCTCTGCTCTAACGGTTGTTCCTATCTGTAGTTTTTGTTTTTTTCCCTCTGCACACTGTGGTAATAACTTGATCTTCAAAAAGCTTGTGAGAGATGACAGTGCTGCCACTCCTATGTTTCTTTTTGAGGTGGGAAAATTTTATTTTGGGATTTAAAATTATTGGCTATAGGTACTGAAGACTTTTTTTGGTTCATCAGGTTACTCATCTCAAACAGTATCCATCCGGTTACCAATAAAATCTGCTCCTGCTTTGAATGTTGAAAAGAAAAGAATTCAAAGAAATTGTGTTCTTTGGATTACAGTGTATTCTGAAGAAATGTCTATTAGGTAAAATATTTGATGACCAAGGATTTTAAAAATATCAAGAGCAAAAATCTTTGACTCAACCAATCACAATTTAATATAACTTCTGGTCTTATAGTTTTTATTTGTTATGTGCCAGCTAGGAAGCAGGATGCAATCCAACACATCCTTGACAAGCCCAAGTTCACTGAAAGTTATCCTTGATTTTTAGCTATACTTTTATATTGTTTTTGTAAGGCCATATGCAACAATATTAACAAGAGCTGTATTCAAACCCCCTGGGTGAAACAAGGATTCTGTAACATGCTATAGCAAAAAAAAAACTGCAAGTTCTGGAAATCTGAAATAAAGACAAAATTCTGGACACACACATTCATGGAGAAAGAAAGAAGATGAACATTTCATGTCTGAGCTCTGATGAAAGATCGCAGATCTGAATGTTAGCAGAGCTTAATGTTTTTGATGTGAGTCCCAACCAGTGGTTGGAGAATTGATGGGACCCCCATGTAGCTTTCATGTGAGAGGCCCAAGTGTTCAGTATCAGATGTTCTTGATGATTTAGGAACCTTACAGCTGAGATCCCATCCCTGAGGGTTACTGGCCACCCTGGGGTCTACACCTCTCCATTGCCTGCATTGCCACTGGGAGCGTCACCAGGGATTGCCACAGGATCCTTAAACTCGGGTGATTGAGGGCAGAATGTTGGTCTTGGGGAAGGGATCACTGGGGTGAAAAGGTTGGAGATGAGAGCTCAGAGGCAAAGGAACATGGGTGACTCTGTAGCTACCCCCTTCTCAATGTCAAGTCCCTCAATCAGACAATATTTATCTTGGAAAGGGGATCCCCACTCCTCCCTTTAAGGCAGCCACAGGCAAATACAATACTTTTTACCTGGCTGACTTCACTGAGGAATTGGAGGCTCTGTTGCTCAGATGTTCTTCCTGAGCCATCATAAATTCTGATGGGTTCAGGGCTAAGTCATGTCACTAATGTACCAAAATGACATTCCACTACAACAGACTAATTTCTCACCTTGGCCCATTCCCACGTCCAGTTTAATTGCAAGAGATTTTCCTGCTGCTAGACAACAGATGTGTGCCTTCTCCCAGGATTAACTGGACCCATCCATCATGTTCCCCATTATGATAGGCTGGATTAAATTCCTGCTGTTAACTCTCTTTTTTCTCCAAGGGTGCTGCATAACCTGTTGAGAATTCCCTGCACTTTGTGTTTTTATTTTGCCACGTGTTGTTTGCTGACATTCAAAAATTGTTTCCAGCCTTTAAGTTTTGTTTTTCCACTGCCATTCCCCCATCCCAAGAAGACTTTGTGGTGATTTATGATGCAGTCATTTGTGTTTCATCTATAAGTTGCAGCTTATAGCTTAATGTCATGATCTTCTGAAATCCTATGGCTGTTACAGCCTAATCTCCATTTGCAATTGCAACAAAACAGCTCCAGGGATTTGGGAGGGTAAAGGAGATTTATTATTCTTCCTACAACCCTCTTGTTATTACTTTTACATATATGGAATTAACTATTACACAGCAATAAAATTGAAGTGGATTGCAGCTTACACTACTGAGTATATTATAGTAATAATTTTTCTTTTGCTGAAATGTAGAAGTTTCTATTTAGATTTTTAATAATTGATTAATGAAAAGCTCAATTTTTATTAAGCCCCCTGTGACTACATGTCCTGTCTTATGAATTATTTTTGGCATTCAGTGAATTTTCTAATTCATATTGAGGGTATCTATCTCTTAGAGAACCTTCTCCCTTTAGGATCTTACCCTGATATAAAAGCAAAGCTTATACAGGTTCAGTCATAACAGAAGAAAAGATTCAATAAGCCAAACAAATCTATGAGCTCCATTCCAAGCAGTCTGTCTTTCATGAGGAAGGATGGCGATACATTAAAATTGTAGAAAATTAGTCCTTTAGAAAAATTATTAGAATGGGTGAGTGATCTTATCAATCTTGCAAATATATCCTTTTCAGGATACAGAATGCGTCTTTCCCATTTACGGCTGAGGATCCTGGGATTGTGTTCATTGGAGTTTAGAAGAGTAAGGGGAGATCTAATAGAAACTTACAAGATAATACATGGCTTGGAAAGGGTGGACGCTAGGAAATTGTTTCCGTTAGGCGAGGAGACTAGGACCCGTGGACACAGCCTTAGAATTAGAGGGGGTAAATTCAGAACAGAAATGCGGAGACATTTCTTCAGCCAGAGAGTGGTGGGCCTGTGGAATTCATTGCCGCAGAGTGCAGTGGAAGCCGGGACGCTAAATGTCTTCAAGGCAGGGATTGATAAATTCTTGATGTCACAAGGAATTAAGGGCTACGGGGAGAATGCGGGTAAGTGGAGTGGAAATGCCCATCAGCCATGATTGAATGGCGGAGTGGATTTGATGGGCCGAATGGCCTTACTTCCACTCCTATGTCTTATGGTCTTATGGTCTTATTATCATGTTGTGTTAGTTTCACAGTAAAATTGTAAATCCAGGGATGTAAATTTGAGGAATATGATTTCATGCTTCAGTACTAATCAGTGTGTGTGCAAAACAAAGTTGTTGGAAAATCTCAGCAGGTTTTGCAGCATCTGTACAGAGAAATCAGAGTTAACGTTTCAGGTCCAGTGGCCCTTCCTGAGAACTGAAGATAGCTCAGAAAATGATTTTTTTTTTTACATAGAAGCTGGTAGAAGAGTTTCTCTCCACAAATGCTTCCAGATCTGCTGAGTTTCTCCAGCAATTTCTGTTGTTGTTTCTGATTCCTAGCCTGATTGTTATCCACTCCTTTGTCTGTCCAACTGTTCTTCTCTCTCTGTGGGCTCTATTTCCACCTATCGTCTACTCCTTACCCTCTCCCACCCCCACCCGTTTTCTGTTTCTGATTTCCAGCATCTGCAGTTCTTTCAGTTTGAATTTAATGTGACCTTGTTAAATATATGAAACAGGGGATTGTTGTTTTGGGATTTTAATAATTCTCAGCACCAAGTACTGTCCCTGTATTATTCCTTTAATCCAGAACTTATACTGATTTTTTAAAAAACTTTGTCAAAGTTACATTATTAGAGTTAATGATTACCACATTCAGTGAAGTCTTGGGACTTGATTCAGAAACAGAAACCCATTTGTTGGAGCATATTGATCTATAGCAGCATAATGGCTTCCATAAACACTGCATGTAAGTGAGGTGAGAATTTTCAGTGATTAAAAAAAAGTTTACTAAAATCTACAAAAATCTGAGAAACTGCAAAACAAATTTAGATTGATTTATCATTTTAAATCCTGACCCCCCTGAATCTGAACTGATAGCTTAAAATTTGTTTCCACAGTACATTCATGCACTACCTGCTAAGTGAAGTAGACATTGTACAACTGGCATATTCAATGCAATACAGTATGATTCTCTTTAATTGTAGCATTATCTGATAGTAAATTGAAATCCTGTTTTACTGCAGAAACACAATGGACTGTTACCTGTCCGTATTAAAGCCATTCCTGAAGGAAGCATCATTCCTTGTGGAAATTTTCTTTTTACAGTGGAGAATACAGATCTGAAATGTTTTGGTTGACAAACTACATTGAAATTTGTTTTTCCTGCTTCTTATTCAACCTCGATACCTGATCCTGTCAGAATTCTTTGGGTTAGGCGGTTAGTATAATGGAAGTAAGTGTTTGTTCCAAGTTTGGTACTGCTGTCTCTCTTCTCCTCCTAAAGTCACCCTCATCCTCATTCTCATCCTCACCCTCATCCTCATCATCATCCTAACCCTCACCCTCATCCTCACCTTCACCCTCATGCTCATCCTCACCCTCATCCTCACCCTCAGCCTCACCCTCATCTTCATCCTCACCCTCACCCTCATCCTCATCCTCATCCCACACTGGGGAGGCAGAGGCAGCAGGCTAAGTTAGAAATGTTAATGATGACTAGAGATCAATTTTAAAAGTGGCAAGTTTGCTCCTCTTCCCACTGTTCAGGCCATTAAAATGACCTGAATGACTTCAGCCTCTTGTAAACATACTGTAATTTGAAAGCACGAATGGTAAGATAGGTTGGAATCCAATGGCTATTCTTATCCCACTCGCATTTATAATGTCAGGCTGTAAGGACTGGTGCAATAATAACTCGATCTGTGTTCAATCACCATATTCTGTGCACTTCAGATACATTGAAAACTTGCTGAATATTTAACGACACTGACTCTTAAACCAGTAATGAAATTCAAACTTTGAGACTCTGTGAATTAAAATGAACTGAACAGTCTGAGGGTTTTTTCAGTATTAATCAAGCAGAAATAAATCTAAATACTTTTTCTCAACAGACTATTCTTGTTCAGGTCTGGTTTCCTATCACTGTTGCTACCATATCCATAGAATTTAAGATTCTAGCTCTGTATTTACATAAAACATCAGGAAGTCTGGATAGTCTGGAGTCCAAATTATATGACTTTGGTAAAAGGGACTCTCTTCTTAGGATGTACTTTTTTTTACATTCCATTTAAACATTAGACGCAGTTGTCTTTCACTAAAGTTATTTTCATTTGAGATGAACAATAAACCATCCTAATGCATGTGATTGCAATGATGTTTGAGCAGTAACTATAGGAAAGTGAAGTTAGAGATCTTTCAATGCAATGGGACAGAATTTCATAAGTCGTTGTAGAATCATGGAATCCCTACAGTGGAAACAGGCTATTTGGCCTGACAAGTCCACACCAACTCTCTGAAGTGTGTCCCACCCAGATACATTCACCTACACTATTACTTTACATTTCCCCTGACTAATGCAAACAAGTTTCACATCTCTGAACACTATGGGAAATTTAGCATGGCCAATTCACCTAACCTGCACATCTTTGGATTGGGGGAGGAAGCCGACACAAACATGGGAAGCAAACTCCACACAGAGAGTCACCCGAGGCTGGAATCGAGCCCAGGTCCCTGGCACTGTGGGGCAACAGTGCCAACCACTGAGCTATTTTATTTGGATCATTTATTCAAATTAATTGGTTTTCACCGTTTTCATGTTTTGTATGTAAAGGAATTGGGGCTGCTACCCAAATGTGTCACACTATAGTTCATCTAATAGTTTATTTTGTATTGATTGGCATGAGTCAAAGGATTTGCTTCTGTAGTGTAGAAATTTAGTGTGTAATATAGAAAGTTACAATGAATGATAATGTTTTGATTAGAAATGAGGGGCAATTTTCCCTTGATTTGCATTCAATGCATTTGGAAACCAAGATTTGCTGGTTATCAAAACAAAAAATGTTTTGGAGTAAGTTGATTGGATTTGTGCTATATTGTAAATTACTCAAGAACAATCAGATAAAGTCGTTTACCAAAATGCACCCAATCATCTTGATAATGGCTGGCTGGATGCAGACAAAGGAAAATTCTCTCATTGGGAGTTCTTCAGTGTGACCTAGACAAGTTGAATGAGTGGGAAAATACATGGCAGTAGAACTATGATGTGCATTAAAGTGATAGTGGAAACAGAAAGCCAGATTATTATCTTAATGGTGATATGTTGGGAAAGGGAGAGAGGTGCAATGAAAGCTAGTTGTTCTTGTACATAAGTCGCTAAAGGTAAGGATACAGATGCAACAGGTGGTGAAGAAGGCAAATGGTATGTTTGCCTTCATAGGGAACAGTGATGTCTTGCTGAAATTGTACAGAACTTTGGTGAGACGATACCTGGAATACTGTGTGCAGTTTTGGCCTTCTTTTCTGAGAATGTTCTGCTTATGGAGAAAGAGCAATGAAGATTTACCAAACTGATTCCTGGAATGGTGAGGCTTATGCATGCAGTGATACTAGATCAGTTAGGACTATATTCTTTGGATTTTAGAAGAATGACAGTGTTCTCATTGAAATCTATAAATTTCTAACAGGACAATATAGAGTAAAGATTGGAAGGATTTCCCGATGATCGAGGAGATCAGAACCAGGGACAATATGAGGATATGGGATATGTCGTTTAAGGCTGAGCTGAGGAGAAATTTCATCGTCCAGTGAGTGGTGGAATTCTGTGGAATTCTCTGCAACAGAAAGCAGTTGAGACCAAAGATGGATGACTAGCCATGATTGTATTGAGTGGCAGAGCAAGTGCAAAGGACCGAATGGCCTACTCCTGCTCCTATTTTCTGTATTTCTATATTTCATGTATTCTGGCTAAAATGGGTTAACTTCCCTTTGCTCACTGTAAATTGTAACATTTGTTAAAGTAGTTTTCTTCTGAATATAATGACGTGAGTTGGATTTCAACTCTTGGATCATATTTCTTCCATTTTTGACCTCTGTTGAGAGTCCTAAAGCATGGAGTAAAAAAAAATCCTTTTTGTGAAGTAGCTGTCAGCTTATTTAGCTTTTTATAAGTACATTAATTTTGTCAGCAGAATTTAAATATAATTAAAAATTGCAATCAGTGCAAATACTCTCAGAAGTTTGATCTCGTGGACAGAATCCAAGGTGAAAATCTCAGACCTTATATAGGCATTAGATGCATGCATTTTTTTGAATCATGGATTCAGTCAAAATTTGGCATGTTAACCAGCTGTAGCTTGAATTTTTAAACCTTATTATCCTAAAATTACCCTTGTCGCAATATACATTCCTTGCTTGTATTATCTTTCAAAATTATCAATCAAAGAAGCAGCTTTTCATCTCAATATTTGATTATATTGATTTATGTTAAATTTTTGATGGAGTTGATTTTCTACTAAATGCGTCTTGTGACTCTATGACTGTGTTAATGTATAGTTCCTATAGATCTAATCCAGCCAAGTGACTATCTATAAATCAACTTAATTCAGACAAGATGTTAGAGAAAATGTTCTTCCAAGATTGTAGATTACAAAACAGAAGCTCTGAATTGTGTTTCGACCTTGGAGAAACTAGTTTTCACTTTTTTCCTCCAATCCCAAGAATTTTGCTTAGGCTGAAACATTGGTTAATCAAAGTGAACATTATTTTCTGGTTGACAAATGCTGGGTCTGTGTGTCTGTTGAAGTTTGTAATGATATTTGGATCTAGTTTCCACAGGCCTGGTACTACATACTCCTGGATACAAAGTGTTTTGGGAAGATGGGGCAAGAGAGAAAGGAGATGGGTGATAGTATTGGTACAGCAGCTCAGATATGAATCTACTTGCTTAGAATTAAGAAACACAGAAATTTCATAAGACCATGAGATATATGGACAGGAGTAGGCTGTTTGGCCTCTTGAGCCTGATTCACCATTCAAAAGGAGCATTGCTGATCTGACATTCCTCGTGTCCACTTTCCTGTATTTTCCCTGTAACCCTTGATTTCCCCCACTGATGAAGAATCTATCTATCTCAGTCTTATGTATACACAGTGACTGTCCCCCAACAGCTCTCTGTGCTGTGAAGAAATTCCTCTTCATCTTAGTCTTAAATTGATACCCCTTTATTCTGTTACTATGTCTTGGACTCTTCCATGAGGGGAAACATCCTCTCCACATTTACCCTGTCATGTTCTTTCAGAATCCTATCTGGTTCAATACAATTAGCTCTCATTCTTCTAAACTCCCAGTGAATAGAGTTCCAACTTGTTTAAACTTTGCTCATAAGACAGTCTCTCCATACCAGAGATCATCCTAGTGAACTTTCTGTGAACTGCTTCCAATGACATATCTTTCCTTAAATAAGGGGACCAAAACTGCTCACAGGACTCCAGATGTGGTCTCACCAGCACATTGTACAGCTGCTATAAGACTTCATTACCCTTATACTCTAATCCCCTTGAAATAAGGACCACCTTTCCATTAGCCTTTCTGATTTCCTGCTGCACCGATGTGCTAGCTTTCTTGCAAAACTAGCCTCAACTCTATTTGTATTGCAGCTTTCTGCAGTTTTTCTACATTTAAATAACATTATGATTACACAACAGGATATGTTCGATCGGCTACTAACCAGTGGGAAAGATATGAAGTGATATTGCAAAATAATCAGAAAAGATACATTCCAGTGAAAAGGAAAGAATAGGAAGGACTCACAAATTCTGCTTAACTGAGGAAATTAAAGATATTACTGAACTGAAAGAAAAAGCATATAATTCTGCAATAATAGATGGCAGTCAGAAGATTTGATAGAATATGAAGAATAGCAAAGAATGAGTAAAAGATTAAGAAGGGGGTGAAATTAAAGTATGAGAGTAAGCTAGCTAGAAATTGAAGAAAAATATGTTTTCTAGAGGGCTTCTCTCCTTGAAATCGAGCAAGGTATTTCAAGCAGTTCACTTGAAATGTATCACATTATGTGTGCACCTTGCCTTTTGGCACCCCAGTTATGCTACTGTCCATTCAGCAATGCCTGAATACTTGCCACTGCTGGGACCTCCCAAGATTGTTGGTCCTGGCACCATATTTAAATGCCAACTGTGCACCTGGCCAAGTGCTGCCAGCCAGGAGTTGCCCTTTATATTTCATAGAGGAAAGGGAACAAAAAAGAAGTGCTCCTGAAGCCTTCTATTACATAGGTTGTAGGGAGGACAGTTCATTGTACACAGAAACTCAAATTCAAACATGTATTGCTACTTTACATCACCACTTCTCTGATCGACAATCATTGTAACTGCAGCTACAAGAATCAAGCTACCCAGGTTTTCCATCTATAACGTCATCCCATCTTAGGACCCTGTCTAAGGAGGTTCTGCTCTTTCCCTAGTGTCCAGCATAGTCTAATATCTTCTCATTATTTAATATGGGGACATTACAGTACTGGAAAGCCTTCAAACTGTTGAAAACATTAAGTTCCATTCAGCAACAGTAAAAGCAAAGAAGAAAACAAACAAAACGTTGCATTTGCTTCTGGGAATAAACACAAACCACTTACTTTTTAAACAAAAGCAAATTTATGATCAATAAACAATCACTCATCTATTGGACCTGGATGTCTAGCTTGTCACACCCCATGCCACACCACTCTATCATGCTGAAGGTGATGTTTTTCCTTAGGAGACTGCTGTCACTTTCCCAGCTCTTCAACATCCATCACGTGTACTCTTTCCCTGCTTCTGTTGTACAGAGCAGCGAACTCTTTTCTGTGTGGGTTTTGTGTGACATTGGAAATCTTTACCCCAGACAGTGGTGGAAGCAGGGCTATTGAATGTGTTTAAGGCAAAAGTAGATTTATTAATATAGCATGTAATTAAGCAAGTCATTGGAATTACTTGATTCACTCAGATATAAAGGACTGGTGAATAGATGGAGCTATAAAACTGAGTAGTTAATAAACTTTATCCGCAAAGAAAAGGTGTCACGGGTTCTGTGTAGTAGAAAGTGGTTGCCTAAAGGTGAAGATTGGAAACTGAGTTCATTTCAGACTGAAGGTTGTAACTGATGTTGTTTGGAGAAAAATGGCTGAAATCAAATGCAAAGTTTTAACCGATTCTGTATCTTCATTGAATAAATTTCAGTTTTATAACTTAATCATTCTTGTTTACTGAAGAAGCCTGAATCATGTATTTTTTGGCTGTATGTCTAATACAGAGAAAGCATGTGGTTGACCACATTGGGCACTGTGTAAAGCAAGTATTGAATTGAATTAAATTGAATTGAATGTATTGTTACATGTACCGAGGCACAGTGAAAAGCTTTGTCTTGTGAGCAATGCAGGCAGATCACACAGTTAAGTACGTAAACAGTGGGAAAAACAAAAACACAGGTAGAATTGAATGTTAAGAGTTTGTGAGTCCATTCAGTATTCTAACAACAGTAGAGCAGAAACTGTTGCAAAGCCGGCTGGTGCTTGTGTTCAGGCTTCTGAACCTTCTCCCCGGTGGAAGAGGTTGTAGAAAAACACTGCCAGGGTGGGATGGATCTTTGAGAATGCTGGCGGCCTTTCCTTGACAGCGGGACTGTAGATGGATTCTACACATGGGAGGTTGGCCTTTGTGGTTGTCAGGGCCGAGTTCACCACTCTCTGTAACCGTCTCTGATCTTGAATGGTACAGTTGCCATACCAGGTAGTGATACATGCAGACAGAATGCTCTTGATGGCACACCTATAAAACTTGGCAAGGGTTTTCGCCATCATGCCAAATTTCCTCAGCTGCCTGAGGAAGAAGAGGTGTTGTTGGGCCTTTGTAACCAGTGCATCCACATGAAGAGTTCCAAGAAAGCTTACTGTAGATGACCACTCCCAGGAGCTTGACACTCTCCACTCGTTTCACCTCTGTGCTGTTAATGTATAGCAATGTTATGTTGTGGTCTTTGGAGCTGTGGGATGAGAGAAAGACAGCATTCAGTAAAAATGTAGCTTGTGTCCTCGAAGTGATTTTCCATTGATCATAAAGTTCAGACTTATGAAACACTTTTGAAAAGTTATATCTCAACACTTCCCATGGACCACATTAATTATTCTATCTCACAAAAATGCTTTGCAGTTGATTTCAGCCAGTCTTCTCCATTGTAACTCCAATTACAATCTTCTCCACAAAAAGAACTCTCAGGGCTGAATCTTATGATATTTTGGATAACTGTCATTTTCATTGAGTTTCATGAATGGTTTTGCTTTGTGAGGCTTAGTGAGTCCTCTCACACTATTCTCTCAAACTGCACCCCAATGGTACCCTTTGTTATTTAATGCTGGCCTGATTCCACCATTTATCATAGCTGGAGGTACACATCGCTCTGGGATTTCCAGAATAGGCCCTGATTCTTGTGCCATTTTTAAAATGCCGGTGCCCCCGGTCAAGCAGTGGCTTTCAGGAATTGTCCTGCGTGACTGTACACATTAATCCTGGACATGGCACCTGTTTCCCGGACAGAGACCTGGAGATGTGGATGGGATGGTGCCATTCTTCTTCCCCAGAACTGCCAGAAGAGGACACATCACCTGCCTCTGCCAGTTTGGACAAAGGTAGCCACTTAGATTAGTGTGGTCTTTACTGTTTGGAAAAAACCCAGCAGTGCAAGCAAAAGGTCAATAATTTTCTCCTCTTCACCAGGGTAAGTGCTACCATCTTCATTCTGCTACCTTACATTCGCTCAATCTCTGCTGTATGCATCTCCCACCAAGGCCTATGCTATACCAAAGTCACTGTCTTGCTCTTACCTATCCTGATTCCCCAAACTAACTAATCCTGCATGGTGCCTGTATGCCATACTCACTTATTCAGGACACATCACCATTTTTCCCCTCTGTATCAACACTGCCAGCTGTGCCACACACTTTCATCTAATTCTGTCACACACAATAGTCTCATTCCAGGAGAAAATGGCCACTAACAGGGAAGAAAGGGCCAGACATGGTGCTGGAACGTTCAACATTTGGCTCCTCATCCCCTTTAGACAGGACGTTGGCTCTTGCAGGAGATCCCCAGGACCACTCCTGTGGAGATGCTGAAACATCCATGTCCTGACAACCAAGTAAGAAGCACTGTCCACTGCTGTGCTACTTTCCCATTACCCACACTGTGCATTTAATCTCAACATATCACAATTGGTGCTGCTTGGTTGAGCCATTCTTTCAGATACAAGTGTCATGTTCACGGTGGCTGTGTTTTAGTGAGCTGGCTTGCGAAGATTCCTTTTCTCCACATTTGAGGGAGGAAGAGAGCACAAATGCCTTGGAGGAAGCATTGGCAACACTGCCTCCTACACCTTGTACCAGCTCCAATACTGACATCTTAGTGGGTATTTTATCTAGATTGGAATCGGGAGCAGCTGCTGCTGAGCACATCACTGCCATGTCTCTGCAGCTGGTGGAGGGAGAAGTGCCCCAGACTGCTGGCACTCTGAGGACTGCTATGATGGTAGCGATTTGTGACTTTGTTGAAATACACAAGCAGATACAGGAGCAGACAGATATATCAGGGGCACTAGATAACAATGGCTGCAAGGCTGCTCCAATGCAGTTGGGACCCTGTTGCTTCAGGCATGTGACTGTCCAAGCTTGGACAAGTTGGTGACTGCCACTGGAGGACCACATCTAGTACCTTCCGTATCTGCTTGATATATGCAGTGACCCTGAATGCCATCGCTTTAGCAAGGTGACAGGGGAAAAGGATCTAAGTGCCCCTTCCTCCCAAGGAGACAGGGCAGTGCAAATTGGCATCCAGCCAGAAGTGAAGTCACACAAACATCACCCAGCAGTCTTCTCTTAGTAAACTTCAGAGACGAATGGGCCTTTTATTTGTAAGCTGCCTGCCACCCTCAGCCCTGTGGGAGGTCAAGCTGAGGAGGGTGAACTTGTCTCTGGTATACATGAACTCTCTAGGCACAAATGCCTCTGGGTTTGCCCAACCAAACTTCCAAGGTAAACAGGTTCCACTGTAGGGCAGGCCCCTTCTACCCCAGCTGCAGAACCCGGGTCTGCACTGAGACATATTGGAAGGGAAAGAAAAGAGACAATGTTAGCATGGGTGTCACTGCTTTGTAAAGACATTCTCACTTTAGTAAAGTGATGTTCTGTTCTCTCATTATGTACATCTCATACTGTGTATGCAAGTCTCTATCTAGCTGCAAATGCAACATTGATTGTTATGAACCCATCTACACCCTTATCCTGAGATAATGTTCCATAGACCAAGATGTGCAGTCAGCAGCTTCTCCACCATTTCCAGGCAGTGGGTAAATCTTAGATAATAATGACTTTGGTAACCAGACTCTATCTCTCTAAATGTACAGACATTGCTATTGCATCCCAGATCTGAGAAGGCTTCAATCGTTGTTCTATGTGAAATAGTCAGGGGTTTGGATTGAGAAGTTGAACTATGCACTGTAGGCTTTTGCCTGAGAGTCACAAGGAATGCAATGTATGCAGGTCTGCTTCACCTTCACTCTATGAGTATGTACCAAATGGTATTTTCCTCTGAAGGACCCCACGTTGCACAGACTTGAAGCCCCCTCCCTCACAGAAAGAAGCATTTACCACATCCACTCCAGGTGTTATCACAGCCATTTTCATTTCCATTGTGCCCTTGTGCTTTACAGGATGCTGGGAGGCAACACTGGGCTCTCCTCAGACAGTAAGTTCCAGGCTTTGCTTGGGTGCATTCCTAAGTATAAATATCCCTTTCCTGGTAGCATTTTCTATTACTCCTCTAGATAGCACACCTCCGCATGTCCACATCCAACCAGTCTACATGAGTCTACTGCCACTTGCTCCAGCTCCAGGCAAATCAGTTGGACATGCCAAGTCTGGGAATGCGCTGTTCCCCTGAAAGCCAGGGTGTTGCTCTGGTTGACTACCATCCACCTGTTTTGCATAATGCCTTTCCCTCTAATATTTCAGCCCCCTCCTTATACTGAGTTGCCCTCTTCACAATTGTCATCCTCTCTGCATCCTACCATTTTGACTCAAATCCCAACAATTGAGTTCCAACATGAGGATAGACACACCTCTGGTAATTATAATATACAACAGGAAATGGGAAGAATATGACATAAGGATAAATCCCAGGAATACCTGGGGTATGGTCAACAGTTGTGTTATGCAACTCAAAATATCATTTTGCAATAAATCGTTCCAAATTTTGTATGATGCAGAAAATTTGATAGGACAGATAGTGATATTGTTCAGAAAGAGGGAACCATCCTATTTACAAGAAACTTCAGCCTAGTAATGAATGTTTAATCACAGACTAATGCAACTGCACTGGTTTGTGGATGCACACCAATAGTATGTGAAGTAAATTGATTAAAATGTCACTTTGATCTTTTAAATAATACAGACTGCAGCTTAAGAAACTTGAGTTTTACTTGCTTCAGGTTTAGGGATGACAGTACACACAAATCATTAAAAAGAGTGGTGATTCTGACAAACAAGCTTTGGTAAGCTACTTTATCAGCACAAATATGGTATCAAGTAAAGTACACTTGCTGTAAGAGGGCATTGTGATGGCTCATCGTGAGTATCCTATCTGCAATAGACTTTAACAAAGTTGTAGCAATGATCTTGAAGTTATAGTATAAAGAGAAAAACAAAATCATTTTTCATTTTGTAGACATGGCAACTTGATGTAGTTCCTTGAAGCAGTCTTTCAGTACAATCCAGCAATCTGCTTCCTAAATGACCTGCAAATGGATTGGAGGGGTGGCATGAGGACCCCAACGTGTTGGCAATGACTGGATGCCAGTGTTGGTTGACAAAGGGGCTGGTGCCCTTGGATCATACCCTGTGATGCTGTTGCATGGTGACCAATATAGAGGTTCTTCACAGCCAGCGGTGAGAAATAAAGTCACTAGGTACCCACCCTGACTTTTGTTGAGAATTCTCTTGTTAACTCATGTCCATTTGTTAGATAAAAAGCTGCCTATTAATGACGTGAGGTGTGCAACGAATAAATTCATTAAGAAACTGTAAACCCCTTAAATAGGCAACTGACTGCTGCCTAGGGAGAAACTTGTCTCGACAACAAAAGAGATGCATAAAGATGCAGCGACTTACTCCTGACATTGAGAGAGGGCTTGCTGGACTTCTTGTATGCTTTTCCAACATTTCTTGCCATAGCCCAAGCCCCTATAAGATTCCATCCTCTGTCTTTCTGCCCACAAATCCTGTCATACCTGATGGGTTTGTCTATGTTCAGCATTTTGATTTTATTTCAGAAGAATGCAGCACATGACTATAAAAATGCAATTTGAATTACATTGATGAATTCTGGTTCAATTATTCCACCACCTCACATTGCCATTTCACTTGATGACTACACTTGTTCACGACTCCAAATTTGGATTTCTATAGGAGAAACACTCGTCTAATAATCTTTGCTCACAGATCCTTTCCTTGTTTTTTCAATACAACCTGACATGAATTCATTTGATGGCATTTTCAATCTAGCCATCTCTTTGCAGGTAGAAAAATTGGATATTGTCTGGGCCAATATCAGTTTGTGAACATGGTGATGGAAGGACAGTTGAAAGGAATGTTCTTCAGGTATCTTTTCACCAGCTAAGGATTTTGGTTTTCACTGAGGGACTAATCCAGCTGCTGCACATATTATGCTGTTTCAGTCAATCATGGTTCACCTGTGACTATGTGTTTCTCATGCAGTGTCATGATCTCTATTTTCAATATAGCAAAGACCTCAGCTTACACCTTTGAAACAGATGCAGCATTTACTATTTGTGCTATTTTCTTGGCATGTTCCTAAGTTATATTTGAAATTTTTGATTTGTTATGACTTTTACCTCTCTCTTGACATTATAGTGCTGCCATTATATGCATTGGAAACATAGGATGAACTGCAGGCAAAAAGACTTATTTCTAAGCAACCCTCCTGTTAGAACATAGAAGAATACAGCGCAGTACAGGCCCTTTGGCCCTCGATGTTGCGCCGATCCAAGCCCACCTAACCTATACTAACCCACTATCCTCCATATACCTATCCAATGCCCGCTTAAATGCCCATAAAGAGGGAGAGTCCACCACTGCTACTGGCAGGGCATTCCATGAACTTACGACTCGCTGAGTGAAGAACCTACCCCTAACTTCAGTCCTATATCTACCCCCCCTTAATTTAAAGCTATGCCCCCTTGTAATACCCGACTCCATACGCGGGAAAAGGTTCACACTGTCAACCCTATCTAACCCCCAATCATCTTGTACACCTCAATCAAGTCACCCCTAAACCTTCTTTTCTCTAATGAAAACAGCCCCAAGTGTCTCAGTCTTTCCTCATACGATCTTCCTTCCATACCAGGCAACATCCTGGTAAACCTCCTCTGCACCCGTTCCAGTGCCTCCACATCCTTCCTATAGTATGGCGACCAAAACTGCACACAATATTCCAGATGCAGCTGCACCAGAGTCTTATACAACTGCATCATGACCTCAGGACTCCGGAACTCAATTCCTCTACCAATAAAAGCCAGTACGCCATATGCCTTCCTCACCGCACTATTTACCTGGGTGGCAACTTTCAGAGATCTGTGTACATGGACACCAAGATCCCTCTGCTCATCCACACTACCAAGTATCTGACCATTAGCCCAGTACCCCATCTTTTTGTTATTCTTCCCAAAGTGAATCACCTCACACTTAGCTACATTGAATTCCATTTGCCACCTTTCTGCCCAGCTCTGCAGCTTCTCTATATCCTGCTGTAATCTGCCATATCCTTCCTCACTGTCAACAACTCCTCCGACTTTCGTATCATCCGCAAACTTGCTCACCCAACCTTCTAACCCCTCTTCCAGGTCATTTATAAAAATGACAAACAGCAATGGTCCCAAAACAGATCCTTGCGGAACACCGCTAGTGACGGCACTCCATGAAGAAACTTTGCCATCAACTACTACCCTCTGTCTTCTTCCATCCAGCCAATTCCTAATCCAAACCTCCAACTCACCCTCAATGCCATATCTCTGTATTTTCTGCAGTAGCCTACCATGGGGAACCTTATCAAACACCTTACTAAAATCCATATATACCACATCTACCGCTTTCCCCTCATCAACCTCCTTCGTCACCTTTTCAAAGAATTCAATAAGGTTTGTGAGGCACGACCTGTTGGACAAGTAGAATTGATAACAGTTAGTGGGGTCAACGATTGTCAGATGAAGTTAGGCTCCATTTCACCTTGTGGCCAACGATGTTCCTGAGAATCTGTTTGCAAGATAGTTTGGGGATGCAATCCAGACCTTGGTTTAAACTGTCTATGGACTTGTTTTCCTGTTTGATTTATCAATCCTTCAGAGATATGACTGTCAGTAATGTACATAAAATTAGTAAAGCAGAACTTTTAAAAACATTTTCTCGTGGTAACATCACAGTAAAAAGCTGGATAATTTACGAAAACTCGATCTTGTATATTTTGGGTGCTTCCGTACCAGTATTTGGCTTAACTTTAACAGTGGACAAATAATTGGCAAGATGAGGAGCTGACTTGAAAGAGGAATTGAGACCTGGAGCACATCCGCCGTGATCTTACAGAATGGCAAGGCAGGCTTGATGGGACAAATGCCAACTCCTGTGTTGCCGAGAGTTTTGAAGATGATGGTATATTCCTGCCTTATATGCTTTTCCACTTGCAGCTCACCATCATCCTGTTACCTGACAGATTGAGCCAGCTGCATGTTGTGTGACCACAAACATCTTGCTTCTCACCTTGCTCCAACTTTCCATTCTGAGTTCCTTTTGACATGTAAGAATTATTGGCTGCCCAGCATAGAGCTAATGAAGGGGTTCTGTTACAGCACTGTTGAAGGTCTAATATCTATTATTGGGAAAATACCAGAGCCAATTATTTAGGAAGAATAGCAGTGCATTTAGAAAAGCTTAATGCAACCACACAAAGGTGAAACAGAAATCATGTTTGTTAAATTTGCCAGAGATCTTTGCAGATATAAGTAAGAGTTGATAAAGGGAAATTAGAGATGGTAGATTTAGTTTTCCAAAATACATTCCATAAGGTGCCACATAAAAGGTTATTGCATAAAATAGGACCTCATGTTAATGAGCGTGATATTTTAGCATGGTTTAAGGATTGGTTAACACAAAAAAAGACAACAAGACAATATTAATGGGTCTTTTTAAAGTTAGACTTTAAGTGGATTGCGACAATAATCAATTCTAGAACCTCAATTATTTACCAGTTATATTAATGACTTGGAGAAGGGGCAGAGTGTAATTTATCGATATTAGCTGATGATACAATAGTAGGTGGGAGATCTTTATTAGTGAGGACATAAGGAATCTGCAAAGGAATATAGATAGGTTGAGTGAGTGCGAAAAAGCTGGTAGATGGAGTTTCATGTAGAAAAGTGTGAGATCATGCACTTAGAAAAATCTAAAGGCAGACTATTACTTAAATGGGGAGAAATTCCAAAAAGTGCAACATGGAGGGATCTGGGTGTTCTTCTGTATGAAATACAAAACATTAGCATGCAGGTGCAGCAAGTAGTTAAGAAGGCAAAAAAAAACCATTGCCTTTGTGCTAGTGGGTTGAAATTTAAAAATAAGGAAGTAATTTTACAACTGGGCAGGGTGCTGGTGAGGCCATTGGAGTGCTGTGCACAGTTTTCATTCTTGTGTTGAAGAAAAGATATGCTAGCACTAGATGTAGTTCAAAGGAGACATTCACTAGGCTGATTCCTCTGAGGAAGGGGTTGACTTATCATGAACAGCCAAACAGCTTAGACCTTTATTCATTAGAGTTTGGAAGAATGAGGGATGTCTTACTGAAACATACAAAATTCTGAAGAGTCTTGACATGGTAGATGTTGAGCAGATGTTTCCACTAATGGGGGGACCTCAAACTGGGGATATAATTACAAAATCAATGGACATTCATTTAAAACTGAGATATGAAGGAATTCTTTCTCCCAGATGGTAAAAAATATCTGGAATTCTCTGTCCCAGAGAGTCATGGAGGTGAGATCACTGGAAGTATTTAAAGAGGAAGTAGGTAGATTTTTGAAATATTGAGGAGTCAGAGGAGTTGAGGGCTGTGAAGAGCTGACATGAAAGAGAGTTGAGACTTGGAGCAGATCAGCCATGTTTTTATAGAATGGTGAGACAAGCATGAGGGGATAAATATCCTCTTCCTCTTTCTTATGTTCTTATGATCTGATACCGCCACGATTACTCTGCATGTATCTTAAAGGCTGAAATAGACTGGGAGTCAGCATGGTAAGTCATGCAGGCACAAATGGCTGCAGCCAGGCAACCTGGAGGTAAAAGGTTAGCTCATTCACTGGAGCACAGAGAAGTTCCACTGCAGAGAAAAAGAAGGATCTGCATTCCTGACCACCAGACATCACAAAGCAATCAGAGGAGACAGAACGCCAACTCGCAGAGCATTTCAGGGAACATCTCTGGGTCACATGTATCCAAACACCCCACCATCCTGTGGCTGACCACTTCAACTCCCCCTCCCACTCCACCAAGGACATGCAAGCCGTGGCCCTCCTCCACCATCAAATCCAAGCCACCCTATGACTGGAGGAAGAACGCCTCACCTTCCACCTTGGGACCCTTCAACCACACAGCATCAATATCAACTTCACTAACTTCCAAATCTCCCCTCCCTCCACCTCGTCCCAAATCCAACCCTCCATACCTGTCCATCTTCCTTCCTACCTATCTGCTCCGTCCTCCCCACCGACTTATCACAGTCACCCCCCACCTGCATCAACCTATTGCCTTCCCAGCTACCTGCTCCCCTAAGCCCCAAATCCACCCTCCTATTTATCTCTCAGCCCCCTTCCCCCCCACATATTCCTGATGAAGGACTTATGCCCGAAATGTCAACTCTCCTGCTCCTCAGATGCTGCCTGACCTGCTGTGTTTTTCCAGCGCCACACCTTTCGACTCTTATTTGCCAAGTGGCCTGACTCTTTAAGGAATAGTAATACAGATCCCATCTTATATTTCTGTATATGTTTTCTGAAGTGTGATTGCCAGAACCAACAAAGTCTAAATGAGAATGTATCCTGGCATTGTATCAGCAGATTGACTGCCTGTCATCAGGGAGGAGCTGTATGAAAGGCTTCCTCTGCACCCTGCTCTAGGGAGCAGACTGCATTGGCAGCAGGTGGCAGTGCATTCCCAACAAGATAGCGCAAGGTCTGCATTGTGCCATCTCCAGTGATACTACAGAAATAAAATTTATGTCCATTACCATACTACATACTAACTCCAGCAGGAACTTATTTGGTACATTCCAACTTTGTCCAACTCTTGCTAACATTATTAACAGAACTGCAAAGGCAGATTTAGTAACTTCTTCAGTACCAATGTAAATTACCCTTAATTAGTCTTCATGACAATATACTATCTCATCTTTAACTCACTGTTATGTCCAGAAAAGACAAAAATTAGTTTGTCCATGCAATTGCTCTATTTATAATAAATTTTCAGGAATATTCCCATTTATATTACAAACAGTATATGAGGATATATTGGAAGGCAATTGTTATAATATATTTACTCCTGTCATTGATGTCCACTAGTATCTAATATGGCAATACATACGTTTCAGTTGTATGCCCTTCTGCTTCAGTTTGTTGGAACTGTGAAGACATTATCCAGGAAAAATGTAGACACTACTATCTTGTGAATTAGGAGTTACAAGGCTGTCGCTAGATTTTCTAATGCCACCTAAGAGGTTCTGGAAATGATCTCCAGTCAGACTGTTCTCCAGGTTTTGGAACAGAAGTGACTGAGAGTGTCATTGTTAGTAGCATCAGCCCTGTTTAATGTAAGATGAGGTTCAATGACCCCTCAGTCAATGATCTAAATAGTGAAGGTGAGCACAGCTGTTCATCTCTCCAAATCTCTGTGCAACTCTGCCAAATCATTCTCTGCATGCAATTCCTGCTGAAGAGCATGGAAAATGAGGAAAAATGACTTGTATCTTCAAAGCTCCTGATAAATTGTTTATGGGGGTCTATCATGTGATCACTAATGAAAGTTATGTTAATGATCCATTAAATTCCTTTCAAACCATGCAATCTGTGATAAAGTTGGTGTTTCCTTTGAATCATGTCCATTAGTTTAGGGGTAGATGATGACCTAGTGGTATCATCGTTAGACTATTAATCCAGAGACCCTTATAATGTTCTATGGATCTAGGTTTAAATCCTGCCATGGTATATAGTGGAATTTGAATTCAACAAATATCTGGAATTAGGATTTTAATGATAACCATGAAAAGCCAACTAACATTCTTTAAGGAAGTAAACTTTCATTCTTACCTATTCCTGCCTACATATGACTCCAGACCCACAACAATGTGATTGATTCTTTACTCTGAGCAATTAGGGTTGGGCAATGAATACTATCCGAGCCAGAGAAAGAATACCATTCTTCCAATATCATTGGCCACCACTGTTCTTTATTAAGCGTTACCTACTTTTTTGTGATGATTCCATTCAAAATTTGTAACTTCTATCATAATCACAACCTGGAGTCTCATATCATGATTTCACATCAAAGGCACATCTTGATTTTTGCCAATGTTTGAACAATGAAAGAGTGAAATTCTTGTTTTTTTAAACTTGTTTCAAGATTATGAGGTAAACATTTAATGTCGTATGGAGTAAAGCTGGTAGTATAAATTTGGAATGGAAAATAAAATTACTGTAGTTTGCATAATGTGCAGCTATTGTCACCATCACTCTTCTGTCCAGGCATTGGTTGAAAATCTACTGCTAAAACTGTTCTGAATCTCACCAATTATTACCCCTTTGATGCCTGTATTCCTTCTTCCTCAATCAAATGTCTTTTTCAACTTCCTAGTCTCAAATGGAGCTCCCCTATCTCCTCCATTGTTAGAAGTTACTTCCAAGAAGGTTCTTTACTTCCATGTCAAGCAAGCCCTTCCTTTTATCTCAGTGCATTTCTCTACAATGCCCAAATCCATCCAGTATAACATACTGCTTTCATGTTTAGAAAACAATTCTTACCAAAATAATTCCACGGAGGCCGGTTTTCTATCACCAAGACATCCTTTATTTACACGTGGGAAGTCTTTGACTCTGGCACAGCTTTGTCAGAGTCAACATGCAGAGTGCCTGAATCGCTGGTACTCCTCCTTTTAATCTGTTTGTCAAGGGTCCCTGATTGAATCTAATTAACATCCCAACTGGGGAACTCATATTCTATTAGAACCACAAATGCTGGAGATCACAGCAGGTCAGACAGCATCCATGGAGAGAGAGCAAGTTAACATTTCGAGTCTAGATGACTCTTCATCAGGTCCACCTGACTGACCTTGTTACTATCACTACACTTCGACCTTCTATTCTGCTTCTGGACTGGATACAATAACAATAATAATCCATCACTCTTGATGATATTTTAAATTTTATTCTCTGTGAGTTTAGCAACCAACTCTTTTCCTCTTAGTTTTATATTTGAGTTTTATATGCACTGTATACAGATTTCGCTCTGAAACCTTCTCTCCAGCTGAAGAAATTCTTGGGCCTCTCAGTTTTTCCTTTCTTTTAACTGCGGACTTTAAAAGACCAAATTTCCAATGCACTCACACCTCATTATCCACTGATTTGCTACCCATGGATCTGCACACTCTATTCTGAACTCTTCAGATTAAGTAGTTTTGTGACAAAAATCAGTCTGTTGTTTGCAGATTTGCATTGGTTAATTCTACTCACAATCCACTATCAATGTAACTATTGTTGCAATGAATGATGTGTGAATATATGAATCAACTTCAAAACAATTATAGGAGAATAAAGCTGACAATAATTTGAAGTTGGAATTAGAAACTGCTACCTACCCTGATATATAACACTTTTGCTGTCCATTAGCAAACTTGGGACCTGTGGCTAAGGCAAATGAAACTGGCCAAATCATTTAGCATCTTATTGAGAAAAAGGTCACTTCTCCTATAACTCTCCTCTATTATATCACTATCTGTTGATCAAACAAAGGTTCACTTAGCATGATCCAATTACATTAGTGAGTGCTATATGGCTAAGATCTTCATAGAGCAAGAGAACTTAAGAAAATGTGCAGGTGCTGGTGGGTATGCAGGAAAGGAAGGGGAGGAAAAGCAAATGTGCATCAGCAGTGTTGACTGAAGTTATAGAATAAACTCTACTAAAGATTTGGCTCAAAATATCTAAAATATGGCTGAGTTTTACACTTCCATGTCAAAGTTTAATGAGTGAGCAAACTATAACTACAGTGTTGGCTTGGTCGAGTAAGCTCCAGTTAGCATGGCAACGAGTGCTAGAATAGTGATAATATTTACTGGACTAATAATCCAAAGGCTTGAACCAATAGTCTGGTGACAAGAATTTAAACCTTACTGTGGCAGGTTAATGATAGGGGAAATTACCCTTATTTAATAACCTGAAATACAAAGCTACTCTCACAAGCAATGAACATAAAATAATTGTCATATCTGGTAATTAATGCCCTTCAGGGAAGGAAATCTGGAATCTTGACTGAGTCTGACATACATGTGACTCCAGACAGCAACAGGAATGGCTATTAAGTGCCCTTTAAAATGGCCAAGAAAATTGGTTAATTTTATGAAGCTTTAACAGAAAAGTTGAATAATACAATGTCCATCAGCTCTCCTTTAGGAATTTTGTTAGTAATATCTAAAAAAGAACTCCAACAAATTTGTCAAATATGATTTGCCATTCACATATCCACACTGACAATGTCCAATTAGATAATTATCAACTAGGATTCAATGTATCCCAACTTTTATAATAAATTCTAGCATATGGATATAAGGGTAACCGGTCTGAAAATCCTGGCTTTCTCTCATGTTCCCTTTTTAAATAGTGGGGTGACGTTTACTACCTTCTAATTTGTAGGAATCATTCCAGAAGCTATAGAATCTGTTCAAAGATAATTACTCATGCATTGGCTATTCCTACAGCCACATAGAATCCCTACATGTGGAATCAAGTGATTCAGCTCATCAAGTCCACCCTTTGAAGGGGTTCCCAGCCAGATCCACCTCCCTACCTTATCCCTGTAACCCCACATTTCCCATGGCCAACCCACGTAGCCTGCACATCCCTGGACACTATGGGCAATTTAGCATGGCCAATCCATCTAACCTACACATCCTTGGACTGTGGGAGGAAACTGGAGCACCTGGAGGAAACCCACATAGACATGGGGGGAATGTGCAAACTCCATACAAACAGTCGCCTGAAGGTGGAATCAATTCTTGGCCCCAGACGCTGTGAGGCAACAGTGCTAACTACTGACCAACCCCAAACATCGTTCAGCACTCTGGAATGAAGACTATTAGGTCCTGGGGATTTATCAACTTGCAGCCCCATTAATTTCCCAGCATCAGTTTCTTCTTGCTGGTGCTAATTTCCTTCACTTTCTCATTCTCCCGAATCAGTTGGATCTCTACTTCTGGGAGATTTCTGGTATCTTCCTCAGTGAAAACAGGTACAGCATAATCATTTAGCTTCTCTGCCGTTTCTATATTGCCCATTACAAATTCTCTGGACCCCGTCTTTAATGGACCTTTACTCATTTTAGCAAAATGTTTACTTTGTATATAGCTTATAAGCTTTTACAATCTGTTTATTTTAATAGGTTGCAGTAATATTCAGTGTACCCTTTGTTTATCAATTTTTTTGCTCCTCCTTTACGATATTCCATAAACCTTCCAATTTTCAGATATTACTGAGTTTTTTGACAACTATAAAGGTCTTTTCATTTATTCTTACACAATCCTAAACTTACATTTGTTAGCCACAGCTGATTGACCTTCCTTGAGTTTTTGCATTTTGAACCCATGTATAGTTGTTGTAAATCTTGCAATAGTTTCTTAAAGCCATTCCATTGCCTATGTCCACTTCTTTTGTTTAAGTAATTTCCCAATTTACCTCAGCCCGGTTGTGCCTCATGCACTCATAATTGTCCAATTCACATTTGACATCCTTGCTTCAGAATAAACAACCTCACTTCCAAACATAATGTTTGATAAAGTTTCACATGACAATCTGGCCATCAACATTGAAGTCCACAGATGTAAGGCTGTTTCAGTGATAGGATTTGCAGTTTACACATAATATAAAACTTGACTATTATGAACTGTGAGTGGACTTAGGCTGGACGGGTAGACCCACGGCACCTGAAATTTAATACAAGAAGAAGCAATATAAAATACAAGACACAATTCTAAGGGTTTAGGAACAGTAGAACCTAGGGTGCATAAATCATTAAAGGTGGCAGAGAAATTTCTTTGTATTTAATGAACTGCTGTCTGTCCAAATTGTATACATTAACAGTGTTCCTCTGATCAAATCAAAAACTTAGCAGAATTAACATAATGTGGGAAAATGTGCAGTTTTGTACTTTGGAAGGAAGAATAGAAAAGTTGAATTTTATTTAAATGGAGAAAGTTGCAGTACAGAGGGATTTGGAGAACATCATGCATGAATTATAAAAAAGCTAGTAGCCAAGTAGGGAATAATAGGGAAGGCAAATGGAACTTTGGCCTTTACTTCAAAGGGAATGAAGTATTAAAGTAGGAAGGCAAAGCTATGCAAGGCATCAGTGAAACCATACCTAGAAGATTATGAAGCGTCATAGTCTCCTTATCTAAGGAAGGATATACTAGGAGGCAATCTAAAGTGGGTTCACTGGGTTGATGCTGGATATGGAGGGACTATCTTAGAAGGAGATGTTGCATAGTTTGGGTCTGTACTTTTCAGTGTTTGTGGATGAATGCAGACCTTATTGAAACCATGTAAGATTCTTAGGGTGTTTGTTAGAGTAGGCATGGAGAGACTGTTTCCTCTACTGAGCAATTCTTGGAGCAGAGGGTGAAACCTCAGAGTAAAAGGTGACCCATTTAAGACAGACATGAGGAGGAATATCTTCTCTCAGAGGGTGGTTGATCTGTCAAGTTGAAGCTGGTCTTTTATATTTATTCAAGGCCAAGGTGGACAGATTTCTAATCAGTAGGAAAACCAAGGTTTATATGGATTATACAGAAAAGTGAAGTTGAAGATGATCAGGTCAGGCATGATCTCAATGAATGGTGGAACAGACTCGATGGGCTGAATAGCTGATTTCTGCTTCTACATCATATAATTTAAAGGCTACCTTTTACTGGTACATTTTCAAATGCATTGTGCATGCTTATATTTTACAAAATTTATCAAATAGTTCCTGCTATGCACATTTTTATGCACTCTCAAAACTGTTCAATTTTTGAGTCAGCATTGGTCTTTAACAGATTATATCCGAGTAATTCTCAGGGCTAAAGGAGTTTGTCCCCTCTCTATTGACTGAAGTTTGATGGTACTGCAAGATGTCATTTCCACCTCTTTCTTTTTGCTTAAATAAAGGCAAAATACTGTTGCATGTGGACTTCTCTGTACTGGGCCTGCTGCAATGTTCCAAGGAAGTGCAATGCAAGCTCAAGGAACAACACCTCATTTTTCACCTAGGCACTTTACAGCCTCAATGTTTCAATATTGAGTTCAATAAGTTCAGAATTGAACACGTTATGTCTGTGGATGCTGACAAACACATAGAAACCCAGTAGGTCTGACAACAACTGTGAAGAGAAACAGAGTTCACCTTTCAAGTCTGATTCATTTCACAACTGAAAATGTTGGAAAATAAATTTTGTTTTTACACTATTGACAGAGGCAGCGACCTAGGGCAAAAAAACCCAAAAAGATTGCTAATGGAGAAAGAAAACAAAATGTAGTATGTGCAAAGTAAACAAGACACAAACTAGACAAGGTTGTCAGTGTATTGGGTGGATGATGGGGGGAGCAGAGAATGGAAGAAAAACAGAGTACAGACATAACTTGTCCAATTTCTGAAGTTACTGAATTCAGTAGTGAAACCTTGATGCTGTAAAGTGCCTAGGTGAAAAATGAGGTGTTATTCCTTGAGCTTGCATTTTGATTCCTTGGAACATTGGACCAGACCCAGTACAGAGAAGTTTGCATGCTTTCACGTTAGCCCTTTTACTGCTTGCCTCGCTTGTCTTACCACCTTCAATTTGCTAGTCTTGAGGCTTGTGAATCCATTGTGCGGTTTTTGGTACTTTGGTTCTATCGAGATACTGCCTAAGGTTCAAAAGCAGCAAAATTTAGAAAGATGGAATTTACGGATGAGAATCCTAGAATAGTGGCAAAAACCACAATTAAAACTAATAAATTCACTAAAACATATGCTCTGTCTACTAGATTCGACCTATTTAAATAAATGTCTTAATAAGAATGTACCTATAGCATCTTCTGCATGAATTTAATCAATATTATAAGGTTTCATTCTGTAGACTAAAAACAGTTTTTGTTACATTTATGTATATGAGGAGAAAATGTATGCTTTTCAATACATAAAGTTCAATGTACATCAGTTACTTACCCAGATTACACCCAGAATTTTGACATCAAACTGTGTGTTCACCAACATTATACATCAGATACTGTCTGCAACTCTAGGCTATAATTTCTTTCATCATTAGCATAAGCTATGTTACTCTTGCATAATTTATCTAGCTCATATTTCTGAGAAGCAAATCTATCTTTTGTGGACTAAGTGCTTTTCTTAAACTGAAGTGTCAACATCTAAGAAAATGTTTAAGTTTTCTCCAGTCCTCACCTATCATACATGCTAATATGTATTTGATTTTGATCTTAAAACAAGGAAATCTGAATCCAAAAGTCACTTAGTTATGTCTTGTATATTTTAATATCCTCTACTTTTCATTTTTTTAACTACCAGTGAAATAACAGAACACAGAGTGAAAAGCTTAATACACTAGCTATAAAGTGAAACTCAACCTTCAGAATGCAAGTTTTGCAAAATAATGTGGGTAAATGTATTTACAAATAGAATTATTACTGCAATTTTGTGATACGTATGCATATTATTCTATATTTCCATTAAAAATTGTAATTTGAGCAGAAAGGAGTTGACTTAGTTTTCTTGCCAGATTTTTTTACAATATCCTCTTGAGTTGTCGACCTCACATCTCCCAGTCCAGTAAATTTTGACAAGCATGACACATAATCTCTTAATTTCTTTGCTGATACGTCGAGACACAAGACAGCACCCTAAATGTAAAATTGGGATGAAGTGTAATTAAAAATGTAGAGATTAAGAAAATTACTAAAACAGGATTGATACAGTGGCTTAGTGGTTAGCACTGCTGCCTTGCAGGACCAGGGACCATTGTACGATTCTACTCTCGGGTGACTATCTGTGTGGGGTTTGCACATTCTCCCACATCTGTGTGAGTTTGCTCCAGTTTCTTCCCACAGTCCAAAAATGTGCAGGTTATGTGGATTGGCTGTGGGAAATGCAGGGGGGTGCGGTGTGGGGCCAAGCAGTATGTTCTTCATGGGATGATGGTGACTTGATGGGCCAAATGGCCTGCTTTCACAATGTAGGGATTCTATGATCTTAAGCTTTCATTTTCAATTCAATGCCAGCGAATACATCGGTGTATTTTTGATATGGTTTTCCAGGAACAATTTCAAAGCCAAGAACATTAGAATGTGTTGTTTGCTAAATTGTATTTCTACATTAGTTATCTGGACAATTTAACTAATCTAAATTTAGAAATCATGTTGTTATATTAACAAGTGAACACTGACTAAGCTTTGCTATTTTAGCACTGAAATTTAAATGGAGCGACACCTGTCTAAAGCTTGTGATGGAAAGGATGCCACAAAATTGCACCAAGTACTTTTTAGTCAATATGCCTGATAGTAATTTCCAGCCTGTAATTACTATTAAATTGCTATTGCATTTGGTCGAATTCAAAAATTGTAAAAGTAAAATCTAACAACCACAACACTGAGGAAGCTCAGTTATGTGATGAGAGTAGAAGTTGGAATTGTTCTCCTTAAAGCAGAGAAGGTTAAGGGTTGACCTAATAAAGGTAACCAAAATGATAAGTTCTTAATTAAGATGTTTCTTAATTGCCCTCTTTCCTCAAACAAGTGGATCAATAATCAGAGACAATAGATTAAAAGAAATGGCAGAAGGACAAGGCGGAGAAATTAGAAGGAATATCTTCATATACATGATTTGGAGATGCCGGTGTTGGGCTGGGGTGTACAAAGTTAAAAATCACACAACACCAGGTTATAGTCCAACAGGTTTAATTGGAAGCACATTAGCTTTTGAAGTGCCACTCTTTCATCAGGTGATAGTGGAGGTGATAGTGTCCTCCGCTATCACCTGATGAAGGAGTGTCGCTCCGAAAGCTAGTGTGCTTCCAATTAAACCTATTGGACTATAACCTGGTGTTGTGTATTTTTAACTTCATATAAATGGTTGTTATGATCTGGAAAACACAAACTGAAAGCACAGTGAAGTCGGCTTCTATCTTAATTTTCAAAAGGCAATTAAACATGTTCTTGAAAAGAAGCAATTTACAGGCTTATTGGAAGAAAACGGGAACCTAGAACTAAATTGGAAACTCTTTACAGAAGCTTTTTCTGTTAAATAAGATTCTATGGTTTATATCTTTACAGGGATGGATTTGATGAGCAACAGATGGACTTTTGAGGGCAAAACCATGTGTGTGGATTTTCTTGTAATGTGGATTCTAATTTCACAATATGTGCCTATTTGTTTGACAGAATCCCCATTCAGGACATTGTTCTAATTGATTGACTTGCCTTGGCTGAGGAATAGGCTGCAGCTATAGGTATGGAACCTGCAGCTGCTAGTGGGAGCACAGGCCTGTGGGTTGTTCACTCTTTGATTACTACTCCTCGCCCACAAGCAGTGCTGCAAAGATTTCTCCCCGTGCTCTGCTCACCTGAGTTGAATTGCATGAATTTCAAAGGACTCAGAGAAGTTAGCCAGTTATCACAGAGTTGTACTTTAAAGGGAATACAATGAGGGAGAATCCCTAGTCAGTGAGGGGCACCAAAGGAAGTCTCCAGTAAGTATGAAAAGGAGTGGTAGTGAGAACGAAGACTCATTCATCATTCAGCAGAGGGTGGTGATGGTACTCAGCCAGTTCAAAAAGCTATAGTGAGGAAGGAACCCCAGTTGGTGAAGTTATAAATGGAGGAACACTGCATACTCACACTGCATTACATCACTATAGCCTTAGGTGTTTGACATCAATGACAAGGTGAAACGGGGTAATGTTGGTTCATTTACACTCTTCAAGTGTCTGTTTTAGTGTCTTTGTCACTGTTGGACCTGGTGAAGTTATATCTGTCTAAGAGTTGAGCAGCCTCTCCAAATATCCTGAGGATTAGAGTGCTTGTCATGGTCCAGCATTGCTCATCTCTCATAAGGAGCCAACTCTTTAATTGCAAATAGCCTCATACATGCTTGTACTTTAATGTGAACTACACAGAGGCTAAAAGCAATGTGCAGGAATCGTAATAGGATGTGTGCAGAACAAATGATCCACACTTCCACCTAGCCTGTGAGTGAGAGTATGGAATCAGTGATGATTTCACACATCTCTGCAGGCAAAGTTTCATTCTGTCTATTGGCTTTTCAAGAGAGTGCACTGCCATTCAAGGCTCACAGATATGTAATGGGGAGTTTAAATCTCTATTCTCCCTCAGTGAGGTGATGTGCTGAGAGGAGCTGCAGAAAGCACTTCCTCTCTCACGTTAAATGCTGACCAACAGGATGCTTGAGTATTTCAGGGCAATGCAGCAGTGCCAGTGAACTCAGAAACACTGAAGGTTAATTAACAGTGGAAGAATGAGAAGAAGATCCCTCAGAATTGTTCCCATCCTTCTGCCTGTTATGGAAGACACTTCACTGAACAACATTCATATATCTTTCTGACTGATGCTTTAGTTTAACTCCAGGTCCACATGTACTTTGAATGAACCAGAGGCTGTTTGCCATGTATCCAGCAGAAGGTTACACCATGAAAGGAAGGCCAGATATAGCACATTCATCCTGGATCCAGGTTTCAATGGGCTCTGACTGACTTCTTGAGATTGACAACGCATAGCTCTATTATAGTCTCCACATCCCATGCTCTAAATCTTATATTTTTCATCCTCAGAAGATTGCTGCAGACCCTCATTTTCTCTGCACTGGGACATCTCACTTTGTTGATTCGAGTTATGAAAGTACAATGTGCCGGAATGACACAGCACACCATTTCTGGGCTATACTGCAAAAGCCCCCCAGAGCAGTCTGGGTATTGAAACTCATTCTACGGAGGCTAGGTGTCTGTTTCACTATGGCCCTGGAAAAATCTTCCCCTTAAGGGTTTTGTCACATCATAAGCCATGTTTGGAGAGGATGCCACTTGTTGGCCAGCAGCCATCCCAATATAGCCTGAGGAACTTTGAGATAAGCAGGAACCTATGAGTTCTCCAATATGTACACATATGGCAGCACCTAGAGTATCTGGTGAACTCCTCCAAAATCTGGCATTGATGATCACACGTGGCTGAACACTGGCAGAATGGAAGCATTTTAGGAACATAGGAACAGGAGCAGGTCAATCAACCCATTCAGGTGGCAGTGAGGTGGACGTGAGGACTGCAGATGCTGGAGATTAGAGTGGAGAGTGTGGTGCTGGAAAAACACAGCAGGTCAGGCAGCATCCAAGAAGCAGAAAAATCAACGAAGGGATTATGCCGGAAACGCCGATTTTCCCAATCAGCCTGTTCGACCTGTTCCACCATTGAATGATCAAACATGCCAATGCTTTTTACTTACCCCATCCCCATTTTCTGTTAAAGAATGCTATAGATCAGTGCAAGGATGCTCTCAAAGCAACATGGATGCAGTCTTTAGTGCCCAATCTCTAGAGGATTGTGGCAATGTTGGAGAATCCTCACAAGAGAAGGATATAAACTGGTACAATCTGTAGAAAATGGCATTGGTGACATCTTTGATGGTTTAGGAATTAAGGACTTGGAAATGTCACGCAGGTCCTCAGTTGCTCCTTTGATCAAGCTGCTCGCATAAAAATGAAAGGAAGTTGTAACCTTGATAGCCACAGGATGGGATAACCAGTCATTCCTTCTAAGCACAGACCCTACTGCAGAAAATTATAGCAAAATCAGTATATGAGGCATCTGTTTATTCCTCTCTGCCTCCCCCGGGGAGCTTCACCTGCTGCCTTTTTCTCTGGAGGTTATGCAGCATTCAGTGGACATTGCTCTTCCTACTGGGCTTGCTGATAATGTTGTAATTGCTCCCTCTTTCTACACAGTCTTCACCTGAACACCAAGGTCACAAGGAAGACAGCTTTTAAGATAACATCTGATTACATTTATTTATTTGACATGACAAGGAATGCAATTTCTTTAATAGCCATGATTGCTTGAGGTCATAATTTTCTATGTTCATTGTTGCAGATAGATGAATTGCTGATGAATTACAATTTAATATCAGATGGGTGGCTTGAGTGAATCAATGGCTACATAGTAATAGGGTTTCCCCGACAGGGTCACATATTTCAAAGAATTGCAATCCATCTCCAAAGATAATCCCTGATTTACATTGTCTTCTCTACATATGGTGGCAGCTATTTTCTCTTGTTGTTACAGAGTTGAAGTTGAATAAAAGGCAGTGAGGTTTCAGCTATGTGAGTGACTTGCATGCTCCACCTGAGGTACAGGCTGATCTCCTCACCTTCATATTCTCTTTCGAGTTGCTGCTCCTGGGTTCCCATTGACCTTTTTCCCATCCCACTTGCCATTTATTCCATTTACATCATGGTTAGTTTGTCCTCAACTTACTCTCAGAGTTCATGGCTTTGCAAATTACCATGCCGTTTTGGTCACACACTCTCTCCATGTAGAGGCCAGAATGATTGTCACTTGTGAGAACTCCTCCTGCAGATTCCCCAAAATGCTTTATGAAATCCCACTCTTCTACCTTGAATTACCCCCTTTAACTTAAACATTCCCTCAGGATATAAGTTATAAGTGTTCTTGAGTTCCGAAATGAAATCCTGAAGGGCTAAAGCGCATGAGTTAGTCTGTAAGCAGCCATGAAGATGTGGTGAGATTGGCAGATCTCCAGCATCTGCAGTCCTCATTTTCTCTGAGGTTGGCAGTTTGGCAATGCCAACTTGTGTGGACAAAACATGGAAGGAGCTGTGTCCATAGAGCATGCGGGGAAATGGTGGTGGGCTTCTGAAGGCCCAGAGATAGATGTGCTGAGTTGCTGCCACCAGGCAACTGCTCCGACTTCCATGATGAGAATTGGCAGCGTCTAATTTCTCACATCAATGGCCACTTGTGAGCTGAATAGAAGAGGTGGTATTAGTTAATTATAAGGAACAAATGCCTGGAAATAAGGTAGTTACCACTCAATAGCAAGATTCAAAATTAGCAGTGAAAATAGAATTTCTTTTTCCTCTGTATCAAGAAGCTGAATTTTCCATTATTTGCTATCTTTTTCTAACTTTCTTGCTAATGTAAGAAATTCTACCCAGTGCATCCAATTCTGTGCTCTGCACTTTAGGAATGATATATTCGAGATGGTGCAGGAAACGTTAATGAGAATGGTCCTCATTGAGACTGAGAAACTTCAGATGCAAGCTTAGATTTGTCTCCTTGCAGAAGAGAAGGCTGAGAGGAGATTTGATAATGTACTAAAGCTATGAGGGATATGGACAGTGTGGATAGGAGGCTGTTTATCAATCCTTCAACCAATGGAAACAGAAGTTGCTCGGTAAAAGAAGCAATTGTGACATGAGGAAAAACATTCATGCAGTGAGCATTTAGCATCTGGAATGCATCATCTGACAATCGTGCAGGCAAGTTCAAGTAGACTTTCCAAAGGAAACTGAAAAAGGACCTGAAGAGAAAAAAATCCTGGTCACGAGGGAAAGGGTTGAAACCTGGGAGTTACTGATCTCCTGTTGCAGAGAGAGCACATCAGCCTTATCGATTTTATGATTACATTCTACAGTATCTTGCAAACAGGTTGAATGTGAAGGTTGTAATCTTATTGGAATATTTAAATGGTCAACCCAGCTCCAGGTGGAAATTGAAAATCAACTTTATGACTCTAATTGAAACATAATTCTAATTGGAGTAAGGGTTTATACAAGCTATATTAGTGATGTTGATTCTCTGTGCCGGCTCTAATTCTTCATTATTTTGATTTCTGATTTTCCGTTTAACTTTCCTTACAGTCTACAGCACTCAGAGGTGCTGCCCACTTGGTAAGTTTGCAAAATACAGACACAGTTGCAGGACTTTTGATGGCTCAACAGTTTTACAAATGCAAAATGGCTGGATTTTCAATCCCAGCTGCAAAACTCAGATAATGAGCTTCCTAGAGCAGATTGTCCAGCAGAATCTGAAGTTTTGTAATATGAAGTGATGAATCTTCAGTAAGCTTTGATGCAAAATAAAATTGTAACCAAGTGCTTGCAATCTGATTTAATTCCATGAACATTGTTTTGTTCCTATTTCAGAAAACATTCATTAACTTGCTTGTGTATATGTTATTTGACAATTATGATTTTGTTTTCATGAACTATTTTTATATTGCTTTAATGTAGTAAAGTATGATTTTTTTGGAATTAATTCCATGTATTCATTACAAAATGCAGGTGTAACTGGTAATCTTTTAATGCATTTTATTATACGTTACAGATCACTGCAATTAATACATTGATGTGCCTAATTAGGTCTTTGTTTTATTTATATCCTGTGTTGATTGTGGTGTCAGTGATTCTTCTCAAGATATTAGATTCCAATAACAATTGAAACTTGTTATTTTTATACCTCTCAGCTAAAAACGGAATTGTGATTTTAATAAATAGATCAATAACTGAGTTAGGTTTGTTTTTAAAGTGTATTTTATAGCATTATTGTCAGAAGTTACATCTGGTGCATAATAGTTATTCATTACAAATTGCCATAATATTTGTAATTGGCTGTCCCACTAAATGTAATACTGAATGCAAGATCGCATTAGCCTTTTAAAGTGAAAGTTGTTCTACAAATTATCTCTGTAGGATTTTGCTGAAAAGTGTGTGATGTCTTAAAATTCAATTGATGTAAATTGTCATTTAATCTTGAAATTAGTACAAATCTTGAATGAGGCTCAGCGGGTAGCAAACTTGCTTTTGAGTGACAAAATTGTAGGGTCAACCCCGTCAAGGATTTGCGCATATAATTTAACAGTGCTGCTCTGAAAGTGCAGATTGGTGCTAAGTGGTTAATAAGATGGTAACTGAGTGCTTTGATGCACATTAAAGGTTCCTTCATTAATTTGATGTGTTTTCCTGTTGCCTTGATGAATGTACTTCCCTGAATCAGTTGCTGGTCAAAAATATATTTCCTGTTCATTCATTTAATAGACCCTCTATATGGGACACTGATGTATATTTTGGGGTTTGGATTGCTGCTACTGTTTGCTGATAAGATATTGGCTCATACTGTTATTGTGTTGGGTGGCAGGTCAAGATCTTAAGAGGGAAGCCATTTTCTAAGTAGGCAGCTTTGAGCCAGAAGACATTTCATGGACATAGGAGAGGGTATCTAATATTCCTTCTAGCTCCACAAAAATTAAAGTTAATTTATTTTGCGGTTTTATAAACTCTCTCCAATGAATAAATTAGAGTGTCTCAAGTCACTTAACCCTGGTACATTTGATTTCCAGTTCCACACATTCTTACTTGAAATTTGAAAAAAAGTTGATAATGTGTCTCTTTATAATTCCTCGTGAGTCTGTAATGCCAGCCTATTATTGATATGATTTGGAGATGCCGGTGTTGGACTGGGGTGAACAAAGTTAAAAATCACACAGCACCAGGTTATAGTCCAACAGGTTTAATTGGAAGCACTAGCTTTTACAGCACTGCTCCTTCATCAGGGTGGAACCACCTAATGAAGGGACAATGCTCTGAAAGCTAGTGCTTCCAATTAAACCTGTTGGACTATAACATGGTGTTGTGTGAGTTTTAACTTTATTATTGATATAGAAGTCACACTAATGGTCAAAATCTAGCAGGTTTATCGGCTCACCACAGAAATCTGCCAGCCAATCAGATTGCCCAGCAGCTGTGTGCTCTGAGACCTCTGGAATAGGACTGGGCTGGCACTACAAGCAGTCCCGAGATCCAAAGCCCCAGAGTCCAGGACCAGCTAAATGCAAGTGGCCTCAAGGTGGGATTGGAAATTGAGGCCAGAGGAGGTGGGAAGGGAGAGGTGAGTTTCTTGTTGGAGGGAACAGAGGTAAATGGAGAATTGTAGGGGAAAGCCGCTAAAACCCTCCCTTCTGCCGTCCCCCAGTCCTCACCTTACCACAATTTTACGATAGGATGGACATAGTCTCAGCCAGGCAAAATCGACGTTTCGGGCAAAAGCCCTTTGATGAAGGGCTTTTGCCCGAAACGTCGATTTTGCCTGTCCTCGGATGCTGCCTGAATTGCTGTGCTCTTCCAGCACCACTGATCCAGAATCTGGTTTCCAGCATCTGCAGTCATTGTTTTTACCACCATAGTCTCAGCCAACCCACCTACCCTCACCCCAATTGAGACCTTTAAAAGGGCAATTACTGGACATTAATGGGCTGCTTCCTGCCGCACTTGCTTTTGAGGCTATCACAAAGAGTTTAGGGTTGGTGGAGAAATGGAACAACACACCCTGTTTATTCTTTGGTTGGGAAAGGGTGCAGATGCCTCCCTCACCAGCCTCCTTTCCACATTTCCTGACCTCTACCCCCCCATGATTCTCCTTTCACCTTTGTTCCATCCAACAAGAAACTCACCTCTCCCTCCCCACCTCCTCTGGCTTCACTTTCCAATCCCACCTTGAGGTCACTTGCGCTTAGCTGGTCCTGGACTCTGAGGCTTTGGATCTGGGGACTGCTTGTCATGCCTGCCAAGTCGTATTCCAGTGCTCTCAGAGCACATAGCTGCTAGCCAATCTGATTAGCTGGCAGCAGGGAGACTCCCTGTTAACTGTTGATGGAAATCCTGTCTCCTGACAATTAATGCTTCCTGTATAGCTGTGAGGCAGAAAGACATTCCCTGTTGAATGTTTATGCAGCAGGGTGGGAAACCCCACCATCCAAAACACCCAGACCAATGAGTTTAATTGTTATTTTAATGAAGGAGTAGGAGAGTGGTGATGGACATAATTCAGTCTGTTCAGGCAGAGGCTTTATTCAAGCTTTCAGGACAAGGAAATGAGAAGAACATGTGATTACTAAGCAAGACCTCTAAATGTGTTTTTTTATAAATACTTGTTTATGAACTTTGGACATTGCTGACAAGACCTGCATTTATTGCCCATTCCTAATTGCTTTTGAGAATGTGGTTCAAGAGTTGCCATCTTGAATTCCAAGGGAGTTCCAGGGTTTTGACCTAATGCAAGTAAAGAACATTGGTATAGTTCCAAGTCATGATTACATCTGACTTGTAGGGGAATGTACTGATTAGGCTTGTTTTCCAATATTCTCGAGGTCACAGGTTTTGAAAGTGTTTTCAACGGAATCTTGGCAAGTTGCTGCAAAATGTTTTGTAGAAGAACACCCTGCTGCCACTGCACCATGGAGGAGGATGTGTATCAGTCTCATGGTTTGCTTGCACCTGATGTTCATAGTATTTCTAATCACAGGAAGAGGCCCCTTGACCAATCATGTCAATGTCAATCATTAAACATCATCTGTTTTAATACCATTTCTCAGCATGGCTACTAGTTATTCTATGTGATAGTTCAAATGTTCATTTAAATAATTATTTATTGTCTTAAGGGTTCCTATTTTTACCACTGTTTTAGCTTAAGATATCTACAACCCTCTTGGTGAAAATTCTTTCCTTAAATCCCCTCTAATCTTCCTGGCCCTTAACTTAAAACTGTGGCCCCTAGTTATTAACCCCTCTACTATGGGAAATGATTCTACTCTTTCCATGCTCCTCACAACTTTGTACACACCACCTTAGCCTTCTCTATTTAAGGAGAACAATCCCAAACTATTTAAATCTCCCTTCATATCTAAATCGGTAAAGCCCTGCCAACATCCTGGTGAATCTCTTCTGAACTCTCTTGAGGTAATCATATCCTTTCGATAGTGAGCTGACCAGAACTGCACACAGTAATCCAGCTGTAGCCTAACTAATGGTACATACAGCTCCATATAACTTTCGTGCTCTGTATTTAATCTCTTGATTAATAAAGGCAGCTATTCCAAATGCCTTCTCAACCACCTTGTCTATTGTGGTGCTGCCTTCAAGAATCTTTGGCCAAGCACAGGTGGTGCTATGTATTATTTTGGGTCTTACTATTCAACATGTGCTCCCTTGTTTTATTAGTCGTCCCAAAATGCATCACCTCATACTTTTCAGGATTATATTCTATTTGCCATTGTTCAGTTCATCTGAACCGCCCTTCTATATTATCATGGAATCTAAGGTTTTCTTCCTTGCTGTTTATTACACCACTAATTTTTATGTCATCTGCAAACTTACATACATCCTACATTCATGTCTGAATCATTAATGTAAACAACAAATCACAAGAGACCCAGCACTGAACTCAGTGGTATGCCTCTGGATACAGGCATCCAGTCACAAAAACAAGATTTGATCATCACCCTCTGCTTCGATTAGATTAGATTACTTACAGTGTGGAAACAGGCCCTTCGGCCCAACAAGTCCACACCGACCCGCCGAAGCGTAACCCACCCAGACCCATTCTCCTACATTTACCCCTTCACCTAATACTATGGGCAATTTAGCATGGTCAATTCACCTAACCTGCACATTTTTGGATTGTGGGAGGAAACCGGAGCACCCAGAGGAAACCCACGCAGACACGGGGAGAATGTGCAAACTCCACGCAGAGAGTCGCCTGAAGCGGGAATTGAACCCGGGTCTCTGGCGCTGTGAGACAGCAGTGCTAACCACTGTGCCACCGTGCCGCCCACACTTCCTCTCACTAAGCCCATTTTGCATCCAATTTACCAAATGGCCCTGGATCGCTTGGACTGTTAGCTTCTTAATCAATTTTCAAAAAGATGTAGACTACATCAACTGCATTCCCTGACCTACACATTTTGTCACCTCCTCAGAAAATTCAGTCAAATTTATTAGACGTAATCTCCCCTTGTCAAAACCATGCTGACTTTCCTTGATTAGTCCTTGTCTATCCAAATGGGAGTCTGTCAGAATTTTTCCAATAGTTTCCGTAACACAGCTGCTGCAGTCAATTATTAGCTTGCAGTTTCCTGATGTATCCCTATCGTCTTTCTTGAATAACAGCAGTGCATTAGCTGTCCTCCAGTCCTCTGGCACTCCTCCTTTGGTCAGAGAGGATTTGAAAATTAATGTCAGGGCCCCTGCAATCTTCTCCCTTGCCTCCCACAGCAGCCTGGATACATCTTGTGTGGACCTGGGGGTGTATCCATTTCCAAGTCTGCTAAAATGCTAATCTCTCCTCGCCCTCAGTGTTAATTAATTCAAATATATCACAGTCCCTCGCTCTGATTTCCTTCTCTACAGTGAATACAGATGCAAAGCACTTATTTAAAATCTCAGCTATATCTTTTGACTCCAAACACAGGTTGTTAATTTGTAAATGTGAATATAGTCTTGGGTCAGAATGACGAAATCAATCACTTGACACCCAGGTTCACTTCCAGCATCAAAGTGTTTATTGTTGTGCATCGACGGGGAGAAAATCTCTGTGCACGCGAGGGGCTTCTCCACTGAACAAATGAAAATGTACACTTGTTATAGATTTACTTTTAGACTGTCTTTGGCTGATACAAACCAATTGTAATATTAATTGATTATAAAAACATTCAATCAGGTTAATTATTTGCCAGTTCATCTTTAGCTCATCTTATGATTTCATGATGTTTAACAGACACCCTTATTCATTACCTTTGGGCCTTCACAATGCATTATATTCAGTTACTTTCCAGACTTTAGGCTACTGCAATAATTTCTGCTCATAGGAAAGGTCCTTTTCTAGCTGCCTTCGACTGTATATCTACAGGAAATCACTTAATGCTTGTATACCTGAAGTTCTGAAGTAATTAGGTCAGTCTCTTTCTTTCTATCCCATGCTAAATATCAAACTTTGGATGAACTTGAAAAGGAGTTTCTATCAACATTTCTCAAGGATGTACCTTATCAAACCATATCGATACAAGCAGCTGCATCTGCTTCAGTTTAACCAGAGTTCATTGTGTGTATTTCACAAGAGCCATTGTGTGTTATCTTGATCTTGTAACCTTGGATATGCTTCCTCCATGAAGGTTACAATTGCTCTTGTTTGTACTTTAGCTTCAAATAGCAGACTATTGAAGCTGCTGTTTCAGCTAAAATTCTTCCTTCGCCATTTTAAGTCAACTGATACCCACTTTCAGCCATTTTGTGCTGTTTCAGCTATGAGCAGCCCGAACAGTAGTTTTACAAAATAAAACTTGCATTTGACGTATTTGTGAGTATTCTCTGAAGGTATAACAATCTGTAACAAAATGAAAGAAAAAGCAATCAATGCATGCTGAATGCAGCATTACAGAGGGATTGGAGTGTCCTCGTGCATGAAATACAAAATATTAGTATGAGGATACAGCAAATAATTAAGAAGACATAGAATGTTGGCCTTTATTGTAAGGGTGATGGAGTATAAATGTAGGGAAACCTTAGTACAACTGTTAAAAATCACACCGGGTTATAGTCCAACAGGTTTATTCGGAAGCACTAGTTTTCAGAGCACTGCTCCTTCATCACGTAGCTAGTGGGGCAGGATCATAAAACACAGAATGAATAGCACATGTTCTTCACAGCCTGCAACACATTATCGATGAGGATGAGCACCTCGCCAAGACCTTTCCTACGCATCCACTTCTCACCTTTAAACAACCGGCAAACCTTAAACAGACCATTGTTCGCAGCAAACTGCCCAGCTTTCAGGACAGCATTGACCACAACACCTTAGAACCCTGTCATAGCAACCATTGCAAAACGTGTCAGAGTGTCTACATGGATACCACCATTATGCGGGTGACACCACCCACCATGTATGCATAGCTTCTCATGTGACTCGACCAATGTTGTCTATCTCTTACGCTGGAGGCAAGGATGCCCCGAGGCATGGTAAATTGGCAAGACAAAGCAGACGCAATGACAATGGATGAATGGATACCATCAACAATTGCCAGACAGGGATGTTCCATCCCTGTCAGGAAATGCTACTTCAGCGGTCAGAGATTTTCAGCCTCGGATATTTGGGTGACCGTTCTTCAAGGTGGACTTCAGGATATGCAACAATGCAGAGTGGCTGAGCAGAGGCTGATAGCCCACTTCGACACCCATGAGGATGGCCTCAACCAGGACTTGGGGTTCATGTCACATTAAAGGTGACCCGACTACACAATACACTCTTTCACACACCCTCACACACAAGCATGCATACACACACATCCTTACATACTCACACTCACGCAGACCCTCTCTCATACACATGCTCTCTCAGACACACACACATATCTCCATATTCACACCCAAGCATACACCCTCTCACAGGCTTATACTCCGTCATACTCACAGACACACTCTACCAAGCATGCACGCGTGCACACACACATGCACTCACACTATCTCCCACATAGTCTCTCTCCCTCACATGCATGCACACATAAGTCTATGAGGTAAATTTGCATTTGCAGAATTGTATTTGCAGATACATTCTATTTTGCTCAAAAGCACACAATCTGTCGGCAGTCAATCCATGTGATATTTTATAAATTCCTACTTTGGAAATAGAACCACTCTGACTCAAGATTGGAACACAGACAGACTCTAACTTCACACCTTTAATGCATTGTCTGAGCTGCGATGTCACCTTTTTAAATAAAACCTTAAGTTATCTCGGGAATGTGACGTGAAAGAAATTCTAAGATTTATATACTAATAAATCGAAATTTGCGACTGATTCTAAAAGATGAAAGACTTAATAGCAATCTAGGTTTGTTCAATATATCGTATCAGTTGCATGATACAATGATCTTGTGCTATAAATTCTGTGTCTGATGATCCTGCGCCACTAGCTACCTGACGAAGGAGCAGCACTCCAAAAGCTAGTACTCCCAAATAAATCTGTTGGACTATGACTTGGTGTTGTGTGATTTTTAACTTTGTCCATCCCAGTCCAACACTGGCACCTTCTCATCACTAGTACAACTGGACAGGATTTTGATGGGACTGAAACTCTAGGAAAGTGTATAGTTTTAGCAGGATATGACAGGATTATGATCCCAGCTGATGTTATTACTGGACAACTCAGATCCCAGACTGAAATCTGGCTTGCTAGATTATGTTTTGTTTTGGTTTGATTTTTACAAGGTGGTTTCTCACCGAGACAGGAGCACACAATATTGCAGATTTTGTATTAACAATAAAACAAGTTTATTAAATAAAAAGAAAAGAAAATAGAATGAATTAATCTATTTGCTTATGGTACAAATTCAAATACTTTTAAACACACAAAGTATAATCCCAAAACATTCCATTATAAGATTTTTAAAAATCAACATCCCTTGTGTAGCATCCAACAGCAATGCCTCTCCAGTACTCCCAATGGAATTCCCTTCTCTATCACCTCGAAAGATTGAAGGATATGTTGATTCAAACTCCTGGACTTAACCTCTGATGGGCGTATTCCTGAGACCATCATCCAACTGAGTTTAAACAAACTCAATAAAGCCCTCTTCAGGGTTTTATCCCAACACTTTCCGACTGGGACTATCACAAACTCCTTACTCTTATGTAATTTAGTTTTATTATACTCTCCTCTTCTCATGAGCACAGTACTACCCAAAGCAAAGTAAAACTGAAACAAATAAACCTCTCCCTCTAGGCTTAAAAGAATCTCCAATCCAGGAAGTGATATCAGAAATCTTGAGCTACAATTGCCTACCTTGCTAGGTAATAAAATTTAAAAAAAATAAAGACGAGTTATGCTGCCAAAGTAGCCCTGTCAAACTGTTTCTCAAATAAATCACTACAGAAATATTTTACAAGTTAATTAATAACTTTAGACAAACATCATTGAAATTGGAATTAGACTACTCAGCCTTGGTTGGAATATGGTGGTGTTGTGTTTAAGTTACAGAATTTGTAAACTGGAGGACTGCACAACATTATATCAACCCCTACAAGGATAATTTCAGACTTTAAAATTCATTTTCAAAAAATATTTGGAATTATAAAGTCAATTAACTGTTGGATCATTGTCATTGATAACATGCAACTGGCTCACTTGTACTTGAGAAAAGCAAACTTGCTTTATTCTTTGGTCTGGCACATACATGACTCCAGTCGTCTCAAAATGGATAATTCTCCAGTCCCTTTAGGGATAGCCATAAAGTCAACTTTGCCAAAAATGATAAAAGCACAGCAATGCTTTTTAAATATAAATTCAGGTTGCTGATAGTTGTCAGAATGATAAGATTTCTTTTTTATCCCGGGCTGAATTTGAACTCAAGCATCTAAATATGACTCAGTCCCCACATAACATGCTCCTTTTTATGCAAGAAGTGATCAATTGACCAGAATTTTGATTAGGAAATTCTTTAAGTAATGTAGACAGGGATTATTTGCCTTACTCTTGGTTTATTTATGTAGATCAGTATTATTTACAAAAAACTTAATATGGATCATTATCAAAATGCATCTGTAAAACCTTGTAAACAATACAAAACATACTTTTGCCATGGCTAAATTATTAAATTCATTAATGTTTATGAGGCTTAGTGGTGATCTAGCAGAAGTGATACATATTTTAATACAGACCATGACATTTTTTTTTAAATGATGTCTTAAGAGATTATTCAGCAAAAAAAAAGCAATGAATATCTTCTCATACGTGCAGGTCCTGAGAATATTGGCAGAAGTTTTTGGAAGTACCTTGAACTGTCAGGGCTACACGCTACTACCATCTTTCATCCAAGTCTTTCAAGGAGCTGCTATAAATCTACTCTCAATAGAAAATGTACATGGATTCTTTTTCCTTTTTTTTATTGGTGTCATAAATTAACTTCATCTACAGATGTTCACTTTGAAATCTGGATTTTTATTTTATCTTCCAGATCCTAACAGCTCTTAAAAATGAATACTGGAGTCCAGAAAACATTGTTTTTGGTTGTTGTATGGCTCTTCTACAGAAGCTGAACAGAGATACACTAACTTGTTCTTTCAAGTGTAGTTATGTTGAACAGAATGGAAAAGGGGTTAAAAAAAAATGCTTACTGGTTTGAGTTATGCATAATAGAGTTGATAGAACAGGAAAAGAAATTGAGTATTTGGATGGGTATTACAAGGAAATATCAGCAGATTGGCACATTTGAGTTGTCCCATGGAATTCACATGTGTCATATCAATAGCTATAAAATATTTCATCAAGTTTTGATTGCTTTTCATAGTTATGGCTTTCCAATTCACCAGTGTTTTGAAATATATAGAGGCGTCTGTGTCATTTTGCAAGGCTATGCAGTGCAGACTGGAAATTGGGCACACACTGCCTCTGCTTCTGATTGTTCAACCATTTCATTTTATAGTCAGCAAGTTGTGAGCAGTGTGCAAGTGAATTCTAATTATGCATTTCCAATTGGGAAGGATCTTGAAAGCAGGATGTGTTCTCTTTTCAACAACCTTTCTTAAATGACATACAAACTTTGGGTATTCCATTTTGACCTTCAAAATACACAACCAGTCATTGCTATTGCAAAGTGGGTGCTTTAAAATGACCTTAAAGGCTTGAAACAGTATACCTGTTTTCTGATTTAGAGATTATTAAAAACCCGCAACTTTTGCTTTATAGTTACATTAAAACGTACTTGTTTTTGAACATATTTTAACTGCATTGAATACAGCCTTCTATTTAAATAGACTCAGAATCATCATACCCATACTGTTCGATAAGTGGCCATCCAGCTTAATCCCACTTTTCCACTGTAGCCTTGCACATTACAATGTTTCAAGTGAATATCCATGTACTTTTTCAAACGTTGAGGGTTTCTGCCTTTCCAGGAACTATAGGTCCAGGTTATCACCACTCTGTGTGAAAAATAATCCCCTTGAACCCCTCTGACTGCCTTCCCTAAATTTATGCTTCTAGTTATGGCCTCCTCAACCAAAGGAAGTAAGGTTTATCACTCCTCCTAAAATCTTTTATAATTTTATATACTTAAATTAGGTCACCCCAATCTTATCTGTTCCAAAGAAAATAGTCCTAACCTCTCCAATCTCTCTTTATAACCAGAATTCTCCAGTCCTGGAAACCTACTTGCAAATATCTATACCCTCTCATAAAATCACATCTTTCTGCGAGTGTAGTGGTTGGAGCTGCAAATAGTACTCTATGAACTAATAATTTATGCAGTTTGTGGTCTTATGCTCTATACTTCAGTTAATGAAGTCAAGTTGTCTAATTATCTATTATCATTGGTTTGGTGTGTCTGAACACTTGAAAAATGGGAGCTCCAATTTTTCTTTTAACGTTTGCTTTTCATGAGTAGAAATGCCAGGAGCAGGAAAGCTGTCTGAACGGTGTGAAAAAAGAAATCCACACTCACCTTCTTAGAATGCTAGCTGGGTGTTTGTTTTAAGGCCTTCTTCAAAACGAAAAGCAAAGATTAAACTGCTCTAAAACACATTTTCAACAAGAACTGGGCATAAGCAACAGCTGCCCAACTTCCTATTTGTAAGTCAGTTTTGGATCCAGTTTGCCAACTTGCCTTGACTCCTGTAAGCTCTTACCTTCTGGACCAGCCTTCACATAAGACTTTTTCAAAGGCCCGACTGAAGTCCAAGTAAATCACATCAGCTGCACTACCTTTATCATTTTTTCAAAAAACTGAACTAAATTAGTTATAAAGAATCTCACTGAAACAAATTTGTGCTGACTATCCCTGATTAATTTCTGCCTTTCCAAAATTGATTGTCCTTCAGAATTTGTTCCAACAATTTCCATACACTGATGTCATTTGAACTGGTTTGTCATTACCTGTCCTATCACTGCTGCTCTTATGGAACAAAGGAACTACATTAGCTATCCTGCAGTCATCTGGCACTTCATTTATAGCCAGCAAATGATTAAATATATACATCAGGGCCACAGTAATCTCCTCCCATGCCTCCACAGCAGCCTAAGATACATCTCATCAGGGCCTGGGGATTAATGCACCTGCATGCCTATTTAATACATCTAATAACTCCTCCTTATTAAATCTAAGGTCTTCTGGAACCTCCCTGTTCCAACCGATATCCCTGGCTCCAATATCTTTGGTCTTTGTGAAGAAAGATGAGAAATATTTGCTTAAGACCTCACCCATTTCCACTGACTCCACATACAAGTTGGCTGTTTGGTCTCTGATAATCCTGGTAATCCTCTTACTCTTAATATACTTTTAAAAAGCCTTAGGTTTTTCTTGATCCCATCTGCCACAAAGATTTTGTGACCCCTCTTTGTCTTGCTAATTTCCTTTTCAGAAAATTTCTACACCCTTTGTACTTTTGAACATATGCTTTCTTGCCAGAGTTTCTTTGACTTGCTGCCTTTACCCTTCACTCTTAGAGGAACACGCTGGTCCTGACTTCTCACTATAATACTTTTAAAAGACTCCCACTTTTCAGATATAGATGTACCTGCAAATAACTGCTCTCAGTCTATGTTTACCACTATCTAACAAAATTGAAATTAGCCTTCCCCAATTTGGACACTTGACAACTGCACTATCCTTTTCTACAATGACTTTGAAACCTACACAGTTATAGTCACTATTCCCAAAATGCTCACCCAATGAAGTGGCAACTACTTGACTGATTTCATTCCTGAAGATTAGATATAGCACTGCCCCATCTCGAGGTGGACTATCCATTTACTGGCACAGAAAGCTCTCCTGGATGTGCATTAAAGATTCCACACTGTTTAGGTCAGAGGAGTTAGGCGACTTTATCTGCACATGCAATTAGAATATTCATTCAACATCCACTGTTATTTCATGAATCATATTTGCTTTTGGGAACGTTGCTGTTTTTAAAGCATGACAAAGTGTGATGGTTTTAAATATTTCACTAATTCAGTGTATGCAGATATTCTCTAATTATTAGAGTTATTACAAGACAGCTCTGGAGCAGTAGAACTTGGACCTGGGCCATTTGGCTCATAGGTAGGCACACGACACCCTAATTCAGTGCATGCATTGCAAAAGTGACAATCCACAACACCTGTCCTTGTTTCAGCACATAACTCCTTCTGTGTTTTATAATCAGCTGGATGTCTATAAACAGCCAGTGAATGATCGGATCAAACATTCAAAGAGGGGGCAGCTAACTCTGAGGAGAAATCCGGATCAAATAATTGAAACAGTACAAGAAGGGAAAGGGAATCCAGAGGAGGTATGGCCAATTAATAACTTTCATTCTTGTATCCTTTGAGTTGAAACGGTGGCTTTACTCAAAGGGAAAGGGATGGGTATGCAGAGTGGAGAGAAAGGAAAAGCTTTAAATACCACTGAGATACAAATTGAGATTAATAGCTGCAACTGTTTCATGGGAAAATTTGGGAGCAAGTTTTCGATTAAACTAATTATCTGTTTTGATGGCTGAAATCTGATCAAATGTTCTTGAAAACTGAAAGAGTTGGTATTCAGGGTCAGGTACATCACAATATACACAAAGTTTAACCTTATGTAAGAGTGAGTTTCAAATGTTGTTATTTGGGGTACTCCACACAACTGTAGACACACCCAAGAGAGACATTTTCCCTAAATTTTAAAAGGTAGTGTCACCTGAAAATGATAAATATTTTTGCTATATATCACCTTTTGTGTACACAGACACAACATCATAATATGCTAATAAACTAATACTGGAAGTTTAAAATTAGCAGTAGTATATATATGTCTCATGGTTCAGTGTTCAAGGTAAGTAGTGCATCCAACTCCAGACTGACTGAACTCTGATGAACTCTATTTCTTGGAGAAGAAATACATTTCTCACTTTAGTCTCTTCTGTTTCTCAGTAAATCCACTTCTAAAGATCATTTATTGTACCATTAAAATGGCTTGGTTCTAAATATCCACTTTCCGCTTTAGCATATTTAAAACTTGCACAAAAATGTTTCACTCAGTCTGAGCATTTCTGTGAAGTGCAGATGTACTACTTGTGTTAAATAGCATGCAAACTGCACGATTTGGTTTCAGAAAGTTCACCTTCTAAATGGAGTGGACTAATTCCAACATTACAGTACAAACTGGAATTTCCTAAAATTTGTATTAAATGTTCGGGCATGAGTTCTACATTATGGAGAAAATATTTTACTTGTCTTTAGGACCTCATGGTTGCTGTTTTTGAGAATGGAAATATTCTCCAAGAATACGTGGAGGCTGAGGGGTAACCTTATAGAGGTTTATAAAATCATGAGAGGTGTGGAAAAGATAACCCCCCCCCCCCCCCCGGCTTTTACCTGGGGTGGGGGAGTCCAGAACTAGAAGTCAGAGGTTAAGGGTGGGAGGGGAAAGATTTAAAAGGGACCTAAGGCACAACTTTTTTCACGCAGAGGGTGGTGTGTGTATGGAATGCACTGCCAGAGGAAGTAGCGGAGGCTGGTACAATTACAACATTGAAAAGACATCTGGATGGGTATATGAATAGGAAGGGTTTAGAGGGATATGGGCCAAGTGTTGGCAAGTGTGATAAGATTGGGTTGGGATATCTGGTCAGCATGTACAAATTTGACCAAAGGGTCTGTTTCCATGCTGCACATTTCTATGACTCCATGATTCTAATACATACTTGAAGAGGTACAATCAAATGCAAAGCTGCAAGTTAATGAGTTGTCATACCCCAACCCAAATGTAGAGTTGCTACGTGGAAGTTGATTAAAATGCAATTCATAACATTAGAGCAAAATACAAAACTGTGCAGTCATTTGGAAGCATTGGTTAAAGTACTATCGGCTGCTGAAAAAACAATGGCTAAAACAAGCAGTCTACAGTTTAATATTCAAAAGAAGAAACCAAGTTCGAAAATTTCATTAGTAAAAATATTCTGGAAGAACTTAAAAATGGAACATGTTTTCAATGACATTTTGATCATATAGCTTTGTAATGGTTAAATGTTCTCAATAGGGGATCCAAAACGGCGGCGATCTAGGAGTCCGAGGAAACTTCTAAAAGTTAACTTACCTGCGTTTCCAGCCGTCCAAAGATGCCGAAAAAGGGTGGAGGAGCATCCGAGGCCAGGTCTGCAGCCCAGCCTGCAGGGTCGTCAGAGTCGATTACTTTCCAGGCCCTGGTGAACGAGCTTGTGAAATCTCGCGAGATGTTGGGGAAACAGATAGAAGAGAAGCTGGCTCCAATCTCTATCATGTTGCAGAAGCATGAGCAACAGCTGGAAGACCTGGAAAAAAGGACGGATGAGGTTGAGCACAGGGTGGAACATGATTTGCAGAACATAAAAACTACATAAACGAATACCACTACATTTAGTAAAACTACAAAACTATTAAAAAATGAAAACAACAAAAACCAAAAAACAAACCAATATTTAAAGTGCCAAAGGCACTGAATAGGGGAACTCACCCCCTCCCCAGAGCGGGCATCTACCCATCCCAAACTGCCCATAAGTAGGCATCTAACCATCCTCCTCTCTGATGGAAGCTGATGCCAGTTCACCCAAGGATAAGATCCAAGCTCTGGAGTCTCAGGTCTGTAATTTGCATAACCAAGCAGATGATCTGAAGAACAGGAGCAGGAGAAAAAACATTCAGATAATCAGTCTGCCAGAGGGTAAGGAAGATGAGTGGCCTGCAGAATTTATTGAGGACTGGCTGACAAAATTCTTTAACTTGGAGGCTGGCATGAGAGGATTGAAGATAGAGAGGGCTCACTGGGTCACGGTGCTGAGATCGGGTCTGGGTCAACGTCCTCATCCTCTCCTGGTGCAGTTCAAACACTACAGCGATAAGGAAAGAATCATGGAAACTTCCAGAATTCAGGGGAAGGATCCAAAGGCCCTAATTTATGAGGGCTCAAAGATCATGCTCTTCCAAAACTTCTCAGCAGCGGTGATCCAGAAAAGAAAATCTTATGACTGGGTGTCAAGAAAAGACTGAAGGAGCTAGGGATTCAATATTCCGTGAGGTATCCGGCAGTTCTTTGGTTCACCTTAGATGGAGCCATACATCTCTTTGACACATCAGTGAAGGCAAGAGACTTTCTAGACAAATTAACCTAATTATGAACAATTTAGTATGTATGGATAGTAGTATTGTTTGAGTATGTCTTTGTCGTTTTGTAAAAGAGACAGAGGAAGTCTGGTTGGAGTTTTCTTTTTTTTCTATTGATAATAATTTGGTTTAAACTATGTTTGGCAGCAGTTGAGTTGCGTATTTTCAATTTCTAAGTTAAGATATACCAAAGGATGGGTGGGGTATTTACCCTTTTTTTTCTTTAAAAGCTTTTTGTTTTATTCATTTTGGTATTCTATGGTATGTTTACTTTCTTTGCTGCTTGTGGTCATGTTGCAGCTCTAGCTGAGAGAAGTGAAAGTGGGTGGGTTGGTTAGATGCCTACTTATGGGCAGTTTGGGATGGGTAGATGCCCGCACTGGGGAGGGGGTGAGTTCCCCTATTCAGCGCCTTTGGCACTTTAAATATTGGTTTGTTTTTTGGTTTTTGTTGTTTTCAATTTTTAATAGTTTTGAAGCTTTACTAAATGTAGTGATCTTCGTTTCTGTAGTTTTTATGTTCTGCAGATCATGTGACACTAAGACTCAGCGATTTGTTTTTCGAGTTCCTCCTCTCTGGAATTTAAATGTTACTGCAGAAGGTTATGGCTAATGACTTGATTAAATATTTTACCTGGAATATTAAGGGAAGTCACTCACCAATTAAGAGGAAGAAGATACTCTTGAGTCTTAGAAAGGAGAAGGTGGATATTGCTTTGATACAGGAAACACTCTTGGATGACAGGGAGCATTTGAAATTACAGGCAGAATGGCTTTGACCGAGTTTACTTTTCATCATATCATACCAGAAATAAGGGAGTGGCTATATTGGTTAGGAAGAATCTTCCATTTAAGTTACTAGAGTGTGTTAAAGACACACAGAGGAGGTTTGTAATTCTTAAAGCTTTGATAAATGGGGAAGAATATGGTGTTTTAAATGTTAATTGCCCTCCAGCTCATCCCCTTAAATGTTTGGGTAGATGCATTTTCTAAACTGATAAGTCTCGAGTCCAGGCATAACATTATAGGGGGAAATTTTAACTGTCTCATGGATCCCACAGTAGACAGGTTGCCCAAAGGTCCCTCGATACCCTCTGTACAAACTAAATAGTTAGTGGGTCTGTGTGTGGAGTTAGGATTGGTGGAAGTCTGGAGGCATCTCCACTGTACAGGAAGGGATTTTAAGTTTTTCTCCAATCCACATGTCACACTAGGATTGATTTTTTTTCTGACCCCTGCAGTAATCCTGGATTTGGTGGCATCTTGTATGATTGGTATATTACCACTCTGATCAAACTCCATTTACCTTATGGTTAAGATTAAGGACGTTACAGTCAGTTTGAGGCACTGGTGAATGGATCCCTTTATCCTCAAGGATAATAAGTTTGTGGAGTATTTCTCTAGGGAATTTTGTGCATTCCTAGACATTACCTCAGGTTTAATTGGTAGTCTATCCGTGCTTTGGGAAACTGCCAAAGCCAATGCTAGGGGGTTAGTTATTTCTAATTCTGCCAGTAGGAAGTGGCAGAAGGGTGAGCAGCAACGTCCCCTTGCAGCAAAGTTGAAGGCAGCCGAGAAGGCTTACTTTGACAGACCCTCGTTGGTTAAACTACAGAGGATTACGGCGCTGTGGTCTGCACTGAATTCTGTGCTCACGTAGACGGCAAAGAAGGAGCTGACCTCTGCAAAGCAAATGTTACATGAGCATGGTGACATGCTAGGCAATAATGAGCATATCTCGCTAGGAAAAGGAGTGCCCCACAAGCCACTACGGCGATCAGGGAAGAGTCTGGGAACCTAACATGTGACTCTAAAAAGATGAATGTGGCGTTCCAGAGATTTTACTCTAAATTATTCCAATCCGAGGATTGTGGGGAGGGGCAGGCTAAAATGGAATCTTTTTTATGGATCTGAAGCTCCCGGGCATGACCCCCGCCCGAACAAGAGTCCTTTCTCAATGCCCCGTTTTCAGAGCAAGAAGTGCAATAAGCTGTGAGGCAGCTTCAGTGACCGACTTCCCAGTGAATTCTATAAGGAATTTATAAACATACTGTCAGGCCCGATGCTCAATATGTTTAATGATTCATACAGTCATGATTGTCTCCCGCCAATTCTAGGAGAGACCAATATTTTACTTATTCTTAAAAAAGGGAAAGTCATGGGGATTGTGCTTCGTACAGGCCCATTTCACTCTTAAATGTGGACTTTAAAATCCTCTCTAAGACTCTTGCATTAATGTTGGAGACTGTGTTACCTTCTATTATTAAAGAGGATCAGATGGGCTTCATAAAGGGCCGCAGATCCTCCAATAATGTTGAGAGGCTGCTTAATGTAATTCATGCATTACAACAACAGTCAATACAGGAACTGGTGATTTCTCTAGATGCAGAGAAGGCATTTGACCGAGTTGAGTGACCGTACCTTTTCTATACACTGGAGCAATTTGGTTTGGGTGAAGTCTTTATAAGATGGGTAAAGGTCCTCTACAGTGGCCCTCTTGCGGTGGTCATCATCACCAATTGGGTACAATCAAGCAATTTTAACAATTTTAACATTTTTAGGGGCAGACGACGGGGCTGTCCCCTTTCACCATTGCTTTCACGTTGTTGATTGAAGCATTGGCAAAGGCCATTCGTGGGAATCCCAATACATCAGCTCCAGAAGTGGGGTCAAAATTACGTAAGATTTCGTGTGCGGATGATGTCCTAATTTTTTTTGTCAAACCCAGCAGTTTCAGTGCCTCGCCTGATACAATGCATCTCCTCGTTTGGCGCTTTTTCAGGGTACAAGATTAATTTTGTGAAATCAGAGGCTATGCCTATGGGTGGTCTTATGAAGGAGCTCGGTCTTTGGGGTGAATATCGATTCCCATTTAGGTGGTCACAGTGGGGTTTTGTGTATTTGGGCATATTGATTACTCCAGTTCTGGATCATCTGTTTAAAGCCAATTTTGTTCAATTATTTGACAAAATTAAACAACACCTTCAAAGATGGCAGGCACTTCCAGTCTCGTGGTTGGATCAGATACCGCTTATTAAGATGAATATTCTCCCCCGTTTGCTATACCCTATACGGATGCTCCCCTGATTTTCAATAAACAAACTCTCAGGAGACTGAATGGCTGGTTCAGCTCCTTTATTTGGCATCATACGTGACCCCTCATTAAATTAGCCAAACTGCAACTGCCTCACAGATTGGGGGGAGTGGACCTTCCAGATATTAAAACCTACCAACTAAGCTTGCTTTTATCCAACATGAGTGACTGGGCTTGTGAGGATCCTCTTTCAATATGGCTAGATATCGAAGCTCACAGGCAGGGTGCCCCGTTACCAGTTTGCTGTTTTGGACAAATGAAGACAGTTAGGGAATATTGCCATAACCCAATAGTGATCAATACTGTTAAAGCATGGAGGGCAATTCGGCAGAGGGAAGGCGATATTGGCAAAACATCTTCATTTACACCTTTAGTGGGTATGCCAGGTTTTCAACCAGGGGTGATAGATTCAGGATTTAAATGTTGGGGTGTGTCTTGCATGGGCGAGCTAGGGGTGTGTCTTGCGATTTATTTGAGGGAGACGTAATGATGTCCTTTGATCAGTTAGTACTGAAATACGTGCTATCTAATAGGGACGTCTTTTGTTTTTATCAAGTCAGGGATTTTATTCAAAAAAAGACTACATTTTTGACTGATCCCTACAAATCCGACATAGAGAGGGGGGGGGGGGGGGGGTTCAGTGCTAAGAATATACTTTCTGTCAGTATTTTATATCAACAATTGGGAGGTGTCCCCTCAAATGAGTTTGATCGACTCTGCAGGGTGTGGGAGAGAGAGTTAAGTGTTGAAGTTTCCTCAGAGGCATGGGAAGACGTTTGGGAAAATTCAAGAAATATATCAGTTTGCAATAGGATCCATGCCTTACAGTTGAAGATTTTCCACATGGTTCACTTGGCTTCAGACTGTTTTTCAAAATTTAAACCAGGGGTATCTTCAACATGCCCCAAGTGAAAGGTCTGTACAGGCACTCTTACCTATTGTCTGTGGTCTTGTGGTAGGCTCCAAACATATTGGAGTGCAATGGAGAGGATTTTAGGTGGAGAAGGACCCTATCTCTCTTCTTCCTGTTCCCTGCAGACACGCATAAGAAAAAAACTTTTCAATATCCTCACTTTCCGCGCAAGAAAGAATATCTTGCTAGGTTGGATATCCAAACCAACCCCGCCAACACCCCCCCCCCCCCCCCCACCTCTCATTTGTACACGAGGGTGGTTTTTTTTAACTTGTGTTCTTTTGTACTGTTTTTAATTGTATTGTTTTGTATTTGTTGTAATATTAAAAAGCCTATTTTTTCAATAAAAATATATTTTAAAAGAATGTTCTCAACAATGAGTTGCTTGCTGTATGTGCAATTTCTGGAAATTAGTCCCAATTTCATGTATTTTTAAAGTAATTAGTAAAGTTAGGATGAAAATATTGTGGAAGCCCTATTTTTGAATGTAGGGACATCAATGCGCAATTGTCTGGCACCCTATCATATTGAGGCAGGCCAGACAAAAGCTTTATATTTCTCCTAATTTATTTAACTTTAAGGTGAAACAGAGTGTAGAATGTACTGTTGACAAACTGCATGCTTAAAAGGGGTTCCAGCAGGATATGTGTCAAGAATATGTTTCAGTTAGCTTGCACATCTTTAAGGGAAGTTGGTACTAATTGTATGAAAGCTGCTGCAGACTTTCTTGGATGATTCATATCAAAGCAAATACTCGGCAAATGGAGTATCAATAGACTCCTAGGTTTACTGATGTGGCACTTGAGAAATGAGCAGAGATGGCATGTTTCTTTGAGAATCTGGGAGGCTTTCAAGGCAAACCTTGGAGAGGACTGGAGCAACCGTCCAGCGAGATCAATTCTAAGAGTCTTGTCTGAGAATCTGGCTATGGTACTGGAGGAAGTACAATGGCCTTGTACAAGTAGTCACAGTCAGTGAATGGATCTTTACATAGTATTTTCACCAGAATCTCATGGTGCTCAGTGTGCCATGCCTCTATTGCTCATCCATCTGCAGGACCCAGATACATAGTCTCTTTCACATCAGCCAACCTAACCAATAACTGCCTCATTGTCTACTCTCGATTATCAGTAAAGTGATGGACGGTTTCATCAACAGTGCTATCAAACAGCATCAGCTCAGCAATAACCGGCTCAATGATGCCCAATTTGGGTTCCTCCAGGGCCACTCAGTTACAGATCTTATTACAGCCTTGGTTTAAATATGGACAAAGATCTGAATTCCTGAGGTGAGCTAGGAGTGATAGCCCTTGACATCAACTCTGCATTTGGCCAAGTATATAGCATCAAGACACCCTAACAAAATCAATGGGTAAAGAGGGGCACACTCTGCTATTTACTGCCCAGCTATTCATCTATGATGTGCATCTGAATACAGTGAAATATACTCACTGACATTCTTCCTTTTCTCTTGCAGCACAAGGGGGCTGTATCTTCAGGGCCTGGCCAGAACGAATGTGGGACAGTTGAGCATGCATTATTTGAGTCATCTGCATAAAATGCATCATGTGGTTTCAGGCCACTGTGTCAGAATCACCATGAATATCCAGGATGATGGGTTTTTTCTTGCCTTCTGACTCTTCTCAACTCCCACCTCATCCTGATCCTGCTTTCAGGTATGAAGTGCAAGCTACAAGTGGTGTTACTGTGGACTGTCCTTTCTTATTTCATCCCATCAATCTGGTTTTCAAGAACCCAGAAACTATCTATGGAGAAAGGTCATGGTTATTTCAAACCTCTGCTGAAGAATCAATGTCTCACGATCTGGCAGTCACTATATCCCACCACAATACTAGCATAGTGTTATATTCCCAGCTGATGTTATTACTGGACAAGTTAGATCCCACTCTAATACTTAGCTTGATATTGTGTGTGCTTTTTTTATTTCAGAGGTGGTGTTCTGAAATACAAGCAATGTTGCAGATCTAGTTATGCGGTTATAGAGATTTACTTCAAACAACAAGGCCTCCATTTGGTGCATTGAACCTGAGACAATGAAAAATAAACACCTAACTATTCTAATTCCATTTTCCAGCACTTGGCCCATACCCTATTCCTAGGCATCACAAGTATTCACCTAAATACTTCTTCAATGTTGTGAGGGTTTCTGCCTCTACCACCCTGACAGGCTGTGAGTTCCAGATTTTCACCACCCTCTGGGTGACAAAAGAATTCTTTATGTCCTCTCTAAATCTCTTGCCCTTTAACTTAAATCTAAGCCCCCCCATCATTGATCCCTCCAACAAGGAGAAACATTCCTTCCTGTCTATCCTGAATATGCCCCTCATAATTTTACACAATCCAACCATGTCTCCCTCGGTCTACTCTGATCCAAAGAAAACAACCCTAGTCTATCCAATCTGTTTTCTTAACTAAAACTCTCCAATACAGGCAACATCCTGGTCAACTTCCAGAACATCACATACCTCCTGTATAGTGGATTACAGAGCTGCACACATTTTTTTAGCTGTGGCCTAACCAACTTTTTATACATTTCCAACACAACCTCTCTGTTCTTAGACTCTATGCCTCAGGCAATAAAGGCAAGTATCCCATAAGTCTTTTTAACCACTTTATCTATCTGTCCCACTACATTAAGGGACCCGTGGACACATACATCTAGGTTGCCCTGATCCTCGATGCTTCCCAGGGTCCCACCATTCATCATGTATTCCCTTGCCTGTTTGTCCTGTCCATGTGCATCACCTCACACTAATCCGATTAAATTCCACTTGCCACTTATCTGATCACTCTGACTCTATCCTCCTGTAATCTAAAGCTATCCTCCTCAATATGTACCACCCCCACCAATTTTCGTATTATCCACAAGCTTACATCATACAACCCTTCCACATTCAAGTCTAAATTATTTTTATATACCACAAACAGCAAGGGTGTCAATACTGATACTCAGTTTTAACAGTAAAACAGAAGTTTATTACAGAAAAGAACCAGCTCTCTCAATATAAATGGCATAAATTATATTCCTCAAATACCACAAATTCACTGTATTATCAGATATATTATCGTGACTTTCACGATATTTGAGCAATCAGTTGAGGGTATGATGGAGAAGCTCTTTGCTGATAAGCTTTATTTAAGGCAAAGTTGCATTATTGTTCAAGTGGCTCATGTTGCAAACAAAGTATAATAGTGATATGTGTAATGCCTGCATTATGTTTCTATTACTTAGTGTGTGCTTTTATATTGATTATGTAGAGGTCTTGATCAACCGGAACATTTGTTCAGTCAGTACACTCCTGGTCCCATAGGTGGTATTTCCTGTAATACAATTGGAAAGATTTCAAAATACAGTAAAAATGCAACATTCCATCTATTCCATCAGTATCTCTTTAAAGTGCCCTTTCCAAAGACAGAGAATTCCTTTCTCTATCACATCTATATGTTTGACTTGACTATTAGTTCCAATTCCCATTATTCAGTTTGATAGTCTCTTCCAAGTTGCTGTATCTCAGGGCATGATCTTTGAGCACTAACAATATATATCATTTGTCCACAGACACTGAACTATGATAATTGCCATCTCTACAGGATCACTATGGCATCTTTCTGACCCACTTGAAGCTTGGGAAGTACAGACCTTATGTTGCAGGGTGCAGCAGTGACTGGCATTGAAAGGCTGTTTCAAGGAGGTTTAGTTTGTGCCCTGGGATTGGAACCCAGCTCATGGATTGGACCAGGCTACAATTCAGGACACTTTGTGTGCCTGCTCAAATACTTGCAACAAGTGCTTTGGCATATCAAAGGCTCCCAGGAAAACCATATTGAAATACTCTTTTGTGCAAACACATAGTCAGGCTGCTTGTCACACTTGTCAACCAGGATTGATCCCAATGGAGAGAGAAGGATTTTTGCTGTACAACAAACTGTGACATCAACTACAGCATGTGGCAGCTGGCTGGCACGGCAAAATTCGATCTGTTTATTCAACCAAATGGACATATTGAAAAGTGGGTAGATGTAGTTCTCAGTCCAGTCTAGTGGAGGGCAAGGGGGAAGGAAGGGAGTGCAGTTGGTCAATGGGACCATCAATCATGGGCACAGTTCATACATAGCCTGGGGCTTGGCCATGGACATCTGTATGCTTGGGCCAGTTATATTCTGGAATGTTCAAAGTATAAGAAAATACCTCCACTCTTGAATTAAAATACTCAGAATTCCCAGTGGTCTGATACTCCTTGTCAATTTTTGAAAATTAATTTTCATGACTGTCCTAAGTCATCTGTTCCTTTTAGTGCATTCTGAAGGAACATGTCCTTCATGCTACCATTACAATTTTAAAGCTTATATCCTTTCCTGATATCATCTGAGGATTCCTTACATGTTACTACTACTACTACAGGCAGTCTCCCTTTTAACTTCCAGTAGTTGAGTTTGGTATGTGCAATTTTATTACAATAAAAATGTTTTTTTTGCATCACAGTTTAGTTCTGACATTCGTCCCTTATTACTCTGGTGTCTGTCTGTTGTTCTTGAAAATAGTACCCCTTCCATCTTCACATTTTTTATTCCTGTAATTTTCTTAGTGATTTACACATGACCATCTCCCTGTTTATAATTGCCTGTGTGAGATATCGTGTGTGAGAATGCCAGAACTGTTGCTTCTCAGGTTTTAACAGTTGATGCTCACCCAGATGGGTTTTTAAACTGCAGGACTTCTATTACTCAATTCTTCCACAGTCATCATTTCCTTTTTAGTCTCATTTCTTTTCCCCAGCTTGAGCGATCTAAGCCACTGATCCCACAACATTTATTTTTCCCTTACAAATTCTGCTAATATCTGATTAGGTTTTTTAATATAGCTCTACATTTTAATTGATAAGCTTCAGGCACAAGCTCATAAGCGTCAAGTCTTTCTTGTTTGACAGCTTTGTACACTTCAGTTGTTCTTCTGATAAACTGGCAAACAAAATCATAATTGTATGTATCAAAACACTCTGTAACGTTATGGACCAAATCTGTTTCAGCCACTTTTATCCAGTTACTTTCTCAAATGAGGCAAAACCCCTTTCAACTCCATCCTCAGTAAATTTAGATCCTAAGTAAAGATTCTTAGTTCAATCAAATCCCTGATTGGAATCAGGCTCATCCTCAGAAATATTACTTCTTCATTCATTCGTCTAAGCTTTCCTTGAGCTAGCTGTTAAAATGTTATGATGTGGAGCACAAAGTTGGCTCATTATCCAATCAAGTCTGCTCTCCCATTCAATGAGATCATGGCTGGTAATCCTCAACTCACTTTCCTATCTTATCCCATAAGCCTTGATTCCCTTACTGATTCAAAATCTGTCCACCTCAATACTGAATGACCCAAACTCAACAATCCTCCGTAGTAAAGAATTACAAAGATGCACAGCCCTCTGAGAGATGAAATTCAACCTGATCTCTATCTTAACTGGGCAATCCCTTACCCTGAGATTATGCTGTCTGGTCTAAGACTTACCCACAAGGGGGAGCAACCTTTCAGGATTGATTGACCCTGTTAAGTACCATAAGGATCTTGTATGTTTCAATAAGGTCACCTGTCATTTTCTTCAACTTCAATGAATACAGATCCAACCTATCTTCAAAAGAAAATCCCTCCATTCCAGAACTCTCTGAAGTGCTTCCCTTGGAATAAGCCAACCAAAACTGTTTACAGTTAGAGGTATGTTCTGACAAGTTTCTTGTGTGCTTTTAGCAAAACGCTCCTATTTTTATATTCCATTCCCTTTGAAATAAAGGCCAACCTTCCATTTGTTGTCCCTATGACCTGCTGGACCTGTATAGTATTTGTGATGTATGCATATGGACTCTAAATCCTTCTGTGCTGCAGACTCTTTGTGGAGTCTTTCTCCATTTAAATAATATTTAAGTTTTTTTTATTCTTCTTGTTGGCAGCGTTTTGATAATGTTACTGGACTAATAATCCCAGTTTGAAGTATTCCAGTCACAAGTCTGGAATAAAGGCTAACCTAATAGTAATCGGAGGAAAGCATATGTCAGGTATAGACAGGAGAGATTGAGTGAATCCTTAGAAGAACTTGTGTTGCAGACGTTTCGTCCCCTGTCTAAGTGACATCTTCAGTGCTTGGGAGCCGCCTGTGAAGTGCTTCTGTGTTGTTTCCTCCGGCATTTATAGTGGTTTGTCTCTGCTGCTTCCGGTTGTCAGTTCCAGCTGTCTGCTGCAGTGTCCGGTATATTGGGTCCAGGTCGATGTGTTTGTTGATAGAATCTGTGGATGAGTGCCATGCCTCTAGGAATTCCTTGGCTGATCTCTGTTTGGCTTGTCCTATAATAGTAGTGTTGTCCCAGTCAAACTCATATTGCCCGCGTGTGCGGCTACTAAGGATAGCTGGTCGTGTCGTTTCGTGGCTAGTTGGTGTTCATGGATACGGATCGTTAGCTGTCTTCCTGTTTGTCCTATGTAGTGTTTTGTGCAGTCCTTGCATGGCATTATGTACACTACGTTGGTTTTGCTCATGCTGAGTATCGGGGTCCTTTGTCCTGGTGAGTTGTTGTCTGAGATTGGCTGTTGGTTTGTGTGCTGTTATGAGTCCTAGTGGTCATAGTAGTCTGGCTGTCAGTTCAGAAATGTTCTTGATGTATGGTAATGTGGCTAGTCTTTTGGGTTGTGGCCTGTCCTCATTCCATTGTCTTTCCCTTAGGCATCTGTTGATGAAATTGCGGGGGTATCTGTTTTTGGTGAATACATTGTACAGGTGTTCTTCTTCCTCTTTTTGCAGTTCTCGTGTACTGCAGTATGTTGTGGCCGTTTTGAACAGTGTCTTGATGCAACTTCTTTTGTGTGTGTTGGGGTGGTTGCTTTTGTAGTTCACAGATTTCCAGCTCAGCGAACAGAACCACAACAACGAGCACCCGAGCGACAAATCTTCTCACAAACTTTGAATCCTTAAAAGAGTATAAATGCAGTAGGAGTATACTTAAGAAGGAAATCAGGGCCATGAGATAGCTTTGGCAAATAGGGTTAAGGATAATCCAAAAGGATTTTATAAATACAGTAAGGACAAAAAGGTAACTAGAGAGAGAAAAGGGCCCTTCAAAGATCAGCAAGTCGGCCTAACTGTGGAGTCTCATGAGATGGGGAGATACTAAATGAGTATTTTGCATCATTGTTTACTTTGGAGAAGGACATGGAAGATATAGAATGTGGGGAAATAGGTGGTGACATCTTGAAATGTGTCCATATTACAGAGGATGAGGTGCTGGACATCTTGAAATGCATAAAAGTGGATAAACCCCCAGGATCTGATTAGATGTACCTTAGAACTCTGTGGCAAGTGAGGGAAGTCATTGCTGGCCCCCTTGCTGAGATATTTGTATCATCGATAGTCACAGGTGAGGTGCAGGAAGACTGGAGGTTGGCTAACATGGTGCTACTATTTAAAAAAGGTAGTAAGGAAAAGCCAGGGAACTGTACACTGGCGAGCCTGACATTGTGGTGGGCAAGTTGTTGGAGGGAATCCTGAGGGACAGGATTTACATCTATTTGGAAAGGCAAGGACTGATTAGGGATAGTCAGCTTTGTGTGTGGGAAATCATGTCTCACAAAATTGAGTTTTTGAAGAAGTAACAAAGAGGATTGATGAGGACAGAGTGGTGGTCATGACCTATAGGGACTTCAGTAGGAGGTTTACAAGAATGATCCTGGGGATGAAGGGCTTGTCATATGAGGTGTGGTTGAGGACTCGAGATGAGGAGGAATTTCTTCAGCCAGAGGGTGGTGAATCTGTGGAACTCATTGCCACAGAAGGCTATGGAAGTGAAGTTGCTGAGTGGATTTAAGACAGAATTAGATGGGTTCTTGATTAAGGTATCCCAAACAGAAATGAGTTTGGTTTCTTATTTGGTGTTTTTTCAAAGGAAACCAAGTACTTGTTCCTGAAGTTTTCCACCAGAACATCTTGTTGTAATTACACCAAGAACATATGGCCGTGGTGCATATGAAACAACAAGTATGTGATATGCTTTGTTGATCAGGGATTAATGGTGACAATAATGCTGAAAAGTCAAGTGAGGATGTGTCAGCACGTCAGAGCCACTAAATATAGCAACATCGAGAATCTCCACATCCACATGAAATTCTGTCAGTCCTTTCATGCAAAATCACTAACAATCTGTCTGTTGTAAATGGAAGTAACTGTATTTTAGTCACTGATTATTTCTCGATGTTTCCAGTTGTCAGACAGGGTAACGGATGTTTTATCCTATCTGCAGCAGACATATTAAGTGTCATATTCAGTCTCTTTGTAGCACCTGAAGCAGTCACTTCTGACAATGTGTTATAGAATATCGGCAGACCCTTCAGGCTCATGTGTGCCAAATGGAGTGTGAACCATGTGACCATCCTCGCCACATTGCCCTGATCAAACGATCTCGCTGAGAGAATGGTTCACACCATTAAGTCATACTTTCTGAAGTGAAGGACTTTGTTACACCTCAGAGCCACACCTCTGGGCTTCCCATCATGTTTAGGAAGTAGGTGAGAATGATCTTGCCAAACCACCACCTATTCAAACTCTGGAAGATGCAGGACACAACTCCTGACAAACAAGGGACAATGAGATGGTGTATGGCTGTTGTGCATGTGCAGAACTACTTCACCTATATGTAGGACAAAATGTCAGTTTCATACAAAGTGGATGTTTTAAATTTTTCTTGAAGTCAGTTGTCACTAATTCTTAACTCGTTCACATCTGGATTGTTCTTAATTAACTCTGCTTGTGCAGAAGGAATCTTCTTGCAAAATTCTTAGCAGAGATTGTGATTATTTTGTGAACCAAGTTGGTTCAGATTAGTTCTTTTCTTTCAAGAGATCAGAAATTTGACAACCATAACAATTAAGAACCTGAGTCCTAACTTCAACAAGGAGCAATTTGGAAATCTATCCGAGAATCTGGGAACACTGACAACTGCTGACTGTTCCTTGTAAAAGATGCTGTTGCATCACACATCGTTGCTGTTCTTCTTGTTGTTCAGTGTTATTTCTCTTTTGAATACTACAACACAACTGAATTTCCATTTCCTACTGACAGTAAACCTTTCGCAGGCACAATTAGAGCACCAAATTCGCCTTGTATATTAAATGAGCACTCTGAGAGCAATGTATTTTACTCCCACCTTCCCAAATTCCTACCTCATCAAATTAGTGGTCATGCCTCTTGACTGCCTGGGCTCCCTGCCTTGAAATACCTTTCCTAAATCTCTCAGCCCACTTTTTTTCCATAAGAACCTACTTAATACCAAATCTTTGGTATTTTCTATCTTAAGTTTTTTGAAAAGTTCATACCCAGGACGCTGGAGTCCTTGGCTAGATCAGCATTTATTACTGTCTCTAGTTGCCCTGGAAAAGGTGGTAGTGAGCTTTAGTTACAATTCATGTGGTATAGGTACAGTATTATTAGGGAGGAGTTCTGAATTTTGACCCAGCAACAGTAAAGTAAGGGCTATATAGTTCTAAGACTAGCAAGGCACTTTGTTGTATCTAACTTATACAAAGTTTGATCACTATGTTTATTTGCCCTTTTATCTAATTCACTCTGGATTACAGCTCTTTGGAACCAACTGGGTTTTTAAAAAATATGTTCCTGTCTCTATAAGAAATACAAGTTCCTGGTCTTAGGTTTTCTGAAAGTTCATAGAAAAGCTTTCGCATGTATACCATTATTTGTTTTGAATTATTTCTATTTTATATTATCATTGTCTGGTATTTAACATACTAAGAGTTACATCTGTGCCAAAGAAACCTGTGACTTTGTAGTTTTACTGGACCCTCTAAAGCTTCAAAGAGAAACCTTCTTTAAGAAAAACACAATTTTTGACAAGTACCAAAAAGATGTAATAATTATATATAACACATGTGTAAGGACTGAAACAGTAACACTTTAGGAGAATGTTATCCCACCCTGCCCACTGAAAATGGGCTTCAATAACTGTGCAAAGACATAGCTATTGGCTTTGCTTTACACACTACCTTCTATTAAATCATACAGTTGCAACAGTCTCTTAACTTCCATGTTCCCACCACAAAATGCTTCAGTTCTCCCAAGCACAATCTGCTAGTTGGTGCTCACATCTTTGTTCTACGCATGAAATGTATAAACAAAGTGATTATTTTAAATTTATTAGTTAATCATGAATATAAACAATTATTCTCCCATACTACTTAAAAATTACATAGAATTTACAGCACAAAGAGGGGTGCATTGACCTACCTGACCTGTTGAAGAACACGCCTGCAGATGTGTTTAAAGTTTATTTCAAGTTGTTCTAATTTTCATTTTTGACAGTATTGACTTGGTTCATGATGAAGTTTAAAGATCTCCCTGTAGGATGCAGCAAAGCTCTTCTGGGTCTTTAAGGTTGATTTAAAACCTCTTTATGCTTTACTGCAGTGATATATTCAAGGGAGATCTTCTGATTTTGAACACCCCGGAGCAAGGTATGTGTGTTCGGTCTAGACCTTCTACAGTGCTGTAAGAGCTTGACCTGTCAGCTCCTCTATTATAGCTTCTCCAGCGCGTATGCTATAAAAATGGAAAATCAATCAGGAAAAATACTGTACATTTCTCTTTCACGTTAGGCAAATTCCCCAAACAGGGAACAATTTGCCATAAGAAAAATAATTAAAACTCAGGAGTAAAGAAAAAAATCACTTTGACTATCTATCAGCATACTGAAACATAAATCCTTCTTTAATATTAGTCTTCTTCAGTCGCTGTTCTAAGCTATCTGTTTTATAGTCAAATGAGTGGTTCTTAGGGCAATAATTACAGAATGTAGGACAAATTATATCATTCTAGCCTAAAAACATCATGTGCATGACTGCACTCTTGCTGGAGAGAGCACATCTATACTCTCTCACCACATCTCTGACCAAATGTAAAGCAGAAGTTAAATGGGGCACAAAAAAGGCAGTTTCTCTCTCCCCCAAATATTCTACCAGCCACTCCTCAGAAAGAAACAACGGTTTCATGCCGTGGTAATACATTAGAGTTTCAGGATTCACATTTTTAGTCAGTCAGATGCCAAAACACTAGATCTGGTTGTAATGTAGGTAATCTGTTTATATGACTGGTCTATCTTGAAATATCAGAGATTCATACCCACAAGCCAAACTATCTTATCTAGAGAAGCAGTGAGTTAACACAGAATGAAATATAAACAGTGGAATAGGGAAGAATAAACTAAACTCCTGTTTATTTATAGATTTATTTTGTTCACCAAAAAACAAATGGCAATCTTCAGGTATTATTGAAGAATATTTTGAGCACATTTTAATGAAAAAGATTTCAAGTGAATTTTACAGAATTGGCTTTATTTAAGTTATGGGGATTTCACAAGATACCACAGTTCAGCTGCTAAGGCTGGGAGAAATACTGGGCTCAAACTATCTCCAGGCCTGCTTGACAAATAGGAGAAGGTTTCAAAGGTGAGGGTTTGAGTGGGAGTGAGGGTTTGGGTGGGGTGGGGGTGGGACTGGGGGTTGGGGGGAGGGCGGAATTGGCTGGTTGTGATGGTGGTTATGTGGTGATTCATCCTAAATAAAGCTAAGCATGATCCTAATCCCTTTGCGGGCAACCTGGACTGTCCAAGAAGGACAATTTATTAACATACTTTAGCCACACTCCCATTGTGCATTTTTGAGCCTGATTTTAAATTTAACAGCTTCTGAACAGGCTCATAGAGCTTGAAAATCCTGGTACCAAATGGTAGTGGAGGCTTGTCAATTGCAGAAGGCAAATGCTTTTAATAACATGGATCAGAAAGAACTGCAGTGCTCCTCACTTGGCCCTCAAGAATACTTTTATAGTCTCTTATGCCAATCACTGCCTTTCTTTAGCCCTTGGGTTAACCTTCCCAAGCTCCAAACTGCAGGTTGCTCCTCACCCAGAATTAAGGCTGTTCTGTCACCACCATAAGCAAATCTCCCTACTAGAGTGAACCATTTTAACTATTCATGGATGTGACCTCTTGCTGATAGTTTCCTGAACTAGCCTGTCACACTGGGCAATTGCCAGGCAGTAAGGAGATGGAACTAATTAGAAAGTGGTCCTGCTATTAAAATTGGCTAAGAAATAACATGCCCAGAATTGACAGGTTCATCAACTGCTTTTGGCTTTCCCTTCCCACCTTCCTGTAACTGTCAAGTCTAAAGAATTCTGTAATCAAGTCAATAAAATCAATTCATGGAATCTGAGTCCACATAAATCTGGGATAATTAAGAGGAGGGCCATTGTTCAATCTCAGCTCCCTCCAATTACCTGCACCATTAATTGTTTGGGTGATCCTACTTATATGAACTCAACAGAGGTTACCTGATGATAATCTGCATTTTGGAGAGGGAGATGGTTCAATTCTGCTTTCAGGTTGCTGGGCCGAATGGTCGCTTGGACTGAGGAAACCTGGAAAAATCTCTCATTCCATCTCTGTTCATAGCCATTAGGAGTTTTGTTAGAGCTATGCTGCCAGGTAATTTATAACTTTAGTGTTGTAACTTGTCAGAAGGTATTTTAAATGCTTTGATTCTTAGTATAACAACTTAATTAATTAAATTGGATAACCCCCAAATCAAGCACAGGGACTATGATACAGTATTACATAGTCTCTTGGCAGCCATAAGCATTGCTGACTTTGCCCAACACTGAAACATAGAAGGAGGTCATTCAATCCATTAACTCTGAGCTGGCTATCTATCAGAGTATTTCAGCTATATCCATTCCCTTGGTCCTTGTAGCCCTGCAGACATATTATCTTAAGGTGCTTATCTGTTCACTTTTGAATTCTATAATTGTATTTGTCTCCACCAAATTCTCAGGTACTGCAATTCAGATCCTAACCACTTGCTGCATTGAACAAGCTTTTCTCAATGCAATTTGTTTGGAAGCCATCTTAAATTGCTGTTCTCTTGTTCTTAACCCTTTGATAAATGGGAACAGTTCAGATTGTACTTGTGGCCAAAGTAGTCAACAGATTACAGTCACAATCTTTTTTGTGAAGCAAAGATGCCACATATATTTGTTTTTACTGATGCTGAGATAAGAAATTTTCTTCTTGAAAATATCTGCTGGATACACTTGCTACTGAAAGCCCTCCCATCACTTTTCTAGCCTATTGTCAAGCTGTATGTGGCTTCTTTTTATTCTCCCAAGTCCCCTCAGAAGCCTCACCAGACTAGCTATGTCTACAAGCAGCTTATTTCAGCATGGGATTTTAAATAATTAAAGAAGCACTTCACTAAGCAGACTATTTTCTGTAAACTATTCACACACAAGACAAGGATGGGAAGCACCAAAAGCACTTACAATTGCATCAGCTGCCAGAACAAATAATTAAGAAACTAGTTCACAGTTTCTTTGGATAGTAGTGGGAGTTCTATCACTGAGAAAGGAGGAGTGCACAGGAGTTTGAGTCCTGCAGATCAGAATACAAAATAAAAATAACATGCCTGAGTCCTGAAATATCCAACTGAATGCTTTCTGTGCAATAGATTTTTTATTGTCGTTAAGAAACACACAATATAGAACTCAACCCATTGGATGAAGGCGCCAAATTAGTTAACAATTATAATTTGCAATTCAAAAATTTAATGTTAACTCCCAAATATAATCCAAAACATGCACACAAATGCGTCCACTTCTGGTAAAGGGGAAAAATGATTTCTCTCTTTGCAGAGTTTTACTTTTAAAAAAAAGTAAATATACTTTCTGGCCAATGATTTCTTGAAGGTGAAAACGATATGGTGCAGAATGTCTGGATAATATTTGGAGTCTGTCAGTCTGGTGTTGTTGCATGTGTTCTTGCACATTTTTTTTGGCACATGCAGTTTGCTCAGGTAGTAAAATATTAAGACGTTCTTTCAGTCACTCTTCCAGAAGAGCAGTAGAGTTTCACACTGAAGTCACCACAAAGTTTGTTTCAGAAACAGGACACTTTGACTGAACCACATTTTCTGCAGCAGATTTTCCTGTGTTGCAGTCATTCTATTTTATACTATATTTCAACATCATGAGAAATTCTTCAGTTTTGTTGCTCATAGTCATTCTCATGGTTATTCACTTTATTGCTCCCCCAATGCTTAAAAGGCAAGTTGGAGTAATGAAGACAATGTTAAAAATAGGTGTTGATCTTAAGGTAAAGAGGTAAAAAAGATACCTTTGATTTCTAAAGGTATCAGGAAAAAAAAAAGAGAATTTTATCATTTATAACTGCCATTCCTAAGATGGCAGAAGTTTTCCTGACACACTCTAAGATTCTTGAACAAATTACACCTCCAACCATTCAACATTGCATGGGAGTCTTAACAAGTATCTGGAGTTGGACTTCGAATTCAGAAGTAGAAAATACTGTAACCAAGCCCAGACTTGCATTGACAACTATTAAAAATGAACATCGTGGCCAATAAGTGTCTTAGAATAGCATGAAGTTGTGAAGAGACTTTAGAAATATTCAGGCTAAATTCTTTATATTACCTTCTGTACATAAGCAGTGCCAAGGATTTGTATTTTATGAGTAAATTTAACATTTCCTCTGCTTCTGCTTGGTCTACAAGTATTTGCCTTGATGAATGAACAAAATTTCTACCCTTTTTTTACCTTATACATGTGGGGAGGCGGTGGCCTACTGATATTATCACCAGACTGTTAATCCAGAGATTCAGGTCATGTTCTGGGGACCTGGGTTTGAAACCTGCCACAGCAGATGGTGGAATTTGAATTCAACAAAAATCTGGAATTAAGAGTCTAATGATGAGCATGAATCCATTGTCGATTGTTAGAAAAAACTATCTGGTTCAGTAATGTCCTTCAGGGAAAGGAAACAGCCATTCTTACATAGTCTGGCCTACGTGTGACTCCAGACCCACAGTAATGTGGTTGACTCTTAACTACCCTCCGGGCAATTCAGGATAGGCAATAAATACTGGCCTAGCCAGTGATGTCCTCATCCCACGAATGAATAAAACAAAACCTTTTTGCCAACTTTTGTTTTAAGCCTTCTGGGATAAGCAATTAATATTTAAGGGGTTTGATTTGACAAAGATCATGAATATTTTATTTGTTATTCATTTGGAATCAGAACTCCATTTTCCCCAATCAAAATAATATTTTTCCCGAAGTCTTCTGCGCACCACACTTCATATTCAAATGTAGCTCCTGGAAATCATTCACCTGACTCAAAGGGCAGTTTTTAGTGTATGTTAATGGCCCAGACATGAATACTGGAGATTTGATTAGTGAGCTTGCAGGAGGGAGCTTTGAGGGGAGCATGGGGCAGAATCCTCTTCACAAGCAGTGCCTTGCATCCTATGAGACATCGAGAGACCCATGCTTTTTCTTGGCAGAAAGTTTTTCTGTATCTTCGACCAACAACAAATGGACAACAGTGTGCTTCTTCCTGACTGTGGACCCTATGATAGGACACTCTGTCCTCACTAACTTGCATGAGAAAGCATGAATTCTGTGAACACACTCTAGATGGGCAAGCAGTTCTGAGGGGCAACCTGGTCCAATCTGAGCTGGGTTCCTATCCATGCATGCAAAGTGTCCCTGCTGTATCTTCTCAATGGCTAGTTTGTGGTATGTCCTGCAATGCAAGTCTGTACTTCCAGAGCATCTTGCTTGTCTATTGGAGAAGTACCATGATGGCTGTGAGGGGTTGGCAAATGTCAAAATCCTTTGGCGCAAAAGCAAGTTAAATCGACTAAGTACCTGTGTTGGTTTCTGTGTTGAGATTGACATCCAGCTTATTTGGTGGATTTGGCAAGATAGGAAGCTAAATATTAACGTGGTGAATTGGGCAATCAACAAAGCATTTCAAACAGTAATTGCCCTTAATTGGTAACTCTTCACTGTCTCGCAAGAAGCTTGCCATATGGCTTTGGTTTGTATTTCTGCCAGGTTGAGAAAGCTATCACTTGTCTTTCTCAGATTTGAATTACTTGAGCTTTGTTTCAAAACCAACAGAACAATAACATTTCCTGTCTGGAGGCTCTGTTAGAAACAGCACTTGTCAGTAATAGAAAACAGGATGGTGATCAGAACAGCAGCGAGATCTACAGAATCTACATTGTAGAATTAATCTACAGCAGCTGGTGAAGTTGTTTTATTCTTGTCTAAAGCTTTATTCCTAAAGCATATTTTTTAGCTAACTGTTAGTTATAAAATGAATATTCATGAAAAGCAATAAAAAATTCTCAAACTCTACTTACTTATTCTTATTAATTATATTTGACCCTCAATAATGCTAATCAATATCATTTTGAGAAGAATACAGATAACCCTGTCACTGGAAAGAGAAGCAGACATCCAGGATATAAAGGGCAACATCTATCAAATACATTGATACCCTCCAGAACCAATACCAGCAAAACGTTTCTGGGGAAATTAATAGATGATTGGATTATCATTGGAGAGGATGGGAGTTATACTTCAAGAGTACTTCATTGCTACATGTTTTGTGGTATCCAGACATTTTCAAGGTACTACAGACAAGTCTTTCTTTTTTCTATATAACTCATCAATTAATTATTCTCTCTACCATCTGCAATTGCAATGTGTAAAAGCTTCCATAATTTCGGTGTGTGTGACGGTGTATGTTTCAGTCCTTGGCAGGTACATGAATGATTGTGTTCACTGCTCATAGCTAAAAAGAACTTGCTTTTTGGGAAACATACAAAATATGTACCTCATGTTCAGTTCCCAACCCTAGGAATAATCAATTATCTCAAGATTCATAACACACAGACTGGCATGCTGTACTACTCCAACATGCAGCACAACAGTATGGGGTGTCATTGATTTGCCACTCCGCAAGATTTGTTAATTTCAAATATGTTGCTATACAAATAATTATCAGTCAATTCCCTTAAGTGAATGAAACTAGATAGTAAATCATTTCCATGCAACTGTCACAGAATTTCCAATAGGCTTCAAGAAACGTTGACAGTGGTCTAGAAAAAAAGATGACCCTATGTACTCACAGGCAGTGTGACTTCATGGTCTGGAAAACATAAATATTAGATGGAAATTTAAGTTATGAAAATTTGGATGCATCATTACCAAAATGATCTAAGCTTAATCAAAATTTGTAGGCAAATGCTAACAAAGTAGCTTGACTTCCACATAAATCTCACATTCACTGAAACCAGCATAAGTGTAAACAAAGATAATAAACAATGTAAAACCAACCAATAGCAAAATCCTGATGTTTAGATGTAATGTAATTGTAATAGAAAGCTTAAATGGAAGGTTGTAGGCCTTGAGTCATTAGTACTATTGTATTTGAGTTAAGCTGACACTTCAGTAAGGAATTGTTGAATGTACTGCCTTTCAAATTACACTGAAATCAAAGTCATGTTTGCCTTTTCATGTTCACATAAAAAGATTCTGGTTGAGCAGTTCAGTTCCTTAGGGCTTGGTTTCTTGGTGTCTTTTGCATTTTGACACCAGAATGACATTTGTACCAACATGGACATTTCTGTATGAGTCACATTGGATGCCATTTTGGTAAGGCCATTAACACTTGTGCAAAGAATGTCTACACATAAATTGATCATTTTTAGCATATTTATTATAGTTCTTTGGATCTATAGATCTAACAATCAGTGTAAATAAATAGAAACCAGTAGATCTAATTTATTTGGATTTCCAAAAGGCATTCAATAAGATGCCACATAAAAGATTACTGCAAATGATAAAATCTTATGTGTTGGGGTGTAGATACGACTCTAATATGGCGGTGCAGTAGGACACTTCAGGGCGAGCTTGTCCGCTCTGTCCATTCCTTTTTTTTCTCTTTGCATTTGTTTTCTTCTTTCAGCATCTTCTTTCATTCTCTCAGCTTGGAGTGGGTGTCTTTTAGCGCTCCATGATGGTGCCTCTCGGCTTGGCATTCAAGGCGGTTGGTGGTGAGAGCAGGGCCTAACACATACCCAGTGAATGGAGGCTGCGAGCAGGTCCTGTGATTGGACATGTTCCAGGAGCAACAGGAGGGAAGCAGAGGTGGCAGCTTCACTGACAGCAGCAGTGGTGATGGCACCATGGCGCACTGCAAGAAGAGGAAGCAATGAGGGAGGTCCCCAGTATCTGCAGTGGCAGCATGAGAACAGCGAGCTGAGATTTTCTGGAGAGTGAGCTAAGAAGAGGAGATTGGGTCCCAGCATTTAAGAAAGACTGTTGAACTCTTACCTTCATTCCTTTATTTTTCTAGTTTATATTAAGAAGGACTTTAATGTTAACTGTTACCTCACTTCTTTATTTTTCTGCATATTCTATGAACATCTGTAATGCTGAACATTTTAACTTTATTTCTCTTCCTTTACTACTTTGTACCTTAGGTTTTGTACCTAGGTTCCTTAGTACCAAGAATGGCATCATGTATGGCTACATTATTCACTTTTCACTGTACTCCCGTACTTTTGTATTTGAGTACGCATGAGAATAAAATCGAAAGTTAAATCTAAATCTATATTAGCATTAGCTGACAGGAAACTAAGAGTTGGGATAAATGGCTCGTTTTCAGATTGGTTATCTAATGAGTGCTACCAGGAGCAGTACTGGGGCCTCAACTATTTATGATGTATATTCATGACTTGGATAAAGGGATTGAGTGTATTGTAGTCACATTTGCTAATGATACAATATAGGTAGGAAGACAAGTTGTGAGGAGGATGTAAAGAACTTGCAAAGAGTTATAGATAGGTTAAGTGAGTGGGAAAAATTTACCAGATGGGTTATAAGGCAAGAAATATGAAGTTGTCCACTTTGGCAGGATGCAAAGAAAACCAGAATATATTTCAATACAGAGATATTCCAAAATGCTCTAATATAGAGGGATCCATGTGTTCTTATACATAGAGTCATAGAGATATGCAACATGGAAACAGACCCTTCACTCCAACTTGTCCATACCAACCAGCTATTCTAACCAAATTTAGTCCCATTTGCCAGCACTTGGCCCATATCCATCTAAACCTTTATTATTTATAAACTCATCCAGATGCCTTTTAAATGCTGTAATTGTACCAGCCTCCAACACTTCTACTGGCAGCTCATTCCATACATGTACCACCCTCTGTGTGAAAATGTTGTCCCTTAGATCTCTTTTATATTTTTCCCCTCTCACCTTAAACTTATGTCCTCTAGTTCTGGACTCCCCCACCCCAGGGAAAATACTTTGTCTATTTACCCTATCCATGCCCCTCATGATTTTATAAACCTCTATAAGCTCACTGCGCAGCCTCCGACGCTCCAGAGAAAACAGCCCCACCTTGTTCAGCTTCTTCCCATAGCTCAAATCCTCCAACCCTCGCAATGCCCTTGTAAATCTTTTCTGATCCTTTCAAGTTTCACAACATCTTTCCTACTGGAAGGAGACCAGAATTGCATGCAATATTCCAAAAGTGGCCTAACCAATGTCCTGTACAGCGCAACATGACCTCCCAGCTTCTACACTATTGCTCTGACCAATAAAAGAAAAGCATACCAAATGCCTTCTTCACTATCCTATCTACCTATGACTCTACTTTCAAGGAACTATGAACTTGCACTCCAAGGTCTCTTTGTTCTGCAACACTCCCCTGTCTGTACTTGACAATGCTTCTTTCTTTTTCTTAACCAAAACCTCAATTTCTCTTGCCATCCAGCATTCCCTACACCTTCTAGTATTTCCTTTCACCCTAACAGAAACATACTGTCTCTGGACTCTCGTTATCTGATTTTTGAAGGCTTCCCATTTTCCAGCCGTCCCTTTACCTGTGAACATCTGCCCCCAGTCAGCTTTTGAAAGGTCTTGCCTAATACCATCAAAATTGACCTTCCTCCAAATTAGAACTTCAACTTTTAGATCTGGTCTATCCTTTTCCATCGCTATTTTAAAACTAATAGAATTATCGTCGCTGGCCCCAAAGTGCTCCCCCACTGACACCACAGTCACCTGCCCTTCCTTATTTTCCATGAATCAAAAGAAGTTAACATACACATACAGCATGCAATTAGAAACACCAATGGAATGTTGACTCTTCTGGCAAGGGAGATGGAGTATTAAATAAGGAGGGATTTACTTGCTTTGCAAGCAGATCAAAGAAGATTTTCTAAGCTCATTCCTAAGATGAAGGAGATGAAGAAGAAATAATGAATGAGTTCTGCTGTCTAATTGGAATTTAGAAGAATGTGAAATGATCTTATTGAAATACATGCAGTTTTGAGGAGGCTTGACAGGTTAGAGGCTGAAGGGATATTTTACTCTTGTGGGAAATCTCAAACCAGGGGACACAGCTTAAGTTATGGGGGCTCCCATTTCACACAGAAATTATGAGGTTTATTTTTCTCCCATTCCTGATGAAAGGGCTTATGCCCGAAACATCGATTCTCCTGCTCCTTGAATGTTGCCTGACCTGCTATGCTTTTCCAGCAACATACTCTCGACTCTGATCTCCAGCATCTGCAGTCCTCACTTTCTCCTTATTTTTCTCTCAGTTATTATTGTTTGAAATCTTTACCATAGAGAGAAGTGAAAACTGTCATCAAAAATATTCAAAGCTGATTTAAATAGATTATGGATCTATAAGAGAGCTAATTGTTATGGGGGATAGGCTTGAAGTAGAGTTAATGTCACAATCAGATCACCCATGATCTTATTGATAGCGGATCAAGTTTGATGGATTGAATGGACCACTCCTGTTCCAGTTTCATATGGCATTATTGACCAAAGCCATCTTCGTCTGCTCCATCAATGACCCTCCCTCCACGATAACGTCAGAACTGGAAAGATTTGGTTGTACAGTATTCAGTAGCATTTTCAACTGCTTAGTCAATTATATCCCTGTTCTGATTTTGGCAAATGCCTGCAGATATTAGAAAAAAGGTATTTGGAAGATTAACTTCATTTCTATACTAAAGTTAGTGCAGAATGGTACCTCTAGTTTTATTCCTTTCTGTAGTTAAAAAATACACTAAGAGTCTTGAAGTTCAGTTGAAGACAATGGTAAGCTTTCTTTATTGTGTGAGAACATTTTGCATTTAAATAAGTGAGCTTTCTGCATTGGTAGTACTGGCTCTTAAGTTGCATATTACAGCGTCCTTTCAGACTCTTGGTGAACAGTTCTTTCAGCTGAGATCTGCTTTCATTTTTGCTGGGGGTTCCCTTTTGTCACTTTCTTATTGATCCTTGACAAAATGATCCTTTGATTGTCAGGATTTTATAAAACAAAGCCAACTACAATAATAAGTTGTACATGAGAATTTCTCTGATAGTATTGAGCCAGCTAAACTTTTGTCTTAACATTTAATGGTCTGGTGTAGCAAGATTCTGATGGTGTGTGTGTTTTATTGCTTTCTGAATTTCTTCTTGTATCTTGGTCTGCCAGAGTAGTCATAAAACAAGGGTTTTGTGGACAGTTTTTGTTCCTTAGAACTCAATCATGGTCAATGAAAGAAATCACTGACCAACCAAACAATGTACCTGTACTTGCCAGGTGCATAACGCAGGTGCACACTGCAGCTTTGGAGTTTTAGCATATATCTTCTGCCGATACTAGGAATATTTGGCATAAAATGAAATGCACAATCCGAGCTGCAAATCTTTTCAAAAACTCTCATCATCCTGATCGTACCTGCTGTCAATATAATTCCAAATTCTAAGTACATTAATTGTATCGTTCTGTCACAACATCCACAATAAATCATAACTTCCACATACAAATCTCCTCAGATGTGGAGGTACAAATGCTTTCCATGCATTACCACCTTGTATGATCCTCTCGATCCCATGATGTGGCTTGATAATGTTGTGCCAAAATAGAATTACATCAATTGCTGTTTTTTTTTTCTCTTTCAACTAATAGCTTTAAGAAAATTATTACACTCAAATAGAAGTTGTATGTTAAATAAAGGTCAACCTACTGGCTTAGATACAAGAACATTGATTTATTATGCAGTTATGCAGATTCAAAATAGACATCAAGGGATTGTAAATGTGGGCAAATGGGTCATCGGCACGTTTTGCATCTAATTTCTTTAGTCTACAGTTGTCTAAACAGCTTAGGCAGCTGCATTTGTTTGCCAAGTATTATCATATATTTTATACCAAAGACTCACTATGGTCTCAAATTCATCCAAAACAATTCAAATGCATAACCTTTTGCAGTTTTCTGGTTTTTACACAGATTTGCACCGTTTGCTTTCAAATTTAATTTAGAATGGGATCATTAGGCGCTCTACGTAGAACAGAACTCTTAAAGGCCAATACAATTGATTTTGATCCAATTTGCTTTTTTGCAACAGATTATTTTATTCCAACATTTTGAATCCTTTTATAACTATTAAAAAATATTTGTGTAATTTGTTACAGCAACAATATTTACATGCTCATAATAATTAATATTATTATTATGTATTATTTGCCCACAAGAAATACAGAAATAAGTGAATCATGTACTGGATTTCAGAGCATGAGAATCAAAGAAGATGGGATTTAGGAAAATGCATTAGTCCAGTCTGCATTTTCACATAAACTCCAGGTCTACAAGACAGCTGATTGTTCCATGATAGTTGACAAGTCAACATGTAGGTAATGAAGGCCAAATTTAGGTGTGCCTCTGATAATTTGTTACTGTTCATTTGTGTACACTCAGTCTCACCCACTGTTGCATTTTTAAAATCATTAACTTTACCTTTGTGAAATGTGTAGCTCTGGTATTATTTATTAACTTTGGTAAAGATGATGTAGAATGCTGTATTCTTCAGGCATTACTGGTCACCTCTCGGCCTGCAAGGAAAGAAAATGAACAGATACTAGTATCCTGGCTCCAAACTACATCTACAAATAGAGCTTGCACTACTGTACACTAAATATACATTACACCATAAGACCATATCATGTAGGCCATTCAGCCCATGAAGTCGATCATGGATAATAAGGATCTCAAACCTATTCTCCTGCCTTCTCCCTGTTACCCCTGCTCCCCTTATTAATCAAGAACCTATCTCTCTCTGTCTTAAATACACTTAAAGATTTAGCCTTCACAGCCTTTTGCATCAATGCATATCACTAACTACCCACCCTCCTTATCTCAATTCTAAAGGGTCATTCCTTCACTCTGAAGCTACCCCTCAAGTCCTAGTTTCTCCTCCTAGTGGAAATATTTTCTCCACATCCACTGTATCCAGGCCTCTCAGCATTCTGTACATTTCAATCAGATCCCCACCTCATCCTCCTAAACTCCACTGAATACAAATCCCAGAGTCTTCAACTACATCTCATGGGGCAAGCCCCACATCCCCAGGATCATTCTTTCAAACTCCCCTGCACCCTTTCAACGATAGCACATACTTTGTTCCATACAAGGCCCAACACTGCTCACAATATTCCAAGTGCATTCTGACCAGAGCCTTATACAGCCGTAGCAGCACATCTCAGCTCTTTTATCCTAGCCTTCTTGAAGTGAATTGCATTTCCCTTCCTATCAACTGAACCCACATAGTAACCTGAAGAGAATCCTGAACTAGAACTCCTAAGTCCATTTGTGCTTCAGATTTCTGAAGGCTTTCTCCATTTAGAAAATAATGTACATTTCAATTTTTCCGATCAAGTACACAACCTCATACTTTCCCACAATGTATTCCATCTGCCACTGTTTTGCCTGCTCTGCTAGTCTGTCCAAGTCCTTCTGTGACCTCCCCACTTCCTCAATACTACCGGTCCTTCCACTTATCTTAGAGTCATCTGCAAACTTAGCAACAATGCCCTCAGTTCCTTTGTTTCTGTAATTGTGTGTATATCTGTGTGGGAGTCACTGAGAAGGGCAACATATGAGTAGAATGATATTATTTAAGCTTATAAAAGACTGCTGGTTCAAATGTACCCACCTTTTCCTAGACCTTGCTTGTTGCCTTCAGGAAAATCAACTGTTTAAATTCTATTTTCTGCTCGAGTTAACATCTATATTGTGTAAAAAATTGTTGTGCAGAGGTTAAGTGCATTAGTCAAGGGTAAATATGGGGTAAGGGAATGGGGTCTGGGTGGGCTGCTCTTCGGAGGGTCGGTGTGAACTTGTTGGGCCAAAGGGCCTGTTTCCATACTGTAGGGAATCTAATATAAACTAATCTAATCTAATCTATTCTTTGCATATTGTAACGAGAAGGAACATATAAAAATATAATTCTTATAGAGATGGATAATTTTTATAAAACGTAATCCCAGCAAAGCCTAACTGACGGACAAAATGTAATCATTGAACTCACTTATTGTAACAAACGAGCTAAACTCAGTTTGCAAGAAAAGTCACATTGAACTTGAAACGTTAACTGTTTCTCTCTTCACAGATATGACCAGACTTGCTGAGTTTTTCCAGCACTTTCTGTTTCTATTTCAGATTTCCAGCATCTGAAATATTTTCTTTAACTAAAATCAATAAAGATCAAATATTGATTAATAAGCAACAGATACATCAAATAAAGAAAAAGCAAACTTTTTTTGCAACTAACACAAATAAAAGTTGCCTTATCATGCTTTTGGCAAATATGCAGTTGTAAAGGGACTTTTTCAAAGACATTTCTCTCTCTCCAGCAAAGTTTCACCTCTTCCTGCTCTGTTAGGTAAAAGCTTTCAGTCTCTTTGTTCTGCAGTATCTAAATTTAAAAGATGATCATTTACAAGGTGCAACTCAATGAAGCTTCCCCCACTGTCAGTTTATGACAATGTTAATCATCCATATTTCCAGGGGTTGCTATATCTGACCCTTTCAAATAACTTAGTTAGCATTTCCTACAGAGAGTTTTATTTCTGCTCCTATCATATTTTACACAACAGAGAGGACTTATTCCTGAAAGAGTTCCAAATTCCTATTCTTTGCTTTTCAACAGCCACTTTGGACTATGACCTGCGATGAGAGGTGCTAAAAATTACAGTTGAATACCTCAGTGGATCTCTATTTGACTTTCTGTCACTTCTTAACTCTCCTCCCCATGGCATCCTGATGTAGTGATATGTTTGTGAGGAAATCCAATTACACCTTTTCACAAATTCTCTTTTACTTTTAATTTAAGTGGACTCAACTGCCTTGCCAAGTCCCTTGTCATAACAAACGAAACCTTTGAGTTTCAGTCGCTGACCATACATTAGGCAGCATGATTGCATTGCCATGATTGGCATGTGATGCCTTTAAAAGGTGTGAGCCTGCCAAGTTTCTTTGCTGGACATGGACCAGAGCATGGAATCTTATAGGGACTTGAGTGAGGTAGGATACGATGAAATTTGTGGCAGAATTACATGAGAAGTCTCACGAGTCCTGTCATGAAGTCAGGAGGAACTTGCAGCATCTTTTATGTATTTGCCAAACGGTGAGGCAAGTTCTTGCTAGGCAGCAGTGAGTTGGTAATTAAGGGGGACTATAGCTTGTTAAATGCCTTATTAGTGGCACAACTTTCCCCATTAATTTTCAGTTACATATCTTAACAACTGCATCAGATAAGCTCGACACTGAGAATACTTGACATGGAAGTCAGAGCAGATCTGGTAACTTCATCTCACTGCTGGTTGTGAAGAGACTTGATTGAGTTCAACACCAAACAGCAGCTAAGGGCCTGCTCCATAGGCACCAGCTGGATGCAGATCTTTTCCATAGAATTTGACATTTGATATTTACCAACCCCTCATGATCATCATGGCATTTCTCTGAACCACCTACAGAAATCTTTGAAAGCACGGACTGCATTGTGGGATGGACCAGTAAGTAACATTGAAAGGCTGCTGTAAGGACATCTTGTGCACTGGGGCAGGCCCTCAGCTCACTGATTAGACAAAGCTGCATCTCAATGCTGTTTGCTAGTACTCTAAGTATTCACTTACATAACACTAATCTGGATGCTCACAGCCTTGCCTTTACTTTCTTTACCATGATGTGTGATGCCTGTTGTCGCTTCAGTCAGAGCAAATGACTATTAGTTTTGCTGTATTGAGGTTCACTTTTGTGCAGATACACAGACAGGTTGCTTCTAACACTTGTCAGCAGGAATCTCTCTGGGGTGTGGGATGGCATCTTACTAGTACAGTAGATTAAAATGTCAACGGAACGCCTACAGCACATACCAGATGCCTTCATGGCAAACACATTTCACTGTTATTCAACTAAGGGGTCATGTTGGAAAATGGGTGGGAGCTTGTCTTCAATCCAGTCAGGACCAGGGATCCTAGTACTGTCAGTAACAAACATAATCCATAAAGTTAGTCATCCACTCAGGTCAGGCACAGTCTGGGGATATGTCTGACTACAGTCCAGGAAGTGGACAATGGTCAGTCTTGTGGGACCATCACAATCAGTGAGGAGAATCAGATATCATCAAACAGGAAGCTGCAAACTTTGGCTTTGCTGGAGCACTGCTAAAGTGTCTGATAGTTTTGTTAGCTTATAAGCATAATTCAGTAACCCAAGCTAATGTTCTGGGGGCATATGTTTGAATCCCACAAGAGCAGATATTTGAATTCAATAAAAATCTGGAATAAAAATTGGCCTAATGGCAACCATGTAACATTTGGTATACTAATGTCCTTAAAGGAAGGAAATTTGCCATCATTTCATAGTTTGCCTTATATGTGACTCCAAACTCATGACAGTGTATGACTCTTAAGTACCTCTGAGGAGTTAGAGATGGGCAATAAATGCTGGACGAGTCATGACACCCTCATCCCATGAACGTATAAACAAAGAAGTATGGTTGAGGTAAGTGAGTAGGTTGGCACCCGGGTGGGGTGACAGGGACAAAGGTGGCTAAGTGGGTTCTGAGTTAGTCTGGTTAGTTGAAGTTGGTGGATCAGGGGCTAGTCAAGTTGGGTGGGATGAAATCATTGAGGAGAAAGTGAGGTCTGCAGATGCTGGAGATCAGAGCTGGAAATGTGTTGCTGGAAAAGCGCAGCAGGTCAGGCAGCATCCAGGGAACAGGAGAATCGACGTTTCGGGCATAAGCCCTTCTTCAGGATGAAATCAGGTGATCATGAAGGGCATCAAGGAAGATTTAGTCAACTGGTAAATTGGGAATGTCATGGGGGTCAAGGAGAGAGTCAAAATGATCATTTGTACAGTTACTGAGGTATTTTAATCCATCTTACATTTCATGGTCACTATCCAAGTAAGTGACTGGAAGTAATTGAGAGTGTTACCTTTGCCAGTTGTCTGTAGTCTCTGACTCTAACTTAGTTGGTGATTTTTTCAAAGCATACCATGCAGCAGGGGAATTTCCAATCAGAACTTCCTGGGTAATTCACATGGAATGGATGCATTGGGACTTCCAAATGATGGGTCCCTATGTGCATCATTTGTCTTCCGTTGAAGGCCAGGAGATCTGGGCCAGTAATGTAGTGGTAAACCAACAAGAACTGTATAGTTTGCCACGCAACACAATTTCTTCAGAAACTGAATGCTTGAGTTACTATTTATAGGGTGGATTAACTCAGTTCTATAAGCTTTTAGTGGTGACATGAGAAAAATGTTCAGAGCAAATTCAAGTTGTAATTGTAGGCCTTTAATAGGGCAGCAATGTTTTCCCTTGGCTACTAATCTGACTGTATCTGAAAGTCAAACAAGTAATGCACCCTGATAAAGAGCCAAGCATATGACTTGTATCCTGTAATGAAAAAGAAAAGGCTGTGGTTGAAATTACAATGATTGATCTACATGCAAACCTTATTGATTTGCAAAAATTCTAGGAGACTTGCCAATGTTTGATGTTGAATGTCTGCGTTGGTGTGAATCACTGTTGCAGAACGTTCCATCACCAAAGGTGAGAATGTTTGTGTTAAACACATTTTAATAATTAAAAGCCTCATAAAATATATGATGAATTGACAGTGATTCAAACACTGAAATCATTTATAGAAAAACTTAGAGAATGGTGTGAAAGACATGACTGGACAATAAGAAGATCACTGTCTTTGGCAATGAGAATAGTACTTCTGCCAATTGTATTGCTTCATGACTAGTTGGAGAGCACCAAACCCAGGGAATGACAGATGATGCTATCAGCCTACATCACAGGGGAAAACTGCAAACAGATGGGGATAATTGTGTAAGGCACCTAACTTGCCTGATATGGGGAAGGAGACGCCATGTTATGAATACCAGTGTGTGAATGTTCACAAAAGCATCAAGGTTATATAATTAACAGTTTGACTGAACGAACGTCAGAGGATTTGGTGGTGCTCTTAATTCTGAGAAAAGACTGCACAATTCATTCAATAAAAAATGGTGTATATGACCATATTGAGGGTGTTGATCTGAAGTGCTTTTGATTTGAGGAATTTATGTTACCTTTGTGATAGTAAATGCCAATATTTGTTTTTATTGTTTTGTCATTAAAAATACAAAAATTACCTGCATGCTCTTGCTACTTTCCCTTGAACTTCAAGATTAATATCAGATCTTCACAGTACAGCTGTAGCCATCTTTAAGCTGGTGTGCCTAGCAGCCATAATGTACAGACAGAAATAGCTCAGTTGTCAGCATTGCTTCTGCTAATTTGCATTCACAGTGTCATCACTTTGGCAGGCACAGGAAGCTGTTCTTATTTGCAATTTTTGTCTTTTGCCTGAAGAGAAATTTACAGTCCAGCTCACTTCTTTGTGCTTCATCAGGCAAATTGCTCGGTTAATCAGCAGAAAAGGGATTGCAGACAAGAACCGAAGAAAGATTGGGCGTAGCTGTTTGAAATACATTAAAATAATGGAACTGAATTAATTATATTGTTGTGCTCAGTATTTAAAAAATAAAGTTATGAAAGCATATTTTGAATGCAACAAAACTCGGAAGAACAAAATCATTCATGTGAATGTTGTAGCCGGTCTGAAAATAGATTCCTCTCAACACAGCTGAAGACACATTATGGAATGATAACGGTGTCCACAGGGACCAGTATTGCTCTCTATATTAGCAGGACATTGGCAAGAAAACACAAGATCAAATTGCACTTTGAATTTGAATAACACATTTAAAAATTATTGTTTACCACACACAGATATTGAGCACTTGAACTTAAGTTCTAATCAAACTTTCATTTGCTGGGTCATTTTAAATATAAAATAGATGTTATTTTGTAGGCTTAGTGCTGAAGATTTATTTTTGTCCAGTGCCTGGAAATGTTGTGCAAGCTTCCATGAATGATGCAGCCCCTTTTGTCAGTGAAAAGCCTGTGGCACCACCTTCTGGAGGAGGTTTTCAAATAAATGCAATTTGACACAAACCTGCGACAAAACAGCAAAGCGAATGGAACATCTTAGATCTGATTTAAACTTAGGACAGTTGTCATGTGGGTGGAAACAGACACTTTTGTGTTTGAACTCCTCAGCAACATCTGAAAAGGTCCTGTCGGTGTCCCACCAGGAATTGCCATCTGCTTGCTGACAGGATTGGGAGGTCAGAAAGCTAAACACTAAGAGACCATTTCTGGGACAGTGGCGGTGTTTGATGGAGACCAAAGATGCCCTTGTAAGATCTCCTGATCCTCCTGGCCCCATAAAGAAAACCATTCAATCAGATTTGGCAGCTCAGCAACACAATCATGAGTGATGGTCACTCTCATAACTGAGTAAGTGGAACCGTGGGATGGTGGCATTACATCCAATTAGTGAATCTCAGTGAGGGATAAGAGGGTGCTAATAAGGGTAGACAGCATCATTGCCATGTCATAGAGTCATAGTCATAGAGTCATAGAGATGTACAGTATAGAAACAGACCCTTTGATCCAACCCGTCCATGCCGACCAGATATCCCAACCCAATCTAGTCCCACTTGCCAGCACCCGGCCCATATCCCTCCAAACCCTTCCTATTCATATACCTATCCAGATGCCTTTTAAATGTTGCAATTGTACCAGCCTCCACCACTTCCTCTGGCAACTTATTCAATACATATACCACCCTCTGTGTGAAAAAGTTGCCCCTTAGGTCTTTTTTATATCTTCCCCCTCTCACCCTATACCTATGCCCTCTAGTTCTGGACTCCCTGACCCCAGGGAAAAGACTTTGTCTATTTATCCTATCCATGCCCCTCATGATTTTGTAAACCTCTATAAGGTCACCTTTCAGCCTCCGACGCTCCAGGGAAAACAGCCCCAGGCTGTTCAGCCTCTCCCTATAGCTCAAATCTTTAATCCTGGCAACATCGTTGCAAATCTTTTCTGAACCCTTTCAAGTTTCAAAACATCTTTCCGATAGGAAGGAGACCAGAATTGGACACAGTATTCCAACAGTGACCTAACCAATGTCCTGTACAGACGCAACATGACCTCCCAACTACCGTACTCAATACTCTGACCAATAAAGGAAAGCATACCAAACGCCTTCTTCACTATCCTATCTACCTGCGACTTCAAGGAGCTATGGACCTGCACTCCAAGATCTCTTTATTCAGCAACACTCCCTAGGACCTTACCATTAAGTGTATAAGTCCTGCTAAGATTTGCTTTCCCAAAATGCAGCACCTCGCATTTATCTGAATTTAACTCCATCTGCCACTTTTCAGCCCACTGGCCCATCTGGTCAAGATCCTGTTGTAATCTGAGGTAACCCTCTTCACTGTCCACTACACCTCCAATTTTGGTGTCATCTGCAAACTTACTAACTGTACCTCTTATGCTCGCATCCAAATCATTTATGTAAATGACAAAAAGTAGAGAACGCAGCACCAATCCTTGTGGCACTCCAGTGGTTACAGGCCTCCAGTCTGAAAAACAACCCTCCACCATCACCCTCTGTCTTCTACCTTTGGGCCAGTTCTGTATCCAAATGGCTAGTTCTCCTTGTATTCCATGAGATCTAACCTTGTTAACAAGTCTCCCATGGGGAACCTTGTCGAACACCTTACTGAAGTCCATATAGATCACATCTACCGCTCTGCCCTCATCAATCCTCTTTGTTACTTCTTCAAAAAACTCAATCAAGTTTGTGAGACATGATTACTCATGCACAAAGCCATGTTGACTATCCGAATCAGTCCTTGCCTTTCCAAATACATGTACATCCTGTCCCTCAGGATTCCCTCCAACAACTTGCCCACCACTGACATCAGGCTCATTGCTCTACAGTTCCCTGGCTTGTCCTTACACCCTTCTTAAACAGTGGCCCAAGTTAGCCAACCTCCAGTCTTCTGGCACCTCACCTGTGACTATCGATGATACAAATATCGCCTCAGGCGACTGACTGTGTGGAGTTTGCACGTTCTCCCCGTGTCTGCGTGGGTTTCCTCCGGGTGCTCCGGTTTCCTCCCACAGTCCAAAGATGTGCAGGGTCAGGTGAATTGGCCATACTAAATTGCCCGTAGTGTTAGATAAGGGGTAAATGTAGGGGTAAGGGTGGGTTTCGCTTCGGCGGGTCGGTGTGGACTTGTTGGGCCGAAGGGCCTGTTTCCACACTGTAATGTAATCTAATCTAATCTAAAATATCTCTGCAAGAGGCCCAGCAATCACTTCCCTAGCTTCCCACAGAGTTCTAGGGTACACCTGATCAGGTCCTGGGGACTTATCCACCTTTACCCATTTCAAGACATCCAGCACTTTCTCCTCTGTAATATGGACATTTTGCAAGATGTCACCATCTATTTCCCTATAGTCTATATCTTCTATATCCTTTTCCACAGTAAATACTGAAGCAAAATACTCGATTAGTATCTCCCCAATTTTCTGTGGCTCCACACAAAGGCTGCCTTGTTGATCTTGGAGGGGCCCTATTCTCTCCCTAGTTGCCCTTTTGTCTTTAATGTAATTGTAAAAACCCTTTGGATTCTCCTTAATTCTATTTGCCAAAGCTATCTCATGTCCCCTTTTTGCCCTCCTGATTTCCCTCTTAAGTATACTCCTACTGTCTTTATACTCTTCTAAGGATTCACTCGATCTATCCTGTCTATACCTTACATATGTTTCCTTCTTTTTCTTAACCAAACCCTCAAATTCTTCAGTCATCCAGCATTCCCTTTACCTACCAGCCTTTCCTTTCATTCTAACAGGAATATACTTTCTCTGGATTCTTGTTATCTCATTTCTGAAGGCTTCCCGTTTTCCAGCCGTCCCTTTACTTGCGAACATCTGACCCCAGTCAGGTTTTGAAAGTTCTTGCCTAATACCGTCAAAATTAGCCTTTCTCCAATTTCCAACTTCAACTTTTATATCTGGTCTATCCTTTTCCATCACTATTTTAAATCTAATAGAATTATGGTCACTGGCCCTAAAGTCCTCCCCCACTGACACCTCAGTCACCTGCCCTGCCTTATTTCCCAAGAGTAGGTCAGGTTTTGCACCTTCTCTAGTAGATACATCCACATACAGAATCAGAAAATTTTCTTGTACACACTTAAGAAATTCCTCTCCATCTAAACCCTTAATACTATGACAGTCCCAGTCTATATTTGGAAAGTTAAAATTCCCAACCATAACCACCCTATTATTATTACAGATAGCTGAGATCTCCTTACAAGTTTGTTTCTCAATTTCTCTCTATTAGGGGGTCTATAATACAACCCCAATCAGGTGATCATCCCTTTCTTATTTCTTAGCTCCATCCAAATGACTTCCCTGGATGTATTTCCAGGAATATCCTCCCTCAGCACAATTATAATGCTATCCCTTATCAAAAACGCCGCACCCCCATCTCTCATGCCTCCCTTTCTATCCTTCCTGTAGCATTTGTATCCTGGAACATTAAGCTGCCAGTCCTGCCCATCCCTGAGCCATGTTTCTGTAATTGCTATGATATCCCAGTCCCATGATCCTAACCATGCCCTGAGTTCATCTGCCTTCCCTGTTAGGCCCCTTGCATTGAAATAAATGCAGTTTAATTTATTAGTCCTACTTTGTCCTTGCCTGCCCTGACTGTTTGACTCACTTCTGTTCTCAACTGTACCAGTCTCAGATTGATCTCTTTCCTCACTATCTCCCTGGCATCCCCCACCACCATTGCTCACTCCCCCCTCCACCCCCACCTTACTAGTTTAAATCTTCCTAAGCAGCTGTAGCAAATCTCCCTGCCAGTATATTAGTCCCCTTCCAATTTAGGTGCAAACTGTCCTTCTAGTACAGGTCACTTCTACCCCAAAAGAAATTCCAATGATCCAAAAATATGAATCCTTCTCCCATACACCGGCTCCTCAGCCATGCATTCATCTGCTCTATCCTCCTAATCCTGCCCTCACTAGCTCGTAGCATTGGGAGTAATCCAGATATTACTACTCTCAAGGACCTCCTTTTTAAATTCCTGCCTAACTCTCTGTAACCTGCCTTCAGAATCTACATCTTTTCCCTTCCTATGTCGCTGGTTTCAATGTGTACCATGATCTCTTGCTGGCCCCTCCCCCCCTTGTGAACATTCTGCACCCTCTCTGAGACATCCTTGCAGCACAAGCCCTTCCATGGATCCATGTACCTGAACTGGAGAGTATCATCCCTCGTAAGTTGCTGTGAGATCACTAGGGTTTACCTGAGGAGTTCCTAACATGACCAAGGGGACCCAACCCCACCACCTCACCCTCACTTACATCCAAGGCCCCAAATGATCCTTCCACATCTGGTAGAGATTTTCCCGCACATCCAAACACTTTATCTACTATGTCCGTTGCTCTAGATTTGGTCTCCTCTACATTGGGGAGACAAGACGCCAACTCACAGAACGTTGTAGAGAACATTTCTGGGACACACGGACCAAACAACCCCAACGCCCTGAGGCTGACCACTTCAACTCCCCCTCCCACTCCGCCAAGAACATCCAAGTCCCGAGCCTCCACCACTGCCAAATCCTAGCCACCTGATGCCTGGAGGAAGAACACCTCATCTTCCACCTCAGGACCCTGCAACCCCATGGTATCAATGTCAATTTCACCAGTTTTCTCATCTCCCCTTCCCCCACCTCATCCTACTGCCCTCTTGAATTGTCCCATCTGCATATCTTCCTTCCCACCTATCCACTCCATCCTCCACTCTCACCTATCACCATCACCCCCACCTGCATCTACCTATTGCCTTCCAAGCTACCTTGCCCAATCCCACACCCTCCTATTTATCTCTCAGCCCCCCTGATACACACACACACATACACACACACACACATCCCCCTGATGAAGGGAACATCGACTCTCCTGCTCCTCGAATGCTTCCTCACCTACCGTGCTATTCCAGCGTCACGCTTTTCGACACATAACAACAACCCACTAATTAGTCACTTAGGTAGCTCATATCCTTTAACAGATATGTTTCGGTAAGAAATATGCCACTTCCAGTTCAATCAATATAGCCTTCCAAACGGGGAATTGGTAGGAGTCTGCCTTTGTCACTAAATAAACATTTCTATAGTTTCTGCAGAATCTGATTGAATCATTAGGTTGAGGCATAACATGACTGGGCAACTCTGACTACTCTTACCGGTTTGAACTTGACAATTTCCAGATGTATTTGATTTCTGTCTTCATTTGGCCCGGTTTCTGTGGACGTAAGCAAAAAGGAGTACCTTCTCCTACAACGACATCATTCATGGATAAAGTTGTAAATCCTGCTTTGTCTCAATAGATACCTTTAATATATTTCAGTAACCTTGTTGGATCTGCTCATTGTTCGACATCTAAATCAAAACATGGTGTGTTGTTTCCCTTATATCTCAGTGTTTGATAACCTGTAGTCAGAGGTTCAATTTGGGAATTGTCTCGGCTTCCTTCTACCTCATTTTCACCCACAATTTATTCAATCCTTCATTGCCCTTACTACCTAACACATCTCTTCTTGCCTATCCACCCATTGTCGTGGCACATTTTTAAAGTGGTGGTGGGGGGTACTGGGTCTGCTTTATTTTAATTTTCTATTCAGCTTCTTCACAGATGTTCTTAACACCTTCTGGAGCAGGTGGGACTTGAAACCAGGCCTGTTGATCCAGGGCTAGGGACAATATCACTATGCCACAAGAGGGTGCAATTATAGTGGTACTGCTTCAACATATGACACCGCTGATTCTTTCTTCAGTGATATTGGTTCTCAATCAAATAAATTGCTTTACTAAAACTTTTGACTATCCTCCATGGATCACTTAACTGTACTTTCAAGCTTAAAAGGTAGTAATATTGTACAGTATCCTCCAGTTCAAATGGCAAGCTTGCCTGTCCATTTTTTCAGTTATTTGTGAAGTGCAAGGTGCTTATGAGCTACTGTACAGGCTCTGTTGAGTTGCTTTTAGATAATAGATACATATTCTGGCATAGAAGATTCATCCCTCTGTTGTAAAGACATTTCTTTGATTAGTTTCAGAAATCCCCTTATCACATGACATCAAGCAATTCAAAAAGATTAACCCAGTTTGATTAATCCTCTGTGGCAAACAAAAAAAAATTCCCAGCCTTTTATCTCATTTGTAAGGATATTCATGGCAGTGTGTCCTGGTCATTGTTTTGAGGGTTTGCTGTTCCTGTTCTGAAGCTCCATGTTTTTGGGGGTGGTTCCTGAAGATTTTAATTTTGTTATACCAACCAACTTATAAAACCCTGATAAAGTTTAGACATAAAATTGGAATCTTGATCCAAATGGATCTCCAACAGCAACCCACATTGAGTAAAGAACTGGGTTAACTTCTTTATCACTACCTCAGCAGTACCTATTTCAAGGGGATGGGAACTGAGTTACTGAGAAGTTATATCCATGATAGTAGGGATATATTTCAGTTCCTCTTTTTTTTAGCAAATATCCCACATAATCTACAAACACTTTACTAATTGGTTCCTCAGAAAATGGAATGGGAATTCGAGATGACATTTTCATTTTAGCTTGTGCCTTTCCCACAATCTAATACATATGGCACATTTAACAAAACTGCATCACTTCCCTATGAAGACCTGGCCAGCAAAAATGTTAACTTGTACATGCTTGAGTCTTTTGGATTCTCACACGTCCTGCATAGAAATTTCATGGGCTATCCATAATATTTCCTTGGGCTGTATCTGCTGATCACTGTCCAATCTTCACCTGCAGGTTTGTGAAGAGTTCTCTATTTCGTCACCAGAATCCCATTTCATGTAAACTAACATGCCAGTACTCTTGGATTCAGCTTCGACTTGAGTTGATTGAGTACTTTGCTTAACTTTAGATCAGCGTTTCTGAACCTAGATCAGCAAAGGCTCCTTGAACATTTTCTTTGGATTATCCAAATGTCCAAAAAAGTTTCAGATAACCAAATATCTGTGCATGACACCAATTTGACCTCTGGTGATAGACTTTGTTTAGACATTGATTGGGTCATTAAAAATTAAAGGAAATGTTCTGAAATATGTACTGAACTTGCTCTGTCTCCTTGACCTTGATTTGGCTTTTCCTGGATTACTAGAGAAATTACTTTTTTCGCTCGAGCCAAATCATCCTTTTGGAGTAGGTCAATTCTGTTTGCAGGCAAACTATGGATAATCAGTCTGCCATCCCAGACATTAGATGACATTGCAATGGTACCCAACAGAAGTACAGGTGTATCTTTCCTGCTAATATTATTTACTGAAATGTTGGCATTCACTGTGCTCTCTGTTGGAAAAGCGTTTGAGTAGCTCCTGTGTTCCTTATAGGAGTACAGGCTTCTCTGCATTAAAAGAGGAATAAACAGTTAATTTTCTCTTGACAAGGATTCCCTGTAACTCTCTGGTATCTTGTTCACCTTCCATGCACTCACAATTATGACTTGGTCTGTTGTACTTACAGTTCGGGCACCTTTCTTTGCATCAACCTTTTATACTCCATTATGTCCCTTGCACTTATTTCACAATTTCTACCTATCTGCATAGAGGTGTCCCACCAATGACTTCACACTTTTGTTCTTCACTACCACCCTCAAACATTTCCTTGCTGGTCTGAGGAGAAGATCCTTGAATATTCCTAACTGGCCATCATCATCCCTGGCTACTTGCCTTCTGGACCTGGAGACCAGCTTATAATCAGCCAGCTCAGTTGGCCGGCAGGTTTTCTTTTATTATTCATTGGATGTGGGCCAGACCAGCATTAATGCCCATCTCTAATTGCCCAGAGGGCAGTTAAGTGTCAACCACATTGCTTTGGGCCTGGAGTTGTACGTAGACCAGACCAAGTAAGGTCAGCAATTTCCTTCCCTAAAGGATATTATTGAACGAGGCACATTTTTCCAAAAACAGACAACAGTTTCATGGCCATCGATATACTCTGAAATCCTGATTTTTATTGCATCAAGTAGCCAGCTTGATTGGCACTACATCCACAAGCATATGTCCCCTCCACCACCATTCCACAATCTGCTGTGGCGGAATGTAAACCCTGGTCTCCTGCATATCAGTTGGATTCATCATCTAGCAATAATCCCATTAGTTCATCAGTCTCTATCTTTTAGTTCTCTATGCATTTTCGTACTACTGGAGGGATTTTGGTTTCCTCCAGAAGAATTATTTCCCTAAGTATATCATATACTCCACTCGCAATGCCTACAATTAATGGTGAAAAATATTTTATTAAATGTCAACTTTTTTATTTCTCGCCTTTGAGGCTGGTATTCCCTTTCTCACTCTCTTTCTCTCGTGCCTGATTCTGGTTCCAAACTCACAAACTCCCTTTCTTTTTCTCTTTCCTCTCTCTAAAATGCTTTTCTTTCAAATTCTAGGCATCTATTTCATCTGCTATTTCTAATTCAAGATGCTTCATCTGCAACTGAATTCTAGTTAATTCAATTGACACACCAGCTGAATTGCCTTATCTCTCTTTCAATATCAAGTGTTGTGTTACTACCTTGATTATGTCTGCTTGCCTCATCCCTGCTCTTCATTCTAACTTCAACTTCTTTTCCAATTTTGATAGTTGTCCTTGGTTACTTTAAAAGGAATAAATATCCCATCTTCTGAAAAGTCTCAGCCAAAGCTATTTTGGTTTAATAATACCTGACATCTTTCTATTTATCTGTTTTCAATTATTATTACCCCGTCATCACTTACACATTGACAGCATTGGGTACCCACTGCAAGTCCACAATTTGATGTTATTATTTAGATGGGAAGAAGAGTACTGTCTTTCTGCAATACTTCATGAGTTATAACATAACTTTAAATGTTTGCCCATTTCCCAGTATGGGCAATTCATTGCTTTCTCGATGTTAAATTCAAAATAAAAAGATCCGTCAATCAGATTTCTTTAATAAAGACAAAAATATTAATTTATAATAAAAAAAACTGATACGATAGGTTCCCCATGGTAGGTTCATTCAGAAGGTCAGGAGGAACGGGATACAGGGGAACTTAGCTCTCTGGATACAGAATTGGCTGGCTAACAGAAGACAGCGAGTGGTAGTAGAAGGAAAATATTCTGCCTGGAAGTCTGTGGTGAGTGGTGTTCCACAGGGCTCTGTCCTTGGGCCTCTACTGTGTGTAATTTTTATTAATGACTTGGATAAGGGGATTGAAGGATGGGTCAGCAAGTTTGCAGACAACACAAAGGTTGGAGGTGTCGTTGACAGTATAGAGGGCTGATGTAGGCTGCAGCGGGACATTGACAGGATGCAGAGATGGGCTGAAAGGTGGCAGATGGAGTTCAACCTGGATAAATGTGAGGTGATGCATTTTGGAAAGTCGAATTTGAAAGCTGAGTACAGGATTAAGGATAGGATTCTTGGCAGTATGGAGGAACAGAGGGATCTTGGTGTGCAGGTACATAGATCCCTTAAAATGGCCACCCAAGCGGACAGGGTTGTTAAGAAAGCATATGATGTTTTGGCTTTCATTAACAGGGGGAGTGAGTTTAAGAGTCGTGAGATCTTGTTGCAGCTCTATAAAACTTTGGTTAGACCGCACTTGGAATACTGCGTCCAGTTCTGGTCGCCCTATTATAGGAAAGATGTGGATGCTTTGGAGAGGGTTCAGAGGAGGTTTACCAGGATGCTGCCTGGACTGGAGGGCTTATCTTATGAAGAGAGGTTGACTGAGCTTGGACTTTTTCCATTGGAGAAAAGGAGGAGGAGAGGGGTCCTAATTGAGGTATACAAGATAATGAACGGCATGGAAAGAGTCGATAGCCAGAGACTATTTCCCAGGGCAGGAATGACCAACACGAGGGATCATAGTTTTAAGCTGGTTGGAGGAAAGTATAGAGGGGATGTCAGAGGCGGGTTCTTTACACAGAGAGTTGTGAGAGCATGGATTGCGTTGCCAGCAGCAGTTGTGGAAGCAAGGTCATTGGGGACATTTAAGAGACTACTGGACATGCATATGGTCACATAAATTTGAGGGTGCATACATGAGGATCAGTGGTTGGCACAACATCGTGGGCTGAAGGGCCTGTTCTGTGCTGTACTGTTCTATGATAGTGATTCAGAACAGATTAACACAGTTTGCAATATGAAAATGTAAATGTTTAAATAACATAAAATACAATAAAAACACATGCCAAATAAAGGGGAAACAATGGATCTCTCCCTGTCATGATTATGTTTGGAAAAAATGCTTTTCGCCAATAATTATTATTTATTAAAGGAAAAAGAAGCTTAAGTTATTGGTTGTTCAGATGGTTATCAATCCGGTCCACTGACGGATCTTTAGCTATGCTCAATTGTTTCTGGGATCTTGGCAAACCAAGCTTGCTCAGGAAACACAGCATTGATAAGACGATAATCATTCAGAGTCCAGAGTGAAACTTGAGGCTAACACTCATCACTCATCTATCAGACATCTTAACTTCTCACCTTACATACTTACCAGATGTTATCATAACTACTCACCCACTTGGCACGCTACATCTTCATCCACTTTCCTGCCATGCTATGTGCTCACTCACCCATCCTACACAATCAACTTTTGTCTATAGCTTCTCAAATTACTTTTGGGACCTTTAAAGCCTAGAATATAACAATTACTACTGTAAAATGGAGACATGGTGTGGCCTCCGACAGTGATTCTGTGTTGTCCAGGTAGATGTACTGAACATGTACATTCTGCTTTTCTGAAGAGACTGAATTGGGGAACAGAATTGCAAAGGTCTGGGACATGTTAAGGGAAAGGAGAGGAATGGCAATCTGATTGTGTTTGCCATTCTGGATAAATTTGGCATACGATGTCTTAAGTAAAATGAAATTAACTGAATACTGAACCCATATAGTGTTTAATTTTGTTTAATAGTTTTCAAACATAAAATTGGACATCTAACTATTCATAGAATACTCAAATAATTTTTTATGTTGGTGCTTATATTGCTAGTTACTGTATGGTGTGGTGGATATGTTCTTTTACAGAGTATTATATGTTCAACAAAGGAGTATTATATGTGGACTTGGGTAAGGATGTAAAATGTGTAAGTCAGCTGAAGTAAGTCAGCAAGAGAATAAATAGAAAATTAATTGGTTGGAAAAAGAGGTATTTCAATGAGCAGACCAGCTTGTGGAAGATATTCAAATAGAGAATCATTAAGATAATGGTTGCATTAAAATAATGTGTCAAAGGTTGAGGTTCCATGGATAATTAAGAGAAATTAGAGTAAAATAGATATTCTAAAAAGAGACATGATAATCATGGGGAAAATCAAATAGAAGAAAACTATGGGAAATATAAAAGATATAGAAGGGAAACAAAAATGGACATTCAGAAAGTGAACAAAGAGTATGAAACAGGTCATCAATGTAAAAGAAAGAACGAAGGCATTTTGCAAGCACATAAGAACTAAACAGATTTCCCAAAGGAAATAGGAACATTTAAAATGTTAAGAAATATTTTGCCTTATTTCTTACAGAAGACAGTAAAATTAAGTCTCTAGGAATTCTGCTGAGGATGTGGAATTTGCATTAACAAATATTTTGTGAGTGCATCTTGCAATAAACAGCTATTAAACTGTTGTAGAACGTAGAACATAGAACAGTACAGCACAGAACAGGCCCTTCAGCCCACGATGTTGTGCCGACCACTGATCCTAATGTATGCACCCTCACATTTCTGTGACCATATGCATGTCCAGTAGTCTCTTAAATGTCCCCAATGACCTTGCTTCCACAACTGCTGCTGGCAAAGCATTCCATGCTCTCACAACTCTCTGTGTAAAGAACCCGCCTCTGATATCCCCTCTATACTTTCCTCCAACCAGCTTAAAACTATGATCCCTCGTGCTAATCATTTCTGCCCTGGGAAATAGTCTCTGGCTATCGACTCTATCTATGCCTCTCATTATCTTGTATACCTCAATTAGGTCCCCTCTCCTCCTCCTTTTCTCCAATGAAAAAAGTCCAAGCTCAGTCAACCTCTCTTCATAAGATAAGCCCTCCAGTCCAGGCAGCATCCTGGTAAACCTCCTCTGAACCCTCTCCAAAGCATCCACATCTTTCCTATAATAGGGTGACCAGAATTGGACGCAGTATTCCAAATGCGGTCTAACCAAAGTTTTATAGAGCTGCAACATGTTATTAAGAAATCTCAGGCAACCAAATACTGAAAAAAAATTTAAACTTTGTTGCACATAGCAACCAAAATAATTCCTCTCAAGAAAGTCACCCTCATAATTCAACTTAGTTATTATCCAATTAAAGATGGAATTTAGCTATGATACCAATCAACAGCATCTGTCTCTGGAGATCCATGTTCGATCCTTGTGCATTGTTGTTCTTTGAAGTACTGCTACTAAAAAATCCTAAGGTTGAATTATTAAAGGAAATTCTGTCTTGTGAAGTTTCTTATGTGACATTATTGATGATGCTTTAGATCCATTCATTCCCAATACTATTCACACTTCTGGAGTCATCAAGTCTGTAGGTCGCCTTCTTAGCTGAAGTAGCTTCCCTGTTCCTTGTTAAATTCAACATTAATTGTCTATTCAAGAGTTCTGAAATTTAATATTAGATTTCAGATGAATAAACAATATTCTAAAACCTCTTGTGATACTGCAAACTTCAAACATTAATAACTGTTTAGGATTTGGAAGAATCAGCAATAACTCTTTCTTGAATAAACCACTTCCTGAGATGGCAGGGACAAGAAGTAACTGTTATCAAGGAATTATAAGAGTTTTGAAATTTAAATGCAAATGAGTCCTGACATCTAGCTTAAATTTTATTAACCCTTTGGATTGGGTTGGGAAATGGGTAGGCTAGCAAAATAGCATGGAAAGGTTTTGGAGGCAGTGTCATTTTGCTACTAGTGGGAAAGGTAGGACCGTACAGCTTTGGTCTCTTTACTTAAGGGAGGATGTAAATGCAATCCAGGTAGTTCAGAAGAGGCTTATGAGACAGATACCTGTAAAGGCTGGGCTTGTTTTCACAGGAGTTTAGAAGGGCAGGGATAATTCAATTTAAGTGTTTAAGATCCTGAATGGTCTTGACATTGTACACTTGGACAGGTGGATATTTAGTTTTGTGATTGAGTTCAGAACCAGAGGATACTGTTTTAAAATTAGGTTTCCTAATGACAAAAATCAGGAGAATTCCTTTCTCTTGAAGGGCTGGTAACTTTGGAACTGTTTGCCTCATCAGGCAGTGGAAGTGAAAGTCACTGAATATTTTTAAGGTGGAGCTAGATAGACTCTTGTCAAGCAGGGATATCAAATGGTATGGGGATAAATGGGAATATGGAATTTATAAAGTAAGGAGATCAGTTATGATATTTTTGAATGGTGGAGCAGGGCTGAAAGGTCTATTTCTGCTCCTAGTAAGTATATTTGTTGGAGAGAAGCCACCAGTTGCTTTGGGCCAGGTTCCAGGAGTAGCTGGGGGGTAAGCCTTCCTTTTGGTGAACTCCATGGACCATCCAAGAGATTTTGGTGGCAATGCTGTGGCTTATTTCCAGCGACACCCTGTCTGGGGGTCCTGCTTGACTGCTCATAGTGAACCAGAAATCCAATGACCTGACTTTGAGGGTGCACAATCATTCAGCAATGCCACCCTGAATACTGGTTCTGCTGACTACTGGCCTTTGATTGGACCAGTAGCCTTTAGGATAGGCAGCTGTCATTAATAAGACAGAGGCCCGGTGGCTGTCACTTAGTGGGTTCCTGCCAAATACAGTGCTGCATCCCACTGCCTGCTGAAGAGTGGTTACCCTTTCTGGCTTTTATCCCTGCCTATAACTGCATATGCCCTATATTTCCCTCTGGTGGAGTTGGAAATTCATCAGCTAATCATTCCAAACATTACTTATTGTCAGATAACGGTCACTAGTTGTCTTTTGCTTCAAATGAATGGAGTTAGGTCAATTAACTGATGTAGCTTTTATATTTTGTGAAATTCAAAGTAATTACCAAACAGACATTTGACATTGTTATCATTGCCTGTTCAGATATTTTTGACTGTTAAATTCTGTTTCTGTGACAGCATTTATGTTTGGCCTCTCAGAATCTTGAGAAACATGGACATGTAATAGGAACAACGTAATAATTTCCTTATCATAGCTGAGCAGCAGAATGGAGCCAAAAGGATAAATCCCCTTTCAAAATCAAGTTAAAACAGGTAAATAGTATAAGTCAAACCATGAGAGGAAATACAATTTAATTCTGTATTGATGGGAAATGAAGGAGCATAACATTTTGTCCAAACTGTGTTATTAAAAATAATTCTAATAAATGTACATTCAAGATTGTTTCTGTTGAGTTGCTGGAGCCACATGACAAAGTTTGGAGTTATCAAAAATGATGAGCGAACTGCTTCTGGTGCCTTCTAGTGCAGCATACATGGAACACCATGCTGTTAAGGATGTGAGCATGGGTATACTGTACATGTGCTAGAAAATTCCACAGTGGAAGCATTGTGGCATCAGACTTTCAGGCCGATTTAACACGCATTCTCCAAAGTTGGGCTGCACAAGTCCTGTTAAGGTCATATCCTAACTACTTTCAGCAGAACATACATTCGTTTGCAGAAGAGAACTCTCAGGAGTTGTTTTTAAAAGGTCAGTCAATCAATTTGAACTTAAATATTTTTGACTTAATTTTGCTTTCTCACAACATATGGAAGTACTGTGGTGTGTTCTTGAAAGGTGTTGATAACTGTTTTTAGATTTTGACGGGTGAGCCAGAGATATGTGGTTCGTTCTGTTAATTTAATGGACATTTCAATGCAGGGAGCCATCAACTGCATACATTTGGATCTGTGGGTTGCACACACAAATAGGGAAAGGGCTTCCAAGGGCGACAACTCCATCAATTTTATGGTACAGTTGGCGTACTATGCCTAAAATATCATGTCAGTGAATATCCCCCTATCCTGAAACACCACAGTACCTTCATCTGAATCATTCACTGGGCTATTAAGTCACCACAATGAATCAGAGGCTGATTGTTTAGAGACAGGGAATAGGCTCTGTACACATGCTTCATAAATCCCCTCTACCACCTGACCACAGAAGAACAATACACTTCATTCAAGAGCCAATCATCTCAGAGCAGATCATGAATTTCCTGAAACAATATTCCACCATTTGAACCACTCAAGGAGAGCATTCCAGCATTCACCAGTGTGTGGACAGTCTCCACAGCCTCGTCATCAGGAAGGCACAGCCCATGCCAGAAGGCATCAGAAGCTACAATGGAAAGAGGGGAAAGAGGAAGAGAAGAGGAAGTGGAAGAGGAAGCACAAACAAATCATCCAGCACCCCCTTCTCTGTGAACTCTCACTGTTTATGAGCAGCTACAGAGAAACTGTTTTCCAAAACTATTCCAATCACGATTACCCAATACTTTCCCACTTTTCAATTCATTTGTCAAATCACTTCACAGTGTTCTCTTGGCCAAGATTCTGAAATAAAAACCTTCCATAACATTTTCATCCAACAACACATGCAATAAGTCTGACAAATTAAACTATTCACCTTATCCTTCTGCTTTGTGCCTGTCTTGCAAACACTTTTGACTGTTCTTATGTCTGCATGAAGGTGACCCAAATGAAAACAGTCTGTGCCTGCAATGTTACCAAGCATAGATCACAGGATATATAAGGAAAGGTACATTCAAAGCATTATTTGTTACGTGAAAACCACGTGGGAATGAGTGATACTTGCTAATTGCAGTGTTACTGTTGAATTGAATATTAGAGTAGTTAATAGGACCAACTTTGAAGCCAGATATTCACAGTGGTACAGGTAGAAGTCCTTCATATGAATTACCCTTTGGAAGACAACTTGGAAATACTCTAAAATCCAATAGCTAATCATGCACTCAACTATTAAATTCACATCCAAAAGAGAGTTGGACAGGAGCTTTTCCAAAATCTCTATTCTGGGTGTGTAAAGTCTTGAACGTTCCACATGGTACTACTGAAGAAGGAATTTAGAAGATAAGTATCATTGGGAAAATGAACCAAGGAAGAATATTTCAGTCAAAGATCAATTCAGATCTATGATGGCTCTTCACACCCTGTCACAGGTAGCTAAGTGATATTTGAAGAGGCAGACGGGTGGGATGCTCAAATTTCTCATGCTCCTTCAACCTGGACCATTAAGAAGGAAAATAAAATATAGGTATCATAGGGAAGAGCATGCTGAACCAAGGAAGAATATCTCAGTTAAAGATCAATTTTCAATTACCTACAGTCATTTCACGTTGCTACTCTCTTCTTTTAAGCAATCCCTCAACACTAAGGATGACATTCTTCCACACTGGCATTGTGGACTCTGAGGTGACCAAACAGTCTAATGCTGGTTCTGCACAACATGCCACAGTTGGCCAAGTGATTTTTGAAGAAGCAGATGGGTGGGGTGCTCAGATTTCCACAGGCTCTTTCAACCTGGACCTATCCCAGATGCTCAAGGTGGTTGGTACTTGATGGATGTTTCTTTTCCAGGTTGGGTTGTCTTGGGCAAAAGGTTCCCATGAGTTAGTGGGGATATTGCATTTTCTCAGGGAGGCTTTGAGGAAGTCCTCCTGGTAACATTGCCATGACGGATTTTAAAATAAGAGTTTGCTTTTGAAGTCAAGTGTCAGTCTTGCATTTGGACTATAGCATTTTCCCTACTACTAATGTCAAGTTAACCAGTCAATAATTCCTTTTTGTCTATCAACCTCCTTTTTAAAATAGTATGGTTACATTAGCTAGCCTCCAAACCTTCAGAACTGTTCCAGAGTCTATAGCATTCTCAAAAATAACTGCCAATGTATGTCTAAGGCTAGTTCCTTGAGTACCCTTGGATGTGGATTATTAGGCCCCAGGGAGTTATTGATCTTTAATCCCATAAATTTCCACAATTCCATTTTCCAACTAATAATAACATTAGGTTATAGTCCAACAGGTTTATTTGGGAGCATTAGCTTTTGGATTACTGCTCCTTCATCAGGTGGTTGTCAGGCGTTATGTGATTTTTAAGTTTGTATGTTGTCTGCAAGCTTATGTTCATACTCTGTTTTCACCTTTTCATCAATCCCTTTGTCTTCTTTTTCTGAAATTTAAACTGCTCCTAATCTTCAGGACATAATGCTTTCTGGCCATTATGTATGCCTATTTTTTGGGTCTAATACTATTGCTGATTTCACTTGTTAGTCATGGTTGAGCAACCTTTTCTGTTTTAGTTTTGTTCCAGACAGGAATAAATTCGTTTCAGTTCCTCCATGCACTCTTTAAATGTTTATCATTGCCTACCCAACTTTTAAGTAACATTTGCCAAGTTAACATAGCCAGCTTTCACCTTATACTTAGATTCAGGACCCTAGTCTCAGAATCAATTAAATTACTCTCCACCTAATGAAGAATTCTCTCATATTATGGTTGCATTTCCCCAAGGGACCTCACACAGCTCGATTGCCAATTATTCTTTTCACATTTCACAATACCAAGACTAGAATGGCCTATCCTCTTTGAGTTGCTTGCTCAAAATAATGATCCAGAAAACCATATGTACACACTCAGGAATTCCTTCTGTATGGTATTAATCCTGATTTGCCCAATCTACATGCAGATTAAAGTCACCCATAATTATAGACGCATCTTTATTGCTTGTGTCTCTAATTTCTTGTTTAATGCCTCCCCTCATGTCATCACTACAATTTTGAGGTCTGTATATAAACTCCACTATCGTTTCTGCCTCTGGCTGTTTCTTGGCTCAACATATACAGCTTCTACTTTACCAGAGATAATATCCTTCCGCTTTGTTGCATAAATATCATCTTTAGTCAACAATAGTGGTGGCTGACCTCACTGGGATATCTGAGACAGAGATGATTGCATCTAACATTACTAAAGGTAGTTTAGGTTGCCTTTTGCCCTTTTACAAATCCCATCACCCTTATCCTGCTTTCTGGCATGAAGTGAAAGCTGAAAGTGATGTTACCATGAATAACTTACTTTCTACCTAACAGCCTCCTTTTCTACAATTATGCTTTCACATAACCCAACCTCCATTTCTTCTTTGTCCTTCCTAAAAATTGAATGTCCCTGCAATGTTCAGTTCCCATCCCCAGTCACCCTGCAGTCACACTTAAACTATGTCATATCCATTCATCCAATTTATTGCAAATGTACCACAAATTAAGACACAAGGTCTTAAGTTTTGTCTTTTTAACAGTCTTAATCCTGTTTGATTCTTGCCCTTGAATTCTCTGTCACTTGCTCATATTTCCCATTCCATCTTTTGTTTATTTACCTTGTTTGCCTCTCTTCTGTTTCCCCTATAGGTTCCCATCCCCTTGCCATTTTAATTTAAACCTTCCCAATCATACTAGTAAATACTCCCCTGGGACGTCAGTTCCAGTCTTGCCCAGATGCATTTTGTTCAGTTTGTGCTGGTCCCACCTCCTCACAACTAATCCCAATGCCCTCTACCTTCAGCCACTTCTCCCGCCAAGTGAGCATCTGACATATCCTACTATTTCTACTCTGACCAGCGTGTGGCACTGGTGGCAACCATGAGATCCATACCTTTGGTATCCTACTTGTTAAACTTGTTTCCTAACTCTCTATATTCTGCTTTTAGGACTTCATCTCCTTTCTTAGCAATGTCGTTTATGCTGATGTGAATCAGAACTACTAGCTGTTCACCCTCACACACTCAAATGTCCTGTTGCTGCACCGAGATATCCTTGACTCTAGCACCCAGGAGGTAACATACTACCTTGGAGTCCGAATTGTGGCCACAGAAATGTCTATCAAATCTTACAATTAACTACTCTATTCTATAGGAGAAAGTGAGGTCTGCAGATGCTGGAGATCAGAGCTGAAAATGTGTTGCTGGAACAAATGTGTTCCCTGGATGCTGGCTGACCTGCTGCGCTACTCTATTCTATAGCCTTCCACCTACTTCCCGGAAGAATCTTCACATTGTGACAGACTAAGAGTAGTTGTACTTTATACCAATTCAAGCCATTCCTTGTCATTGTTCAAATAACTTATTTTGTATACTGATAGGAAATCAGTGCTGCTTCTAAAATAGTTAACTGTTACAGAGACACAACGTGTTTTACCAATATTTTATCAAAGAACAGTTTTGTTAAAGTTCTCAGGTCAGCAAAGTACTTAAGCTTCAAATGATGTTAGCAATTCCAATGCACACCACATTGTATGGGAGTTGGCCGCACTTAGAATTACAACATTAGTTCGAGTCCCTAATCATAAGTCACGAACACTTAGAAAACAATTATTAGGAGCCAAATTGGTAGGGACAAATGACTAGGGCTACATTAGTTAAAGGTTTTTTGTGAAATAATGTTTTGTGGAAGCTACAATGGAGGCAAAGGGAAATTTTAAAAAAGGACCCCTTTCAGGATTAGATATTTCAGTTTCATTTAGGTACAACTAAAAAGGCTTTTCCTCTTCAGATCAAAAGGCTACCCTCCATTTAAAGCAGAGGTACTGACTGAAAGAATAATGGTAAGATACAAAGCAAATTCTGTGGTTGATAGGATATAGATTCAAATGAAGAGAAAGTTTATTGGAATGAGGGGGTTGTTGAAGTTAGTGTATACACATATTGCATACTTTGTTAACATTGCTAATAATGAAAAATATAGAATCTTCACAGATGTACCTTGCAAAGTAATCAAATGAATCATTCCTTGTTCTATACAACTGAAGAAAGACTGCATGCTCAATCTTTGCACAGCATTAGTTCACATAGTGACAACTAAAAGCTGAAATTACTACTTTTACTCCATTATCATGCATGCTGCAATGGAATAGACTCACACAAGAAGACATATATTCACTAGCCATAGGGTAGTACCATAGGATTGGCTGGCTGTGTGCTCTAATAACGTTATACCATGTGAATGCCTTCTATATGGCCCTAGGAAAAGGCAGCTCAACTGTAAAAAATGAATGTGAACATGCAGGAAATTACTACAGCTGGAGCTAACCCAATGTGAAGAAATGGCTTTTGGCCAATGTTCACCTCTTGACTGACATTAGAACCAAATAAATCAAATTATTTGCAAAATATATTTCCTACACTACAATAGTGATTACTTCATTGGCTGTAAGATACATTGGGATGTCCTGAGACCAGTTAGAAATATAAATTCTCTGTTTACAGTATTTCTTGGTGCATTTAACTCAAAGTGATAAGATTTTTCAGGAGTTGTCTCTGCCTAACATGCCTGCTTGTTCTCTCTGTCACCCTTTCTCACTCTCTTATTCAGTAATATGGAGGCAAACATTGCACAATAGAAATAAAGAGCATCCACTTCTTGAATCTTTTCTTCTATAAGAAGTTGCATCCTGGAACTGTAGCGGAATATCTTTTGTCCTCTCCATAAGGGCATTCTAAATGTTACGTGCAGCAAGATAAGGCTAATTAAAGACATAACGTTTCACATAAATAAAGTCACATAACTTATTGACCATAAGCACCATTAAAGAACCAAGTTCTCGTTTGGATATTGAATTTGAGAGAGAGAGAGCACAGAGGAATAACAGACCATAAGTAAGGAAAACCTAAGCGTAAATGCTAGTTAAAAAGATAGAAAAGCACATTGATACATTTCTTCATTACATAAGTAAGAGACCTCACTGGGTCACACTTTACAAGAGAATTAATAAAGACAAAAATCATTCATTTCAGCCCACGATCAACAGGCTAAACAACACAAAAGGCTTAGCAATAGGTTTCACATAATAGCTGATTGATTGGAACCTTTAAATAATTTCCAATATGCATTTGTCATCCAGAACAGTTATGAAATATCGATGCATAGTGTAACAACCATCAAAAGTCAGTTTCATCATAGTAAGTGAAAAGCTTTTAAGTTAGATGATGTATCACTGTTCATAGTTTATTTGTGGTTTCGCATATTATAGTAAGCATAGTAAAAACGACGGTTAGATGTTCTTTTTGGTGTTTCTTCTTCTCCGTATACCTTCCTTGATTATCTGAGGTTTGTACAACCTCAGTTTATGACATGATTTAATGAGACTGAACCCAACTCTACCTTCATTGGAACAGGGCTTGAACCCCATGCTGTGTGGAGTTATTCTGTACTATGCTGTAGTCATTAGTCAATGAGAAAACCAGCCCCTTCAGTCATGCTAAAGGGTTTATTATATATATTTATGTGCCCATTTGTAATCTGACATTCTCTGAACATTACAATTCAGCATGTTAAAAGTACAAAGAGATAAAAAAACTGCAGTTATTTCCAACTGTCCAAATATGGGGAATTACTAACTACAGCACCAATGTCCTCGAATTGGTCTCAGGATATATACACCTGATTTACCAAAATTAAACCGACGACTGCATCGCAGACATCTCTAACTCCGCCTTGTAAACTAGATGTTCAAACACTTTTAGAGTGTACAGTTTACAAGCATAGATTAATTTCTACCAAGTTTAAACCAGTGATCATTGGATCTTTTCAAACACATAAAATTGAGACTCCCAGAATTAACAGAAATCGCAATAAATGAACTAAAAATGTCATTCGCGCCGGGGCAATGTAAAAGGTGTTCAAATAATTGGCAGCAGAATTTTAAATAAATGTACTGAGCTTGTATTCTTTATATAATAAAGAATAAACTGGACACTCAGAATCATATTTATTTGTAAGCATGTGACTTGTTTAGTCTGCAATTAAATAGAGAAAAGTGCTCTATATTAATTTACAAATCTGAAGAAAATTAATCAAAAATGGCATGACAAAAAGTCAACGTACCCACTGATTAATACATATTTCTGTTTATAAATATAAAATGGTCATTAGAAAAACCTTTGTGAATGTGACATGAATTAACATGATATATACAACCTTCAGAAAATTTGTGATCCTACTTGAGTTGCCAGATTCTCTCAGATATTCTTATAATAATTATTATAACTAACAATTCTTAAATTAAGATTTTCAGATATTAGGATATGCATCATATTGATATTGCCAGATCGTGGCCTTAGGAGCTGTGACAAATGGATTAGAATTATTGATGCTGCTGTGAAAGTAGTGCAGTGTGTCTTCATTGCAATGGGGTGAGTAAGCCCTCTAGTGTTTCTTCATATTTATCTCCATTTATATGCATGCTTTCCTAATTCATTTATTGGGTGAAACATGAATAAGAAAGTTTGAAAACTTCATCTACAATTATTTTTTGTAATGCAAGGTTTCATCAACGTATAGTTTTCTAATGTTTTGGATGTAGAAAATGCAGACAAGAAAATAATATAAACAGGATTAAAAATTTTCATACTTCAGAGATTGTATGTGAATTTCCTTTGGACAAGGTATAAAGTCAAACATTTCCAAACAGGAGCCGTCTTTAGGGCTTACTTAAAGCATAGAGTATGGTTAATATATCTTCTATTAAATAAACATGATTACTAATCACTTACAGATTTAATTTACATATGTTTATGTAAATTTACTCTGAATGTAACATTATTAAGATTATGTATTACAAATGAAGCACCATCGATTGTAATTAATTCTTTCAAAACCAGGTTTCACTCCATGTATACTAATATGATGACCTCATGATGAATATTAACAAAGGATGCACTGCAAGATTACTCCTAATTATGTTTTGATCTCAGCTGATGGTAATACTGGACAAGTCAGATGCGCAAGTGAAATGTGGCTTGATGGGTCATACATTTTATTTTTGCAGTTTGGTTACTGTGAGATTAACCTATTCACATGACGCAGCCTATATTATTTTAACAAAAAGCATAAATTTATTGCACAAAAAAACAATCTATATATGACAATTTAAATAAGATCAAACATAAATAATTATTTTTCTATAAATAATCTTTCTTTGCAGTAATTCAATCTCAGTGAAATATCACTTCCATCTTAACACTTCCATTTCTTACTCAAATTACTCATCTCCAGGATTGTTGAAAGAACTTAAGATTTCATTCCTGCTGTGTTAGCCTGAACATGTCTTTCTAATTCTGACAGCCTGCTGATATTTCCAAACTAAGTTCTCACAACCTGAACGCTTCCACAAACTAACAAATTGCCGTTCTGCTTTGATAACTTATCTTCTTCTGAACTCAACTTATTGATGACACCTGACCATCTGTTCCTGTATAATAAAACTCAATGTTGTAAACACATAGCAATTAAAACTCCAGGTAGCTGGTCAAGTCATTTCACATAAGTGAAAGCTGTCAGTGGGTCACTGTTCAACATTACTTTCTGACCTTGGTTTAAAAAAAAACAAGCAGCATCCAAGGAACAGGAGAATTGACGTTTCGGGCATAAGCCCTTCTTCAGGAATGAGGAAAGTGTGTCCAGCAGGGTAAGATAAAAGGTAGGGAGGAGGGACTTGGGGGAGGGGTGTTGGAAATGCGATAGGTGGAAGGAGGTCAAGGTGAAGGTGATAGGCCGGAGTGGGGTGGGGGCGGAGAGGTCAGAAAGAAGATTGCAGGTTAGGAAGGCGGTGCTGAGTTCGAGGGATTTGACTGAGACAAGGTGGGGGGAGGGGAAATGAGGAAACTGGAGAAATCTGAGTTCATCCCTTGTGGTTGGAGGGTTCGTAGGCGGAAGATGAGGCGCTCTTCCTCCAACCGTCGTGTTGCTATGATCTGGCGATGGAGGAGTCCAAGGACCTGCATGTCCTTGGTGGAGTGGGAGGGGGAGTTGAAGTGTTGAGCCACGGGGTGGTTGATTGGTTGGTTCTGGGTGTCCCAGAGGTGTTCTCTGAAACGTTCCGCAAGTAGGCGGCCTGTCTCCCCAATATAGAGGAGGCCACATCGGGTGCAGCGGATGCAATAGATGATGTGTGTGGAGGTGCAGGTGAATTTGTGGCGGATATGGAAGTATCCCTTGGGGCCTTGGAGGGAGGTAAGGAGGGAGGTGTGGGCACAAGTTTTGCATTTCTTGCGGTTGCAGGGGAAGGTGCCGGGAGTGGAGGTTGGGTTGGTGGGGGGGTGTGGACCTGACGAGGGAGTCACGGAGGGAGTGGTCTTTTCGGAACGCTGATAGGGGAGGGGAGGGAAATATATCCCTGGTGGTGGGGTCCGTTTGGAAGTGGCGGAAATGACGGCGGATGATACGCTGTACATGGAGGTTGGTGTAGTGGTAGGTGAGGACCAGTGGGGTTCTGTCCTGGTGGCAGTTGGAGGGGCGGGGCTCAAGTGCGGAGGAGCGGGAAGTGGAAGAGATGCGGTGGAGGGCATCGTCGACCACGTCTGGGGGGAAATTGCGGTCCTTGAAGAAGGAGGCCATCTGGGTCATACAATTTTGGAACTGGTCCTCCTGGGAGCAGATGCGGCGGAGACGAAGGAATTGGGAATATGGGATGGTGTTTTTACAGGGGGCAGGGTGGGAGGAGGTGTAGTCTAGGTAGCTGCGGGAGTCGGTTGGTTTATAGTAAATGTCCATGTTGATTCGTTCGCCCGAGATAGAAATGGAAAGGTCTAGGAAGGGGAGGGAGGAGTCTGAGACGGTCCAGATGAATTTGAGGTCGGGGTGGAAGGTGTTGGTAAAGTGGATGAACTGTTCAACCTCCTCGTGGGAGCACGAGGCAGCGCCGATACAGTCATCGATGTAGCGGAGGAAAAGGTGGGGGGGGTTGGTGCCAGTGTAGCTGCGGAAGATGGACTGTTCCACATATCCTACGAACAGTCCATCTTCAACAGTCCACAAACCACATCATAATTGTAACTGGTAAAATGCTTGCTTATAAATTTTAATAGACAATTTTAATAGAATGACTGTAAAACTTTGTTACAATAACAATCAACAACCACTGACTTGCATAAAGAATGAACTCTTATTTAAGTTTTTCACTGAACTATTAAATACCATATTTCCCTCCATGTTTATGATATCCTTGTGGGATAAATTAAAATCCTTTCATTGTGATCATAAATTAGGATTCAATATCACCAAATAAATAATTGAAGAATGTTCTCAAATCAAATTCCATCATTTGAAAGTTTTCCATTACGATTACGATGTGAAACTAATTTTATTTGTGATTGCAGATAGTATCTTAGGATTTTAAAGACAACCAATGAAAATTAAGTTTATTAAAATTTCTCTAAATATCGACATTACCATAATGTGAATGAAAAATCGTACAGTGATGATCTGGATTCTGAATTACACGTCATTAATTCAAATTAGCCAATTTTGAAAACTGAAGCTGCAACATTGATCTGGCAATCAGCAGCACAGATGCTAGATTACAGGCTCAAAGTTAAATTACAGACCATTATTCTAAGTACAGGAAATACATGCAGGAAATGGAAGAATGAGCAAGTGCTTAAGAATAAATGAAGATGTATCTGTAATACTTTACCTTTTGCTTTTAAACTTGCAACAAATTAGTATAGATCTCACAATATCACTCAGAAGCAAATTAATCATTTGGAATCGTAACACAATGCTGACTTTCAAAACCAAATAATTCACACTTAGTATGCTTAATGAGTCACGCATGAAATCTGCAAACCTTAGCTCATTATATTGCATGGGTGGTTTTTCAGGCACTGCAATTATTTGACAACTACTTTACAAATTTACAGACTGGACCCAATACTTTAATTTCAACTGGGTTTGACTCGGGCAACTGGATGATTCATATAAACAACATGGCTACAAGATCACGGTAGAGATTGTGGATTATAATAATGAATGCTTTACATCATGACACCTCAAATTTCTCCACCATGAACAAGGTTCAAGACATAAATATGATAATCTTAATTAGCAGGCTGGATATGGAGCTACAGCAGCAAGGAAGAAACTCAATACAATTCAAGACTCTTGATTGGAACCTATTCACGAGGGTCAGAATCTATTTCTCTACATTTAGCGCGCAGTGTCATTGGATAAGAGTCTTCAGCCTCTCTTTGTCACACGTCTTTTCTTCATTACTCCCCTCCAATCTTTGGGTCTACATGTGCTTTAAAATTGCTATCTTTAACATCTCCTCATTCTGATCAAAGGTCATTGACGTGAAACATTAATCCTGTTTCTCTTTCCAGAAAAACTGCCTAACATGCTGAACATTAGTGAGTATTTCTGGTTTAATTTATCTCCAATATACGCAATAGTTTGTTTAACGTATAAAAAAAATTGAAGAAGGAATTTTCATTCTATATGCGGCACAATATTCCAAGTACTTCAAGGAACTGATGTCAAAAAAATCCTAGTTAGGTGATGGGTAGGTTTTGAGGAAAGTTTTAAGAAACAGAACAAATTAGAGAGTGATAAACAAAAACAGAAATTGTCAGAAGAACTCAACAGGTCTGACAGCATCTGTAGAGAGATAAACAGAGTTCAAATCTTGCATCCAGAGACCCTTCATCACAAATAAAAATAGCTGGGAAAGGGTGGTAAAAATTTAGAGCATTTCAAACAGTTAAAAGACACAGCTGCGATGATGCAGTAGTGAATGATATGCAAAAGGCCAGACAGTTGTAAAACTGAAGCAGATTAGTGACAGGTGAGGGAAAGAGGGATTTGAAAGCAAAGATAAGAATTTTAACATCAAAGGATCGATTGAGCAAGGGTCAATGTCACACAAAAAAATTTTGACATTCGTGTTCACCAGTGTTCACATGCATTCATTTACAATTATCTGTGTTAAAAGTGATCATTTATTCATCATTTAACATAATTTGTTATCAAATGACAACATTGGTGATCAGCTGACATGAAATGACATCCTACAAAGCTTTTGTGATCATCAATCATCAATTATACAGGCAGGTGGTATTCAATATATATCAAAAGCAATCAAAGTACTTGTTTTGGAAGAAAACTCAAATTCTAGTAATCATGGTAAAACTGATTAATTTTCAGACATCAGATTTTTCTAAGTTCCAGCAGCATGTAGATTGTTTAAAATGGGGTCAGTACACAAACCACTATAATAATTATTGTAGAGAGGGATATAAGGATCTGAATGAACAGTGCATTAAACAAATTTGGGCAGTTTTCCCAAATACAGTTTCAAGTGGTTACTTCTAATATGCATGGAAGTATTCTTGATTTTTTTTATAAATCTCAGTATTGCCAGCCTATTTCATCTCCAGTCTCCACATTCCCTGCACCTTTACTTTATATTGTGTTTTCTTTTACTGATTGTGTTGTCGTAATGACAATGTATTTGAATGCATGTTTATTATTTCATTTTTGTGCAGAAAATTATAATAATTATGTAATTGATTATTTTAATGGCAATTTGGATATGTTGAAATGTATATCTAACCTTAATTAGCTTTTGAGATTGACTCTGTTTTTGTGATTAATAGATTTGCAATATTCCAGACCGCAGATCCAATAATAAGTATATTTAATCATCTCAGTCATGCACTTTATTATTTATTCCATTGTTCTTTACCTTTGCATTCACTAAGCCTTTGCAAACTTTTGTGCGCTGGCCAGTCTGGCCAACTGAGTGCCTGACTGCAAGAAAGGGAGGTTCAGTGGAAACTATGTCAGCCCGAGTTTAAGAGATGGGTCAAGTAGTGGAGCCCATGACTGGTGAGGCCATACTGGTCTGAAATGGCGGTCGGGGGGGGGGGGGGGCGGGTGGATCAGGCTCACTGGCTCATGCATATACATGTATGACAGTCTTGTCAGGGATGACGTGATTCTAAGCAAACGGATGAGTGGTTAGGTGAGAATTCGAAATCAGTGGGGTGGTGGTGGTGAACCACAGACTACTCTGCTGGACTCATCAGCATTCTCTTCTTCCTCCAGCATAGCACAACTTACTTTTCCCCACAGTTTGTCATGCTGGGTGTCAACAGCAGCCAGGGTAGTAGCAACAGAGGGGAGGCAGTGGTGCAAAAGGTTGCAATAGCAGCACTAGTGAAGGCAGAAAGGGAATCAGCCTTGGAGGTGGTTAATGGTGCAGTGGTGGAAGTGGAGGAGGAGATGGCAACAGCAGAACAGGTGGTAAGTGGTAGAGAAGAGATGTAATTAACAATTGAAGCACTTGTGGAGTTGGCAACAGTGGTGGAGATGGAGGCAGCAACAGTGTAGGAGGTGGAGGCAGTGGTGGTGGATGAAGAGGTACTGGGGAAGCAACAACTGCATTGGAAATAATTGAAAGAAGGGTAGAATTAGCAACAGTGGAAGAAGTGACAAGGACACAGCAGGGCCGTGGAAAAAGCAAAAATGCTGGCTTAGCTTTGAGACTCAGGGCAAGCGACAGTATACCCAATGTCTTTCCTGGAACCTCCTGTCTGGCTCTGAATCAGAAAGGTACCAAGCCACGCAGCTCCTGCCCAATAAGTGCTGCAATCAGTGGAAGTCCACTCTGGCTCCAGTCACAAGTCCATGCCCATTCAACTGACATTAAATGCTAATGATTGCTTTTGAAATCTAATGGTAGCTCCCACAATTTCCAGAATCTACAATTGCTTTTGAGTGCTTTGATAATTCCTGAGTTAGGAACCATGTTTTTATGAAACCAATCCTAAATCACACCTTTATATCTCAAAAATACTGATTTTGTGATCAATTTCCCTCAAAACATTGTTAACATTTTCTGTCGGGGTAAGTCAGGGAACATGGGGCAATAGGTGACGAACTGGTGAGAGTAGGAAGACAGTGGTTTGGATGGGGTCAAGCTTATGAATGTGTGGTCAATCAGGAGGGTTTCAATTAGTCAAGAGTCAACAAAGAAATGTCTTCAGCATTAGATGCGCCTAAGAAAGGGCAGACGTAGGAAATATGCAAAAGTAAAAGCAGACATTCGTCCTGATGGAATGGACAGAAATCATCTTGGTGTCAGACATAGTCAGCCTGCAAGAAATCTTATGTAGCGTCAGAAAGTGGCGAGGGGAAGATTGGGGTTGGTGGCAAGGAAACAGAGAATACCCTTAGCAAAGGAAGAATGCATTCTTCCTAGGGGCAATAGAACAATATATCACTGGACTGGATTCTGGAATAAAGGTATGAGGCTGTGCCCACCAATCCCAAACTCCACAAAGTTTAGAAGAATGGGAAGCGTTGATATACTAATCTTAAGTGAATGATAGAGTAAAAGACAAATTATTCTCTGCTCCTTTACAGAACAACAGTTAAAATATTTAACCTTGCAAATGGATTATACTTTTATATAACATATAAAAATTTTCACTCAACATTTCCTGGTTACCATTTCCTGGTAATATTTGAAATATTTCTACAGAGGCTGATATCCTGTCACCAAGACACCCTTTATTACACATAGAGAGTCCTTGACACTGAGCCAGCTCTCAGAGTGAACTGAACCTCTGGCATTCCTGTATATATCTGTTAGTCAGGGTCGCTGATTCTACCCCAGTCAAGGAGCTCACATTCTATGAGGTCCACCTGGCTGACCACATTTCAATCAGTACAATATTTAACAGAACTTGTTTTAAAGACACTCTCATAAATTGAATTATACAAAATATTTAAGGGACTTGACAACATAGATGCTAAGAAATGAATTCCCCTGGCTGAGGAATCTAGAACATGGATCAATATCAGAATAAGAAGTTAGTCATTTCAGGCTAAGGTGGGGAAAAATTCCAATTGTATTGTGAATCTTAGGAACTCTTTACCCCAGATAACTCTGAATGCTTAGTTGTTGAGTGTCTAATAGATTTTTGGGTACATAGAGAATTAAATAATATCGGTACAGAGTTGGAAAGTGAGTTGAGATGGAAAATCAGCAATAATCTTGTTGAACTTGATGGGCCAAATGGCTTATTCCAGCTCATATTTCTTATCTTCTTATGTAATATGATGGACCAAGGTTGTGGTATTCCAGTATATAAATGAAGGAAATTTCTGCTCATCCAATACTGGATATTAAACAATGAGTGTGGCAAATCAGAGGGAATGGAGTTTTGAAAGAGGTGATGTTGAGATAGAGTTGGGTGTCATCAGCAAACATACAAAACCTGATGTGTCTATAGACAATGTCATGCAGGACCATCGTTATGGATGAAAAACTGGAGGGGGATAAAGACACATTCTTGGGGGACTTCAGAATTAAAGGTGTAGGAGAAGCCATTATAACAAATTTTCTTGTGCTCTGTTAGAATCCTAGACCTTTTTGGACTATTCTGGATCAGGTGTATTTTTAAGATGTTCACCCTCAACTTAAGGTTAAGGAAGCCAAATCCTAAAAGTACTGACTGGGTCTGTATCTGGTCGTACTTAACCCAAAGGAAAGGAACAAACCAAGAACATTATCATCCTCTAGATAACTTAGTAAAATACTGTTTCTTGTTCTAATATCTTGAATATTGTGAGCATCTAGTGATTGCTCCTGAGATTGCCCTTCACCAAGGAATATTTAGAGATAGTGTTATGTGTTAGTGATACAGAAGATTATAAGTCACTATAATTTCTAACAATATTGAAGTTTATTAAAAAAAATTCAATGTGTCATTCATAGTTGAAGAGGTTGTCAATTGCAATGTTAACAGTTCTAAGAGGTAAAAGTTTTAATCTTCGTCCTGGTAGGGAATATGATTAATAAATCCAAATATTGTTACAGTAAAACATTTAAGTTAGATATCCATGAATTATTGAAATCCCTGAGTTAATAGAAGATTATAGAGTTAGCCTCAGACTCAGTTAAGGGGAGGTTAATCATCACTCTATTCTAATTACCATGATCTTTACGAAGAAATCTCAAGATAATCCAGAAAATAAAAAGCCCTTGAGAACTTTCATTGTTTTTACTGCTGCTTTATCTTTTTCCAAGAATATCTATTGTATCACAATCTAAGCAAGGGTGTTCTTATTTTAATTTAAATAAGGTCGGTTCTACTTTTAATTTCCAATTATGCTGTAAATTTGCCAGCTGTAAGCCTTATGGTGGTTACATTTTTCACAATACTGCTGACTGTAATTTCAAGATCTGTGATTTGGTCACAATTCACCTCGTTTTGGACTACCAAAAGAAAGCCATCCTATCAACAGTTACCTTTCAGAAATTTGAATATAGAGTATTTTGCCTATGTGCCAATTTTGTTGCCTAGTGAGATTTCTCACCAAATTGTCTCAAACTTGCCCCATTAATTTATACTCTGCCTCTATGGTGGCCCCCTCATCTGATCTTAGCCCAAGTGTACCAATTGTCAAAGCGAGAAGAATTCACCACTCACAGAAAACCCTGGAATAGACCAACATCTCCATAGCCCTTGACATCTTTAAAACTCAGCTAAACACTAAATGAGCATTGAAATTCCAGAGTTGCCCTTCACAGTTGGAAATTGGGGTGGCTTAAAACAGAACTTTCCTACAATTTGTAGCTCATGTCACAGAATCACAGAATTATTACGATGCAGCAGGAGGCAAATCATGTCTGCACTGGTTCGATTCTGCATGGTCAATCTTCTGCCTTTTCTCCATATACCTGCAGCCATTTCTATCCAAATAATCATCCAATGTGTTAATTGAATTTGTTCCACCACATTTCGAGGCTGTACATTTCATACCCTAACAACTTGATGTGTGAAAAGCATTTTTTTTTCTCACATTACATTTGCTTTGTTTTGCCCATAACTTTAAATCTATCCCCTCTTGTTCTTTATTATTTTATGATCAGGCACAGCTTCTTCCTATCTTTAGAAGTAATGCTTTAGAAATAATACACAACACAAAAAGAAAGAGAGGAGTGTAATACTGATCAGACAGAGAGAATTAGATTTGTCACAATTCCTTGTAATTGTTACAAAAAGCTTCAATCCATAATGTATGGACTGCATTGGTTAAAATGTTACCTACATTTTAAATAGAAGGACCAAGTAAAGTTAAGGAATTTGAGATATGTAGCAATGAACATAAAGGTGTGTAACAATAAAAAATATATTTCATTTTGCACTTCATAGACATGAGATGGAATTTTCTCAACCCCCGAATAATGTGGGCTATGGTGGAAAATTTGGGTACATAGAGGGAACTGTCCAGTGATGTCATTCTTGACGCCGAGACCAGAAAGTCCCATTTTCCAACCCAGTGTTGGATGCCGAGATGAGATTCGCAATCTATCCTCCCGTTGACTCTTTGTGCCCTATTGTGAGTTGTGAGACAAAGAGGGGGTTTGAATGAGTTGAAAATGAATGGCAGAGCTTTTATCCTTGATGCAGGTAGGTAAAAGGTGGTAACATGCTTCAAGGTTATGAGGAGGCAGCATAGAGTCTGTGCATGGTCATGGTATGGGGGGATTGGGTGGATGATAATGAAGTGAGGAGTGATGTTGCATGCAATATTAAAAGTGGTAATGCACTAGTCTTAGTGGGAGACGGCTGCAGTTTCTAAGGTAGAGTAAATGTTAGGCAGTGGAGGGAAGATGGTCGCACTTACCCTGTCAGAATAGAGGTCATTGACCTTTTTATTAAATAGCTTGGCTTTTCTCCAAACAGTTTAGACCACATTGATCATGGTGGCAACCTTGGATCAGGCTGCCAGATTATGGCTTCCTCTACTGCCCCTAGGGTAGCAGAAGGCTGTCCTGTGCATCACCCTGCCAACTCAGGCCTACAGTTCTCTGATTGAAAATCCGGCCTTCAATTCCCCTATATCTGCCATATCTAGGGTAAATGTCATGAACCATGCAGGACAACTCTGGACTGAAAACGTCTACTGAGGGTCCAAAAGACTTGTAAATTTGCACATGCATCAGTAACCCTGGCATATTCTGGAAGTGACGAGTACGTCTGCCTATGGTGAATGGGAGAATTGGGAATAGCATCAGGTGAAAGGGCTACATAGGAGTGTTGTTGCTAGTTAAAGAGGCAAGTTGGGATGATAGCATAAGAAAATTTGCTGGAACTCCCAGAGAGAAACATTCCATGCATGATTTCTGTGAAGATTGAGCCCATTGCAACTAGACTTAGCTAGTTTACAATCATATACTTAAATAAAATGAAAATGTGTTTGTGAATATCATGATAGAGAAATGGATAAGGATTAAAAAGGGAGCATCAGCTAAATTCCTAACTGTGAATAATGGGAGGCTGTTGAACTTTTCTTGGATGGATTTATAAATGTTTGTGAAAATATAAACATTTTAGTAATGAACATCACAACAGAATGTGCCATTACTAATAGAGTTTGTGAAATAGATCATGCAATAACAAATGAAATGTTTCATAATATTTTAGCCAACTAACCAATTTGCAATGTAGAAAGAAAGGGTTTACTAAGGCTGACATTTCAGAGAAAATTTTGCTACCTTTACAGGGTTGGGTAGGATCATCAACTATACATTTTATACCTGGGAACATAGTGTTCTACAGAAGAGAAGGACAGAAAGAGTAGTGAAGTCTGGAAAAGATGAAAGACAGTTATAGAAAAACTATAATTTTACAAAACGGCAATCAAACTGTTCGAGTGCATTCCTTGAGGTTAATCACACTAATTATGTATTTACAGAGTCTGAACAAATAATAAAGTACACTTCACATACGCATATGTTCTACCATTATGAAGAGCAGATTGTACTAGATAAAAGGGTGACTGAATATGGACACAATAATACTAAAGAACAGGATAAAAATATTTGTCCTGGAGATCAACTATCAAGATACACATATCATTGAAGAGGCCAGTGAATAGAGTTCTGCCAACATTACATGGGAGAGTAAGGACAGCCACCTGTGAATACAAATGTTGGCTAAATTTGTGAATTGAGGCGTAGAAGGTAAGATGCATTGATCGGCAGAATGAGTTAAGGATCGGGAAGGCCGGAAAATGGAGAATGAGTTCAGAAAGTGGAACTTGAAATGAACATGGACCTAGGAATATATCACAGACTGGCAAAAGATAGGGGGTGAACACTAAAACATATTTTAAAAATGCAGGTTCTGGAAATCTGAAAACAAAATGGAAATTGACAGAGAAACTCCACAGGTCTGGCAGCATCTGTGGAGGGAAAACAGAGTTAACATTTCGAGTCCAATGACCCTTCTTCAGAATAGGGAGCGAGTAGAATTGATAATTTTTAAAATTAACTTGAAGATTTGGCTTTGCTGGCTGAGCCAGTATTTATTGCCCATTCCTAATTGCCCAGAAGGCAATTAAAAGACAACTACAACACTGTCTGGCTGGCATCATATTTGGGCCAGATCAGGTAAAGATGATTGACTTCCTTCCCTAAAGCGTATTCACAACAAGATAGGTCATTATGGCAATTGACAGTTGTTGCATTTAGACTAGTTTTTTTAAAATCAAATTTTACTATCTGTTCTGATGAGTTTCTAATCAAAGGGCCAAATGGCCAACTGCTGCAACTATAATCCATGGATTTAGCCTGGGGTTCTGAATAATTAGTTCAATGATATTATTACTACGCCATCATCTCCCCACATGAGAACAAAGGCCATGGAACAAGCCAGAGATACAAAAGAAGTAAAACTCCTTATGATTGAAATGTGTTAGTGGAAAATAACAATTTAGAAAATTAGTTGATAAAGCTTGCCATGTAAAATGAGTCAGAGAGCCAGGTGTGTAGTTTGATGTGTACACTGAAGTATCAGAAAGCGGGCAACCAACCCTATCATACAAAAGATCATATATTTTTTTGATGGTGTGTGTTAGGTTAAAGCCAGGTTAGTAGTTCAGATTTTTGAAGAGAGACTTAGAAATCAAAATATTAGAGTTGATTCCCCTCCAGCAGGAACAGTGATCCTGGAGATTTTCTTAGCTCTTTTAACAGTATATTTCTGGGAATGTAAATCAATTGATATAAAAGTTACATTTTATAAGTGGAAAAAATTGTAAGATGAATTCTGTTTGAAGCCATCTAAAGATATATAGCAAAATTGTGAAAATTAAATGTGTGTTTATGGGTTGAATGAACCAAAAGAATGTACTATTTCTTAGTTAGCTCCATTCTGTGGATTGAATTTAATTAAAAGTAAATCCAGAGATGTTTTATTGGCATCACAAGAAGAAACTAACAGTCATCACTGTCAAGCACCTTTATGATTTTAGATGAAGAGTTTCTGTAGCATTTGAATAATCTGTGATAGATAACACTAAAAGGAGTTGAAATTGGTCACCATATTTCAGTGGCTTTTAAATATTTTAGGATTAAATTTCAAGCAGAACAAGTTGGGAGTGCCTTTCAATCAATAATCTTATTGAAAACACTTAAATTATATCCCAATAAATAGGCCTGTGACTAGCGGTGTGCCGCAAGGATCAGTGATGTGTCCACTGCTTTTTGTCATTTATGTAAGTGATTTGGATGTGAATATAGGAGGCATGGTTAGCAAATTTTCAGATGGCACCAAAATAGGTGGTGTAGTGGATAGTGAAGAAGATTATCTCAGAGTACAACAGGATCTTGATCAGATGGGACAATGTGTTGAGGAGTGGCAGATGAAGTTTAATTTAGATAAACATGTTGCATTTTGGTAAGGTAAGACAGGATACGACTTATACACTTAATGGTAGAGATGCCGAACAAAGAGACTTAGGGGTTCTTTGAAAGTGGAGTCTTTGCTAGGCAGGGTGGTGTAGAAGGCATTTGACAAGCGTCTCTTCATCGGTCCCACCATTGAGTTGGGACGGCACATTGTGGCTATACAGGACATTGGTGAGGCCACTTTTTATACTGCGTACAATTCTAGTCACCCTTCTATAGGAAGGATTTGTTAAACATGAAAGGGTGCAGAAAAGATTTACAAGCGTGTTGCCAGGACTAGAGGTTTTGAGTTATGGGGAGTGGCTGAATAAGCTGTGGCTTTTTAGCCTGGAGCATCGGAGACTGAACAATGCCCTTATAGAGGTTTAAAAAACCATGAGAGATATGGATAGGGCGAATCACCAAGTCCTTTTTCCTACGGTGATATAGTGCAAAACCAGAGGGCATAGGTTTAAGGTGAGAGAGGTATGGTTTAAAAAGAACCCAAGAGGTAACTTTTTCAAGCAGAGGATGGTGTGTGTATGGAATGAGCTGCCAGAGCAAGTGGTGGAGGTGGGTACAATTACAACATTTAAAAGGCATCTGGATAGGTATATGAATAATAAGGCTTATGGGCCAAATGCTGGTAAATGGGACTAGGTCAGATTGGGATGTCTGGTCGCCACAGACAAGTTGGACCGAAGGAACTGTTTTCATGTTGTATACCTCTTTGACTCTAAATAGTGCCAAGTCCTCACAGAATGAGGATCCTCCATTTCAGGTAGATACAGTCCAATTAAGAAGTTTGATTGGTCAATTGAACTGGTTATGCACTCAGACTAGACCCAACGCCAGTTAAGATCAATTGGGACTGAGTACCAAATTAAAACACATTGTGGTTGAGCAGGCTCTGACAGTAAATAAAACATAAGGAAACTAAATTGAGAGAAGTATGCAGTCAAGTTGCCAGTTTTGGGTGATTCAGAAAAATGAATGTTAGCCATTCTTTGTAATGCTTCACACATCAATCTTCCAAATGACAGGATTTATCATATTCTTGATGGTTGAGAATAATAAATGTTGACCTTTGGCCTGGGAAGTTAAAAGAACCTTAGCAACTAAAACATTGGCACTGGTAGATTTAATAGATAAAGGGTGCACTTAACTAGTATTCTGAAAGAAATCTTATACAAGAGGTAGACTAAGCAAACAAATTGTCCATAAAATGTTATGGATAACCATTCTCTTTTGGATAATGTTCATTTGATACAGGGTGTTACAGCAAGATGGTTGAGGATTGACCTTACTAGTGTGAAAGGAATACTGGAAAGAAAGATTCCAAAAATAAAATGATTGACACAAATGACCAATTGTCAGATTCTTTTCTTATGACAAGCATTTATTTTTATAATTTATTAAATGTCCTCAAAAGAGGGATATCTAATGTTATGGTGAGAACTTAGAATATTGTGTTATAATAATATGGATAACATTTGTTTACTTTCATTGTTTAGTAATTATTTCTATAAAGTGTAAAAATATGCTTCTTTAAATATAGTTAATATAGGATCTGCTAGTGGTTGACTGGAATCTAACGTGAGGCACAAAGAAAAAACTTTGTACAGTGTCATACAGCATGGAAACAGACCTCTCAGTCCAACTCATCCATGCTGACCAGATTTCCCAAACTAAACTAGTCCCAATTGCCTGCATTTGGCCCATATCCCTTTAAGTTGAAACTTTATTGCTGGAACAGCACAGCAGGTCAGGCAGCATCCAGGGAACAGGAGATTCGACGTTTCGGGCACAGGCCCTTCTTCAGGAATGCCATATTTTTACACTTTATAGAAATAATTACTAAACAATGAAACTTTCCTGAAGAAGGGCCTGTGCCCGAAACGTCGAATCTCCTGTTCCCTGGATGCTGCCTGACCTGCTGTGCTGTTCCAGCAATAAAGTTTCAACTTTGATCTCCAGCATCTGCAGACCTTACTTTCTCCTCCATATCCCTTTAAACCTTTCTTATTCATGTAACTATCCAAATATCATTTAAATGTTGAAACTTTACCTGCATCTACCACTTCCTCTGGCAGTTCGTTCCATATACGCACCTCCCACTGTGTGAAAAAGGTTGCCTCTCAGGTCCCTTTTAAATCTTTGTCCTCTCACCTTACAACTATGTCCTCTAGTTTTGAACTTGCCCACCCTCGGGAAAAGACCTTTATTATTCACCGTATCTATGCCTTTCATGATTTTAAGCTTCTCTAACGTCACTCTTCAACCGCCTATGCTCCAGGGAAAAAGGTCCCAGCCTATCCAGCCTCTCCTTATAACTCAAACTCTCTAATTCTGGTAATATCCTCTGAATCTCTTCTATCCTCCTTTCCAATTTCATAAAATCTTTCCAATAATTTGATTTGGGAAGATCATGACAAAAAGTTTGAGTGGGAGCAAAGAGGGGAATCTGTTAATATGGTTAATCACATTTGTTAAGGTTTGTTAATGTTAAGGTCATTTCTCATTTACGAGAAATAAGTAGTGATGCTTCGCTGTCTGAGCACATACAAATCAGGAGCAGATGTGACACTTGGTGTGCGTTGACAGAAGTAAGACTGAGGAAGACAATGAATTCTCACCACAAGGAACAGAAGGTTACCTCAGAGTACAACATGATCTTGATCAGATGGGCCAACGGGCTGAGGAGTGGCAGATGGAGTATAAATTAGATAAATGTGAGCTGCTGCATTTTGGAAAGATAAATCAGAGCAGGACCCATCTACTTAATGATAAGGTTCTGGGGAGCATTGCTGAACAAAGAGACCTTGGAGTGCAGATTCATAGGTACTTAAAAGTGGAGTTGCAGATAAATAGGATAGTGTTTGATATGCTTTCTTTTATTGGACACAGCATTGAGTATAGGGGTTGGGAGATCATGTTGCGGCAGTACATGACATTGATTAGGCCACTTTTGGAAGGTTGCGTGCAATTCTGGTCACCTTCCTACCAGAAGAATGTTGTGAAACTTGAAAGAGTTCAGAAAAGATTAACAAGGATGTTGCCAGGGTTAGAGGATTTGAGCGATAGGCAGAGGCTGAACAGGCTAGGGCTGTTTTCCTGGAGCATCAGAGGCTAAGGCGTGACCTTACAGAGGTTTATAAAATCATGAGGGGCATGAATAGGGTGAGGGTCTTTTTCCTCGGGTTGGGGAGTCCAGACTGAGAGGCCATAGGTTTAGGGTGAGAGGGGAAAGATTTAAGAGGGACCTAAGCGGCAACATTTTCACACATTGGGTGGTGCGTATATGGAATAAGCTGTCAGTGGAATTGGTGGAGGCTGGTACAATGACAACATTTAAAAGGCATCTGGATGGGTTTACAGGGATATGGGCTAAGTGCTGGCAACTGGGCCAAGATTAGGTTAGGATATCTGGTCGGCATGGACGAGTTAGACCAAAGGGTCAGTTTCTGTGCTGTACATTGCTATGACTCCATATATATAATTTTGGTTTCAATTTCAGAAACTGGCATGTATTCTATTAACAAGATTTGCCCCCCAACCTTGCTCCATGATCTCCCTGCTGAGACTTGACCTAAATTTTTTTCTTTTCCAACCTCTCCTATTCCACATGCCCAATAAAGTGAAAGCTATCCTGTGTGAAGGACAGCTTTTGAAGCCAAAGAAATTATGCAAGTGCATAGAGACACTGTGAATCACCTTAAGGCATTTGATTATATTTTCTAGTACATAGTAATTAACTTTGTTCAGTGAGTTTGGGACACAACTATTTAACCTTGTTTTAGCATGACAGGCCTGTCACCAAACAACATCAACTCTTCCTCCTTTGTTTGTTATTTCACTTTGTGCTGTATGAAATTTTTTAATTTTTTCATGTCACATTTGCTTTTAGTAAATGACCTACAACCATTAAAAATACTGATTGGGAGTTTATTAGCAATGCACAAATTATGTGCTAATACAGGATTTAGTGTTTCTCTTCTACGAGGCCTTCAACTTGTTCTCAGTCCCCAGTTACTATCCTACTCCATGGCTTACAAAGCTATGCAATATATAGTAACAATGCTAGAATCTTTTTCTGGGCATCAAATGGATCCAGACACCTCAAGTGCTGCTTTAGCGTGCAAATGTCAATTTCAATTATTCTGATGAAAGCATGCATATTGCCTTATCCACATTAAAATGGAATCCAGAGTTTCCACAGAGATGTCATAAGCTCTGGTTGCATAAGACAACCCCCAAGCTGCTTTCTTGAGACTTATTTTTCATGATTAGTACTCATGAAACCATAGAATTAAAACGAAAGGCAATTTGACAGCTGTTTAGAAAGTGAGCATTTACTTTTAGATTTTGGTGCTGAGGGTTCTAAAAATGACAAAGATTGTAAAATAGAATTTTTGTGAACCATACTTTCCTGCCCATCTATAAATCTGGTTGGTCTGCAATATTGCAGTATTCTTATGTTACTGTTGATTTTCCATGGAGGGAATGAGATGTGATGCTCAAGCGAACAATTCAGCTGTGACCTGCTTCACACATAAGTACGCAGCTGATTGGTTAACATTCATAACATCTCCACTGGTATGCATAAATACTTGGTTCAGACATGATTTTCACAGCCATGTCATGCCTGTCAGGCTCAGTGCAAAGCATACTCTTGTATTGCTTTACTTTATAACTGAACCCAACACAGGTACAATTTCTCGTACAAATGGATGTATGTACACTGGTGTCTCCATTTTCAATGCAGAGATGTAGGCTGATCCACCTGGCATTTCTATTTGTTACCTGTCTTTTAAAAAAAACACAAATGAAGGTGAATTTCAATTGGCACAGCTGGGGTAGAAGAATCAAACAATTGCAACTTGTCTGCCACAAAAACCTTCTAAAATGTAAATAGCAGCAAAAAAACTTCATAATACTCTGGCAATTTTGCAAACTCTTTGTGAAAAAAAACATATTTTTATTCAGAGCATCAGGCCATATAACTGGTTCACTACAATTCTTTAAGGAAGAAAAGCTATTGTCCTTATCTGGTATGATCTCTATGTGAATCTAGTCTTGCAACAACATCATTCACACTTAATTGTTCTCCGAACTTGTTGACAAAATCTCACAACTGTGAACCTCTAGAAATGAACAAATGACAATAGATTCTACTTTGTTGTGAATCAGGCTTGACAAGACCATGCCCAGGTCAGGTGACAACACTAACACAGAAGGACTAGTGTCAAGGTTGGGAGAGTTATCTCACAAACTAACAAAGCAACAATTTTGACATAGTCATATGCACTCAGAACATATCTATTGACCAACCTTCCAAATTCTTCTAACAACCACCCCTGCGCATGATGTCCTATCATACTGGTAACAGAAACTCTGCAGAGGTGGGAGTAGTACATAGTTTTAGGTGTAGGGGACTGGTTTTCCATACATAATCCCATGAAGCTCAGCATGTGAATGCAAAGACAAGGCTGAAGTCTAGACTACTATGTTCAGCCAAAAGTTTTGTTAGGATGAGGTTTCTTGCCAATCTCTTGAGAGTCTACATCACAGACATCAGACTTCAGCAAATTCCATTCACTTCATGTGGCATCAAGAAATGGCTACGTGCGAAGATTACATGCTGGACAATGTCCCAGGATTACAGAATGGCTGCAACACAAAAAAAAACCTTTTGGCCTGTTGAGTCTGTACTGGCTTGCAGGAGATCTTTTTCAGATAACAATCCAATTCCTTCTTCACTGTCTCAATTGAACTGACATTCACTACTTTCTCAGGCAGTGCATTCCAGATCCTAATCACTTTCTGTGTGAAAGCATTTTCCTCATGTTCTCATTGATTCTCTGCTGATTACCCTAAATGAGTGCATTCTTGTTCTAAATTCTTCCAATGGGAACAGTTTTTCCCTATTTACTCTTGCCAAATATCTCATGATTTTGAATCAAATCAAATCCAATCAACGTACTCTGCTCAAGGAAATAACAGCACACAAACCAACAGCCATTCTCAGACAACTCACCAGGACAAAGGACCCGATACCCAGCATGAGCAAAACCGACGTAGTATACAAAAGCCCATGCAAGGACTGCACAAAACACTACATAGGACAAACAGGAAGACAGCTAACGATCTGTACCATGAACACCAACTAGCCACGAAACGACATGACCAGCTATCCTTAGTAGCCGCACACGCGGGCAACATGAGTTTGACTGGGACAACACTACTATTATAGGACAAGCCAAACAGAGAACAGCCAGGGAATCCCTAGAGGCATGACACTCATCCACAGATTCTATCAACAAACACATCGACCTGGACCCAATATACCGGCCACTGCAGCGGACAGCTGGAACTGACAACCGGAAGCGGCAGAGACAAACCACTATAAATGCTGGAGGAAACATCACAGAAGCACTTCACAGGAGGCTCCCAAGCACTGAGGATGTCACCTAGACAGGGGACGAAATGTCTGCAACACAAATTCCCAGCTCGGCGAACAGAACCACAACAAGGAAAATACTCCTAACCTTTCCAGTCTCTGTAATTGAAATTCATCATCCTGAAACCATTATCTTTAATCTTATCTGCACTCTCTCTAAGGCCTTTACATCCTTTTTAAAATGTGTTGGTGCTCAGAATTAAATGCAATACCCCTATTAAGGCTGGAGCAGTGTTCTATAGATGTTTAGTACTATGTTTAGTCTGTATTGTTTTGTACTGCTATAGCCTACTATACTTTTCTAACTGCCCTTCTTAATCTCTTCTTCCGCTTTTCATGAATAATGTGGATAACATTCACCCAAGTACCCTGGACTGAAGGTCTGTATTCAAGTCCCACCTATACCCTATGTATTATAACATATTCGAATAGCTTGATTAAATTTTACTTTACATTTAGGTCCCTCTTTCCAGCACCGACTCTAGAATTGTATCCTTTAGTTTGTATTATCTCTCAGGAGAAAGTGAGGTCTGCAGATGCTGGAGATCAAAGTTGAAACTTTATTGCTGGAACAGCACAGCAGGTCAGGCAGCATCCAGGGAACAGGAGATTCGACGTTAGAAGGGCCTGTGCCCGAAACGTCGAATCTCCTGTTCCCTGGATGCTGCCTGACCTGCTGTGCTGTTCCAGCAATAAAGTTTCAACTTTGTATTATCTCTCTGCAATCTTCCAAATAAAGTAAACCACATCAAACCTTTCGGTGTTAAATTCCACTATCAGTTGTCAGCTCAGTCCACCAACTTGTCTTTGAAGTTCTAACCTATTCTTGTCATGATACTTCCAAGTTTGGTATCTTCTACACATGTTGAACTTGGACCTTGCAAACCCAGGACATCAGGGAGAGCCAGGGGACCTGAAACTGGTCCTTGTGGACATCCATTTTAAAGGTCTTCCAACATGAGATATTTGTAGTGCTGGTGCAATTGAGGAGGCTCTGTTTGACTAACTGGTGAAATGTCATCGCGGCCTGTCGTATTGGATCATCTTCAGCATTCCTCCCTGGCTCCGATTCACGTGCACCTGCCGTCTCCATGGCAACGAAGGCGCCGGCGCGCACTGTCCAATAGAAATAATCCAGGCAAGGACGGTTCTACCAACCTATCGGAGTGAGCCTTTCTCCCGGCTCGGCCGCCTGGACGTAGCTCAGCTTGTCCAATGGGAAAGGCCATTGTATCCAGCTCCGTCAAACTTCGGCAATTTCCGGCAGCAGTCGAGTTTCTGGAGAATCAGACTGGGAGCCGTCAACAAGCAGCTCCTCATCCACACACCAAGCGGTACAGTCACAGGCTGCAGAGATGGACATTCTCAATCAGGTCAGAGATACATTTATTCTTCCGTCTCAAGTTGCATTAGGTGATATAGTATTATAGAAATATTGTTTCAAGGTGTTTTCTTTAAAATAATTTCTTTTTAAATACTTTAATTCTCTAGCTTGTAGCATCTGGAACATTTCGCATCGTCAAGGAGCCGCTGGGGTTTGTGCGCCTCCTCGAATGGGTAAGTTTTACAGAAAATCCATTTGTGACATTTAAGAAAGGACGTGACAGATAGTAAATTAATGATATTGCTTTGCAATGCTTTTTGACTCGTTTGACTTATTTATCGTTGGTTTGCCTATGAAGCGGAATGCAATACTTTTTTTAATATCAAGACAATATACAGATGAAGTAGATGACTATGCATACTGCTGGTCCGAACTCATCTATTTGGTTCCCGACAAAAATGTGATACAAAGGTTTTCTGTAGAGAACGTGATTCCGCCCCTTTGCCTTACCAGTTGTTTATACCACCAGGCAAGGGCTTTTACGTACGAATTGCTGCGCAAACTAGTGCCTTTGAAATGTTATTCCAGACATTTATGCATTAAATAAAGGATAAGATTTTATTATATATTTGGCAGGCAGTAATTGATGGCAAGAAATGTTTGACGTTCGAATTCGATGATGGGAGGATGGCGTTAGATTGGTTGTGTCAACCCTATGGAAAATGTTAAACCTGAAAATTTGCCAATCGATCGATATACTTGAGGTTCCCCATTTTATAACTGATTTGACTTATTTTTTTTACATTGAATACACTGACTGAAGAATCAAATGAGGCTTGAGGGGTTTACTCTGCCTCGATTTTCTTTCCTTCACATTTCTGATATACAAACATTCATATTGAAATGAACTTGGAATCTTAATTTTGCTGCTTCTAAAATCATGCTACCAGAGTGGATTATTTCTTTGTTTTTAAAAGCTGGTATTTTAATTTATGACGGATAAGTTAAAGAATATAATTTGTCGCAAATTAAGTTTCCTGTCCAGATGGTAAATATAATTGGCTTAGAAGAACCCCGGAGGCAATGATATTTGTTTAGAAGACAGTGAGCAATGGTGTGTGTACAGTATGCTTAGAAAACATTGGAGTTCGTTCATAGAATTATAGAATCCCTACAGTGTGGAAGTAGGCCATTCAGCCCATCGAACCAACACGGACTCTCTGGAGAGCATTCCAACCACTCCCACCTCATCTGCATTTCCCATGGCTAATCCACCTAACCTGCACATCTCAGGACACTATGGACAAATTAGTATGGCCAATTCACCTTGCCTGCACATCTTTGGACTGTGGGATGAAACCGGAGCACCCGGAGGAAACCCACACAGACTTGGGGAGAATGTGCAAACTCTGCACAGACAGTTGCCCAAGGCTGCAATCAAACCCAGGTCCCTGGCACTGTGAGGCAGTAGTGCTAATCATGGTGCTACCCATTGATTTGTACTAAAATGTATTAATTTAATATACATATTAAAGAATGATGGCAAACTCAAGATTTTTTTAGAGAAGTATTTTGAATTGAATATCTGGACTTCAACATTTAGTGGAATAATTACCACTTCCAGATATCTGTCCAAATTTTAAAAAATGCTTATTCTAACAAAACTGAATTACTTTACTTTTCTTTAAAGAAGCCTTTACTTTATTCTACTGTATAGAAATGCAATATTTGTTTATTGTTATGTAGCTGTAGCTTCTGATCACGTGGTGATGCACTGTCAGTGCCAATAACTGGAGTAGGATCTGCAATTCAGACATTTGATACCTGAATGTATTGCTTGATCCCTAAATCAAATTTATTTATTACAAGAATTAAAATATAATTTTATAGATTAAGATTGTTTTCTATGATTAACTAGTGCCATTTCAGAATGGGTGGTAAAAGTACATACATGCCCTGTTATGGGGATTTACTTAAACCATCTATGTAGAAAACAATGTTGCTCTTCATCAGAACAGATACACATCAGTCTGTAAAATAACAATTTTCAGAGTATCATTTTCTAAACAAAAAAATAAACAAAATTGACACTGACTGTACTCTTTTAAATTTTTTTATGGGATGTGTGTGTCACTGAGTGATTTTATTTAGAACTTAGGTTCCTTGAACCATAAATGTCAGCAAATTGACTTATTACCATGATTAAGTGTGAAATATTTGTCCATAATCCTGTGAACTAAGTATACTGTACCAGATGATTGAATTCTATATTGTGAGATGACCAGTTTTGCTATTCTGAAGTATTCTGCTAATTTGATATGTTTATACACAAAAGAAATACAATTCTGTGATCAATAAAGACATGAAATATTTCATTACAGATTACATACACACCACAGTATATACTTTTTAATTGTGACAATCAAAAAGCTGCATCACCAGCTGACTAATATGGACAATGAAATTTTATGATTTGATTATTCCAGAAGTTGAATTTGAGGTAACAATAATTATTTAAAGGTACACAAGGTAAATAGGAAGTATGTTCCCTGGTAGGCAAATGAATTATCTTTCCAGAAACTAAAGTTGCATAAGTTTGAACTTCACATCTGTTGGCAGCTCAAAAGCAAAATACTACTGTTGCTAAAAATCTGATAGTGAAACATTAAACATTAGAAATACTCAGCAGGTCAAGCAACATCTGTGGAGGGAGAAAAAAGTTAGGATTTCTGGTCATTGACTGTTCAATAGATAATATTTGTGAATGAAGGTTAATGGCCTGAAATGTTAACTTTGTTGTCTCTATCTGATGAAATCAATTTCCAGCATCCTGTGAGAATTTAACCTCTCAAGGTTTCAAAGTGTTAGTCACTTTCAGTTTTTGGCCAGAAATCGGGGAAGGACTTTTTGAAAATTTTCAAATCGTTCACTCAGGACGATTTGTTGAAGGGGATGGCATTGCTGAAGAGATGTCCAAAGGTTAAGGCAGTCTTAAAAGGACAACCTAAGTAAAATGTAGACTCCATGTTACGGTTAGCTATATTTCCTGTCAGGAAGGCAAATGACCTAAATAGATTCTGTATAGGGGACAAATCTGAAACAAAAAAACAGAAATTGCTGGAAAATGTCAGTAGGTCTAGCAGCATCTGTGGAGGGAAAGTAGAGTTAATGTTTCAGGTCAAGTGACCCTTCTTTAGAACTTCTCTGTTCTGAAGAGGGTCACTGGACCTGAAATGTTATTTCTGCTTTCTCTCCACAAATGCTGCAAAACATCTTGCTGAGAGTTTCCAGCAATTTTTTTTTGTTTCAGATTTCCAGCATCCAGTTCTTTCAATTTTCTGTGTAGGGATTGTTGGAGTCAAGACCCTGGGAAGATGAGAAATTGGAATGGTCACTGACTTTTTTGGGGGGGAAACTTGAGGAGTTTGGAAAAAGCCTACAGATATTAATATTTATTTGCAGCTGAGAATGGGGGTTGAAAAGTTCACAAAACAGTTTTATTTTGGGGAGATGTAACTGATTTATATTAAGTCAAAAATCACACAACACCTGGTTATAGTCCAGCAGGTTTATTTGGAAGCACTAGCTTTCGGAATGCTACTCCTTTATCAGGTAGCAGGACTATAAGACACAGAATTTATCGCAAAAGATTACTGAAATGATATATTGAATAAACTTAGATTGCTGTTAAGTCTTTCATCTTTCAGAATGGTTGCAGGTTCCGATCATTAATCTGTAAATTCCAGAACTTCTTTTAAGTCATTCTTGAGATAACTTAAGGTTTTAAAACAAAAGGTGACATCTCAGTTCAGACAGTGCATTAAAGGTGTGAGGTTAGAGTCTGTCACTATCCCAATCTTGAGTCAGATTGGTTCTATTTCCAAAGTAGTAATTTATAAAATGTTACATAGATTGACTGCCTGCATGGACTGCCTGCAGATTAATTGTTTTTTGAGCAAATAGAATATATCTGCAAATACAATTCTGCAAATGCAAATTCACCCCATAGACTTATGTGTGTGCATGCATGCATGAGAGAGAAATACATTGTGAGTGTCTGCGTGTGAGTGTGAGTGCACATGACAGAGTGTGTGTTTGCATGTGTGCATGCTTGGTACAGTGTGTGATTATGATGGAGTATAAGTCTGTGAGATGGTGGGTGTGAGTGTGAAGGGTATATGCATGTGTATATGAGAGGGAGTGTGTGTATGAGAGAGGGTCTGCATGAGTATGTCTGAGTGTGTGTAAGAGAGAGTGTACTGTGTAGTGGGGTCACCTTGTATTGTGACATGAACCGAAGGTCCTGGTTGAGGCCACCCTCATGGGTACCGAACTTGGCTTTCAGCCTCTGCTCGGCTACTCTGTGTACTTCCATATCCCAAAGTCTGCCTAAGAGGATGGTCACATGAAGATCAAAGGCCGAATGTCCCTGACCACTGAAGTGTTCCCTGACTGGGTCAGCTGTCAGGGACATTTGGCCTTGGACCTTCGGGTGACCATTCTCCAAGGTGAACTTTGGGATACACAACAATACAGAGTGGCTGAACAGAGACTGATAGCCAAGTTCGGTACCCATGAGGATGGCCTCAACCGGGATCTTTGGTTCATGTTGCACTACTTTACATTCTCTCTCTCTCTCTCACACACACACAAGCACAGTTACATATTCACACACTCACGCAGGCCCTCTCTCATACACACAGTCTCTTTCATGCACACACACATACACCTCTGCAGTCACACCCACATGCACACACTCTCATAGGCTTATACTCCGTCACACTCACATACATACTTTAAAAACCATGCACACGTACGAACACACACTTTCTCACATGCACTCACAGCACTCAGGGAAAAAAAAACCCAGCGGCAGTTTAACCTTGCCAAATCCAGCTGTTGGTGAGGAGCTGGAGTTAAACTTGTGAGTCAGTATTGGAGTGTAGTTTCCAAGTCGGGGGAGCATAGATCCAGGATAGTAGGATGATCAACCACAGCAGGAGTGCTCATTGCAGTAGTCTATGATGGAGCAGCTCTTGCAAGGGAAGATCAGCAAAGGTGAGGAATTATGATTCCTTGTGAAGTTTAATGAAATTGGTCAATCTTCTGTAGCACTAATATCTGAGTGGAATTAATTTCTTAGTTGCATATGCTACTTGATATGCACCACGGAGTGTTTGATCTGTGTACACATATGTTAATTCTGAATATAAGAATACATACATTTTAGATTGCATTACTATTCTAGCATTCTAATAGTTATTGTAGTTTGATCAAAACCGTGGAATCAGGTGGCTTTATTCTAGTAGTAAGCCCCCTGAATGTCATACTTTATCTAAGTGAAAGCTAAAAGTTACCAGTCCTTAGCAGATTTTAACTGGTCCAGGATTGTAACAGCCCACTAATGCTGCCTGACCTCCTGAATATTCCCAGTCTTTTTCTGTTTTTATGTCTGGATCTCAAGTTATGTTTGCTTTTGTTGGCTGACTCGGCAATGTTTTCACTCACACTGCTAGCTGTTCTGTCTTACAGGCATGAAAAAAATAAAAATGTCCACACCACTCTGCTTGAATATTTGTGGCTGACAGTTATGCACAAAACAAGATTAGTCCAGACCTTGTTCATTCAGCTAGAGGAGGTTATGACAAAATAAAACAGATAGAGAGAGAAAAAAGATTTAAGGATGAAGCAAATTAAAATGGCCAAAACAGTACCTTTTTCAGATATCATTATCACAGCAACATTTTCAGCAATAACACCTATGAGAAAATCACCCAGTGTTATTCTTTATGAGTGAATATTCAAAGATTAAAATGAGTCATCAGCATGGCAGAACCTCACATTGATTAATAAACTGAACAGCAGTCGATCTGGAGTGAAAGCGATCCATAATAATTGGCAAGGTTTTAGTTCACATGGGAAATGCATATTTAGTTATAGTTAACAAGTTGTGTACTATATTGGATCATATACTTCTTGTACTTGTTACAAATGAACAATTTTCGCATATCTACTCACCTTGCAAACTTGCCACGGTGTCCTTACCTTCAAATGAAATCTTCTAAGTACATTTTGTTGTAAGTAATGAATAATGAATAATATTCCTGAGTTTTGTTGCTTTTCCCCAAGAAAATTATATGGAGATTTGGAGGTGGTTATTCACAATTTTCTTCAACAGTTTTGATTTTAACTTATTGCTATTTAGTTGCTGCTTATATTATTTAATAACGTATAACATCATACAATATTTATGTTAATATTCAAATATTTCAGGAATGAAAGAATCGAACATAAATGGATTAATGGAACTAGACTCTAAAGGAACTGTGGAATAAACAAATGAAAAACAATTATTTATATGGGCTAAGTTCACGAATTGTGGATTAAATATAAAAGATAGGAATATCCCAGCATATACAAATCCATTGCGATTACTTGATTAGGAATTTTTTTGGGTAACTTGTAGTTTTAAACCATAATGGATCGAGCCTCAAAATAACTGCTGTTCATATTAGAAAATGATTGCTTACTATGCACGTAATTCCCTCCCTTCACCAAATGAGCAAAGTAAACTGAGCCTATATTCTCTGAAATTATAAAAATGAGAAATAATTTTATTGAAATATTCTGAAGGGATTGGTACTGAGAGATTGTTTCCGCTGTATGGCAACTTAGAAGATGGGGGTCACAGTCTCAGAATAAATGGTCAATCATTTAGGACTGAGAAGAGGAGACATTTCTTAATTCAAACAATCATTAATCTTTTGGAATTGGATTGTAGATGTTCTTAACTATTTTTTAGAGTGGAACAGAGATACTCTGGTTTCTCCAGGAATCAAGGGATAGAGAGGGTAGTTGTGAAAGTAGAGTTGAAGCTCAAAATCAGTTATGATCTTATGTTAAGACAGAAAATAAGTGATTCATTTTCTCATAGATGGTGTTAGAATGTGGAATTCCCTTATATAGAAAGTAGTGGAGGATATGTCTTTACATTTATGCAAGGTTGAATTAGATTTTTGATGGATAAGAGAGTCAAAGATTATGGGTTTTAGACATGAAACTGGAGCTGAGACTACAACCAAATTAGCCATGATCTTAATAGATGGTGGAGTAGACTCAAACGGGTGAATAGCCTATCCTTACTCCCGAGGCCGTTTCCATGTTCTATGTTTCTGTGAATGTTGGAGCAGGGTTGACAGGCAATATCATCTATTTGGAATTCCTGTGTCCTTGTGAGCAGAGGTATTAATCTATTTAAAATACAAAATGTGGACAGAAAAAGGATCATTTAGATGTAATCATTAATTTATATTATTAACAACAATTTCTGGTTTCATTTGTCATAATGTTTTATTTACTAATGACTTTGAGCTATTCCAACAGTTATGATATGTAAGAACAAATAATTGATTTGTCAAAGAACAAAATGTTTTTTTTAATGACTAGATGTGACTCATGCTTTTTGAGTTGTTCAGTTGGGTCACTGCCTGTGAAAAAGATCACTCTTATAGGAATGGATTCAGGAAGTACCAACAGAAATGCAGCATAACAATAATTTTGGTCAGTGTAAAGATGTACTCAAAATCTATTTAGATTTGCAAGTTAAACATTATTTAAATATCTTGTGACATATCTTGTCAGAGTGTAGAATAAGTGACAGTCTCTGAGCAGCCAAAGAAAAATAGAATTTAAAAATAAATCCCAATCCCAGGACTGGGGAACGTAATAGATTGACCTTGATCAATTTGACCTTTTCCAAAAGTATTAAAATTAAAATGTTCAATCATTACTGCTAGGAATCTTTGCATTGAGGTAACTAATGCATATTAGCAATTTGGGCAGGCTATAGTTTAATGGAGATATATGATTGTGCTTTAGGAGGAAAAGCAAGTAATAGGCATATACATATTGAATGATATGAAGTTGAAACATCGAGTGACCGAGAAGCTAATGTTCATAATTTACTGAAAATCTATGTACCAGGGTTCTAAAGCCACCAAAAAGGTTTAACAGCACTCTGATTTTATATATAGGTCAAATAAATCAAAAGTGAAAATATATTGATGAATTTATGCAAAGCATTAGCACTGCTGTCTCACAGTGCCAGGGACCCTGGTTTGATTTCAGCCTTGGGAACTGTCTGTCTGGAGTTTGCACATTCCCCCCTTGTCTGTGTGGGTTTCCTCTGGGTGCTCTGGTTTCCATCCACAGTCCAAAAATGTGCACATTAGATGGATTGGTAGTGTACAGGGATGTGCAGGTTAGATGGATTAACCATGGTAAATGAGGAGTCATAGTGGGTGGAGAGGGGGTTAGATCTGAATGGTATGCTGTTTGGAAGATTGGTGCCAACATGTTGGGACAAATGGACTCTTTCCACACTGTAGGGTTTCTATGATTGTATGAATCATAGTTTGGATAATATGTGCGGTTTTGGTTGCTTCATTAAAGAAAAGGCACAAAATGATTGTGAGCTTACACCAGAGAATCAATAAGGTGATGCTGAGGATGAGAAGGTATATTATCAGGATAGACCCAAAGCAAGTAAGTGAGGCTCTGACTCACCTCAAAGTATTGTTTGTTGGGGAGTTAGTATTGCCAAGGCAGTTCCTAGTAGATTGCGCAATCTTCAACCAATAGCAGTTTTTTCTAGTTAGAGCCAATTACCCATCTGTTCCAAATCCCTTCTTCCCCTTTCTTTCCAGATGTTGTTGTCACCTCTCCCTTTTTCCAGTTGCTGTTGTTATCTCTTGTGAATACCCAACCAACAGAATTGAGTGTGTGAGTGGTGATTGTTAATGAATCTCAAACAACGATGAAATATTAGTCACACATGAAGTTAGTCTGGTGATTTTGTGTATTAATAAGAGTTTCACGTTCCGTCTTTCCTAATAGAATTTCTAACTCCAATATCACCTCACTACCAGAATTTAGGAAAATAACCTGCATTAGTTTGGGTCTAAAGATATGAAATTTTAATTTAACACATGCCACCAGAGCTCCAGGATGAAGCTTCTTGATGTGAGTAAAAATTATAATGGCATGATACTATACTCATTTCCAGAAATTTCAGAAAAAAGTATTGATTTATAATCTCTGTTGAACTTTAGAGAATTTAAAGCAAGGTTTTGCAATATGCTGGTCATTTTACAAAAAAGTTTTAGCTTATTTTTATATCCAATTGTGGATGCAAATGTTAAAAGTAAACAATGCTGAGTAACACAATAATGAATAACAGGCGATGCAGTGCAGGTTATAAAGTTGATGGTGGAATTCCACAGGAAGTGCACATTGTCATAGTAACTTACTGGTTTCTGGTTTCATTAGGCATTGAAAGCTTTGCTGCTCAGCTGTCAAAGATGCCACCAGGAGAAACTTGAGCTACTGGGACTATTACTTTTGGCAAAGAGAGAAATTAAGTGAAAATTTAGTAGGGGCTTTTAAGATCATCAATTGAATAGGTAGAGACTTGCCTTTGGTTAGAAGTTGTTGGTGAGAGGTCATAAATTTAAAAAAAAACTGTCACTTCACGCAAGGTAAGGAGTTACAAGACATTTCTCTGTGCAAAGTGTTGTTGCGGAATAGAATCCTTCCTCAATGGAAATCATTGAAGCAAAGATCATTGCATTTATTCAGCAAAATGAGATAATATTTAAAACAGAGAAGATGTCAGGCTAAGGAGTTAAATTAGGATAGGTAAAATAATTTGGATGACTGTGAAATTGGCACAAGCGTGATGGATGAAATTGTTTCCTTTTGGACAGTGAACATTTATGGTTTGCGGCAAATGACTGGAGTTGAGAGTGTGGCACCGGAAAAGCACAGCAGGTCAGGCAGCATTCAAGGAGCAGGAGAATCAGTGTTTCGGGCAAAAGCCCTTCATCTGGAATGAGGCTTTCTACATTCCAGTTATTCACCTCATTTCTAATATGTCAACCTAGATCTGTGCTCTCTATTACACACCCAGTGTTACATACCATGTAAAATTATGGACTAATAATGGGTAGCCAGCAGAATGTTTCCAAACAGCATCTTGATCTAGTCCACTGAAGATTGCTGGAGAACCTTAGGAACATTTAAGCAATCATTTCTAAAGATGTTAGTTGATCCACTTTCTGAACATCAAACATTGAACTTCATCTGTTTGCAATGTATAATGGTGGCCAGCCTATCCCCAGAAATGGAAACAGAGATGCTGAGGAAGTGAAGGGAGGAGTCAGAGATGAACTGTCCAGTTTTGCCGTTTCCATCACATCTGTTCAGACAATACCACCTTCCACAAGGGGGCCTCAGAAATGACCACCTTTGTCCTCAACTGAGGATTCCCTACTACTGTTGTTGACAGGGACTTTAGCTATGTTCCTGCACTTTTGCCCTCTGCCTTTCTCTTCTCTCCCACACCAACAATAGGATCCTCTGATTCTCCAAGGACCTTCCAAGTCAAGCTGCGATTTACGTGTACTTCATTGAATGTAGTTTACTGTGTTTGCCGTTCATAATACAATCTCCTGTACACTGGGGAGACGAAACACTGGGGAGGCTGGGTGTTCGCTTTGTGGAATATCCATGCTCTGTCCACAAAAATCACCCCAAGTTTCCAGTTGCTTACCACTTCAACACACCACCATGTTCTGACATCAACATTTCTGTTGCAGGCCTGCTGCAGTGTTCCAGTGAGCCTCAGCACAAGCTTGAACGACACCTCAGCTTTCGTTTGGAGACCCGATAGCCTCTAACACTCAATATCAAGTTTAATAACTTTAGACAAAACTTGCTGGGAAAGCTGAGCGCATCTGGTAGCTAACTCTAGAGAGAACTCAGAGTTAGTTCTGAAGAGGGGTTACCAGACCTGCTGAGTTCCTTCAGCAACTTCAATATTTGTTTCATCTGTTAAGATATTTTTGGCTGTTTGTATAGTGATATCAATGAAACATGTTGATTTGCATCAGTTGTTCATGGGTCCTTTAGCACTGTCATCAGTGTGATCCGATATGTGGATAAAGATTTGCATAGCCTCCTAGACCTTCATTCTATTTCCTCCTGTCAACCGATACATCCTTTTGATTCAGAAAACAATAAATACATTTACAGCATACAACTGAGTAACGTTTAAAGTAAGGTAAATATTATTTACAATTTAGACTAGATTAGATCCCCTACCAGTTGGCCCAACAAGTCCACACCTACCCTCCGAAGAATCACCCATCCAGACCCATTTCCCTACCCTATATTTACCCCTGACTAATGCACCTAACACTATGGGTAATTTAGCATGGCTAATTCACCTGACCTGCACACCTTTGGATTTTGGGAGGAAACCGGAGCACCCGGAAGAAACCCACACAGACACAGGGAGAATGTGCGAACACCACACAGACAGTCGCCGGAGGCAGGAATCAAACCCAGTACCCTGGTGCTGTGAGGCAGCAATGCTAGCCATTGAGCCACCAAATTATGCTTGACTGATGCATAAAAATCTGAGCATGCATCCTGTCAATTGGCTGTGTGGCTGGTTTAGAAAGCAAAGTAACATCAAAACGTATGTGTACAAATCTTGCACTGGCTGAGGTTTCTGTGAAGATCCCACATTCTCAACTTCTTCCCTTGCCTGAGGTGTGGTAACCAGTTGTTATCTCTCTGATGAGAAAGCACCCCTATGGTCCAGGAGGACTATAGTAACTTTACCTTCCAAGTAGACCACACATTTGATATTGAGAAAGATTTGTTTCTAATTAATGTTTGTGTTTAGCTCAGTTAAATCCTTACACACCATAAAAGTAAAATCTACAATACAAGTTGCTGTTAACTTCTTTGTTGCTGTTAAAAGTATTTGTGTATATTTTGGATGTTTATGTATTACTGAGTTCAGATGTAAATAAGTAGCAGTTTCTGGTAACCATTAAACAATGCAACATTTCTACTTACTGAAGGTAATAAAATGACAAATTGTCTTTTCAAAGATTGTCAATGAAAATGTTTGCTTTATCAGTAAAACGTTAATTAAGATGACAACATGACATTACATGTCTTTGCTTAATTGGTTGCAAAGGTCATCATACATCTTTCAGTGTTGAGCAATGGCTTTGTGACATAATTTAGCTCGTTAAAGTCATATAGCAGAATACTTTTAGATATATGATGTAATAACTTTAAGGTTGCTATATGTTGTGAGTCCAGTGGTTTAAAACTGACTTTATATTAATAATAGTATATTTGATCTTATTTAAGCATACAGTACACATGGGGTGGGCGTCAGTTAGCTGGATGGCTAGTTTGTGATGCAGAGTGATGCCAACAGTGTGGGTTCAATTCCTGCACCAGCTGAGACTCTCCTTGAGGTGTGGTGAACCTCAGGTTCAGCACCACCACCACCCATATAGTCAAGTAAGAAGATGGCAACTTATACAAACATCCAAACACTTGGCTGTTTGAACATGCTTCACCAGGTGATCTGATTTTAGCCTCAACTGTACACTCCTGCATACCCCTGATAATTGCACATTATATTATTCAAGCAATGTTTTTACAAAGGGAATTGACAAAAAGATAGATAGGAGACAAGATAATGTGGTTAAGTGAGTAGGTAAATATTAGAACTAGAATCCCTCCAGTTAGAAACAGGCCCTTCAGCCCAACACAGATCCTCCAAAGAGTAACCCACCCAGACCCATTACATTTACCCTGAGTAATACACCTAACCTATACATCCCTGAACACTATGGGCAATTTAGCATTGCCAGTTCATCTAACCTGCATATCTTTGGACCATGGGAGGAAACTGGAGCACCCAGAGGGAACACACACGCACACACAACAGGGAGAATGTGCAGACTCCACACAGGCACTCGCCTGAGGCTGAAATTGAATCCAGGTCCCTAGTAATGTGAGGCAGCAGTGCTAACCACTGAGCCACTATGCCACCCATAGCTAACATGGATATGTAATAAGTGGAATTGAAAACAAAAGTAGAAAAGCTATGCTTCAGTTATACAGACCGCCATTGAGACTATATCTGAAGTACTATGTGTTACATTGGTCACTTTATTTAAGGAAGGATGTAAACTTGTTGGAATCAGTTCTAAGAAGGTTTACTAAATAATACCTGGAATGTAATGTTGTCTTATGAGGAAAGGTTGGACAAGCTAAACTTGCCTCTTCTGGAGTTTTGAAGAGTAAGTGGTGACTTGATTCAAACATATAAGATCCTGAGGTATTTGACAAGGTGAGATATGGAGGAAATGTTTCACCTTACAGAGGTCTAGAGAACTACAGGTCCCTGTTTAAAAGTCAGGTGTCAACCAATTAAAACAGAGATTAGGTGAAATCTTTTCCTTCAGAGAGTCATGAGTCTTTGAAGTTTCTTAGAGTATGCAAATATTTTTATGGCAGAGATAAATTCATGCTAAACAGGTTGGTGAAATTATATAGTTGGAAATGTGGATTTGAGGATATAATCATATCAGCTATGGTCTTATTGAATGAAACTACAGGTTTGAATGGCCCAGTCCTGCTTCTGATTCATATTTTCCTATGTATATTTGTAAATGAACAATTATTGGATAAAAGGTATGGTCTGTTTTACATTTCTTCTGCTTGTATATGTGACTACACCCGTCTAGTACTCTTCCAGGCTCTGAATATAAACTGAACTTTCGACAAAAGTAGAACTGCCTAATTATAGGCAAAGCAAATTCTGTGGTCAGACACAATCCTTGGATCTGACTCGTCTGCTTTCACATTTCAGCACCAACATTTCTGTTTTTTTGGTTTCATGATTTATGATCCAACTTAAGATCATGAAGACAACAAGTGTTCTCATTGTAAATGAACTCTGGTTTTTGACATTCTTTTCACTAGTTCTAACAAATGTGAAGTAAAGTAATTAAACCTATGGACCATTAACTTGGTGGTAACTAGTAAAAGGAAATTGTAGTTGATTGTATTCCAACACACATCAGCAGTTCTCAGAGCATTCCCACATACTAGAGAGATAGGAGATTATGCTTGTAAGCATTGTTTCCTCTTCTCTTTTAGCATAGGTAATTAGATTTGGATATATAATTGTGCAGTATTCCAGGAGTCTGAATGTTTTACATTTTGCAGAATTTCTATTCCAATGATAAACTTAGGGTCATGTAATTCTTCAATGTCTAATTCCTTAAAATACACTAGCACTAACAATGAACATGCTGTGTTTTGAAATTGACTTTTAATCTTTTTTATTTGTGGAGAACTTGGCAAATTCACAAGTATTTGTAGTCACACGTAATTCACATTAAGTTTGGTTGTGGGGAAGTGACAAATTTATTTAAGTGGCTTGATAATTTATGTTTATCATTATAATCCCCATTCAGGTTACTCTGTTTTAGAAGAATTAATAGATTAAATCATGGTGCAAATATGGATCTTGAGACAGCCTTATCTTTCCTCATATTAAGGATTAAATATAATTGACTAAATGTTGTCAAAACAAATTCAGTCATGCAGTAGTTGCAGTCTCTCATCAGCATATTCCATGATTTCCTTTGGTGTCATGCTGAGATTTTAGTTATACTTTGATGGATTCATGACAGCAGACTTGGAATACTTATTTGCCGACAAGACTTTTCTGAACATCTTCCAGAGTTCAATGTCCACTAATTCAGAATTATGCAGACCATTTATGATTGTAAATTTAAATAATTTGCATTTTAAAGATCAAGTCTATCTAGTCTAAATTTCATTTCTTTAAGCTCCAATGGCATTAATGATAACTTTCTTTCACTGCCCAATTGATATTTACATTCACCTTCAACATTGAGATCAATTATGAATTGGTAGCCAGAAGTACAGTCCTGGTTTACAAACTTTTCTAAAAGAAGTCATGGGAATTGTTGTCAGAGGACAGCGTTTGCTTTCTTTTAGTGTTTTTTAACAATGGTTTAGGTTTCCTAATAAAGACCTGCAAAACCCAAACATAAATGGCAGGACTATACCACGAGGTAGGGCTAAAGCAGCCATCCAAAGCATGCACTTTCGGTAGTAGGATCAATTCAACCATTTTCCCAGAAGATGCAAATATTGTTGATCCTTTTCAGAAGATCTGTAGTTTTAGGAATTCAGCACATGTACCAAGAGAGTGTAAGGATGAAGGAGAAGTTAAAAATGGAAAAAAAGAATGTCACTTTGGTAGCCTTTCCCACTTCTCTGTTGTTCTGCATGGAACTTGCAACTCCGATGTCCTCATCAAGCTGTCACAGGAAGCTTCGTCCATGAAACTGGTGGCCTCTTTATTCTGTCAGAGGCTGTACTTCTGTCAGCAAAATACCTCAAGGGCGGACTCTAAATAGACAGTTGAATAATTAAATTGGCTGAACCCCTCTATTGGTCAGGCAGTTGCCTCGCATTTGGTCCTCTCACTAGGGGACATTTCACTAGGGAAGGAATGGCCTAGTTGGCCAGCGCGAGATAGGACCACTGTGTTGGACACTGACTTCCAGGATATGCCCAGGATACGGCGGATATTCCTCAAGTGAAAGGTGTTCAGTCTTCTCTCCTGTCTGGCATATGTAGTCCATGTCTCACTGCCATACAGCAGTGTGCTTATGACGCAGGCATAGTAGACTGACATTTCTGTCTTCACAGTTAGCTTGGGATTTGTCCATACTCGAGTCGTGAGGCGAGCAAGAGTTGAGGCTGCTTTCCCAATCCTCTTTTGATCTCCTGTGTCCAAGGAAAGGTTGTCAGTATGAGCCAAGGGACGTAAACAGATGGATGACATTGAGTTCGTAGTCATCGATAGTGATGACTGGTGGTGCCTCTGTGTCCTATCCTACTTACCACGAGACAATTAATCCCAAGATCAAAGCAATGTTCTGGTGACCTGGGTTGAAATCTTGCCTTGGCAGATGATAGCATTTGAGAGTTTAATGATGATAGCGAAACTGTTGTCGATTGTTAAAAAAATGTAACTGTATCACTAATGTCCTTACCTGGTCTGGCTTACTGTGACTCCCTCTGGACAATTAGAGATGGGCAATAAATGCTGGCCCAGCCACTAATGCTCACATCCTGTGAATGTTTTTAAAAAATGGTAAGTGGGATATGTACAGATCGGCCATGATCTATTTGAATGTCAGAAAAGGGTTAAGGAGCTGAATTATCATTTCTGTTCCTAAGTAGGACCCAAACCCAGCTTGAACAAATCTCCTGATTTTATGTTATTCAACTCACTCTCCTGGTTCACTTGGTTCATCACTTCCAAGATATCTCTACAATCAGGCACAAATGAGGCCCCTTTTGGTCACGGCTGACCATGGGTTGCATCCTCGTTGTTCTGGATTTCTGCTTTCCTGAAGCAACATCGCTCGTGACTGAAGAGACCAGTGCTGGAGTGACAGTCCTGATCTCAGAGGTCACATCTGTATGTGGTTGTTGATCTGCTAGAACTGCTACACTCCTTCCTTCGTACCTGCTTGTCTAGTGCAGCACTCAATTTTCCCTGTTTCGTGGTGTTGGTTCAGAGTGCTTCTCCATCTCATGCAGTGTACTGTAAGACTCTCCTAGCGCCTTCTTGTCCCTCATGCAGACATCCTTGTAGCGCAGCTGGGGGAACCCAGTGGGTTTGTTCCCAGTGGACGCTCCTCCATGCAGTGGACATGGCCCAGCCAGCGCAGTCTTCGCTGCCTCAGCAGAGTATACACGCTGGGAAAGCCAGCGCGAGATAGGACTGCTGTGTTGGACACTTTATCTTCCAGGATATGCCCAGGATATGGCAGGTACTCCTCAAGTGGAATGTGTTCAGTCTTCTCTCCTGTCTGGCGTATGTAGTCCATGTCTCACTGCCATACAGCAGTGTGCTTATTACTCAGGTGTTGTAGACTGACATTTTTGTCTTCACTGTCAGCTTGGGAGTTGTCCATACTCGAGTTGTGAGTCAAGCAAGAGTTGAGACTGCTTTCCTGATCCTCTTGTCGATCTCTGTGATCAAGGAGAGGTTGTCAGCATGAGCCAAGGGACGTAAACTGATGGATGACATTGAGTTCGTAGTCATCGATGGTGATGACCGGTGGTGCCTCTGTGTCCTGTCCTAGGCACAAATGGATAGCAATAGTCATGGCATGTTTCTGGACAAATCACAATGTGGTAAGAAACTGGAGATGTGGAACAGGCTATCTGCTATCTTGCAAAGCAACTACAAGAAAATGCTAAGTCAAATTTAAACTATTTACAGTCGAGACTAAGAACACAAATGCTTTTTGAGCAAGGAAGACTGAATATTAAATGATAATGAGTTGGTGAAAAGCCGTGAAATGTGTTTCAGAATGAGAGATGATCCAAACATAATTTGTCCCATAGTTTAACTCAAGGAAATTGTGAGAATGAGTTTGTGTCAATTTCTTTGAAGCAGGAGAAAATTGTACCCTATTTTGATAGCTGTTGCAAATGGATAAATGTTGAATCTATTCCCAATACTTCAAAATTATGAAGTTTGAGAATCAGGTTGTAATTTATGAGATCGCATAGTGTTGGCATCAGGTAATAGTTCACAATTTACATCAGAAGAGTTTGGAATATATCTGAGTAAGAGTACAATCAAACACACTTTAATACCACCATATCACCCTGCATCTGCTGTGGATAGCAGTGTAAAGATTCATTGGAGATCTTTGCTGAAGCATTTACTGGATGACAAGCTTAGCAGTACTTTCATATTTCTCTTCAACACAAGCTAAATCTTTTCCTGTTCTGTAACAGAGCAACTGCACAGTCTAGAACAGTTCGTTCAATGCACATAATGGTGTTTAAACATTCCCTAAGGACAAGGTCTTGTTTGTTTAAGCCTGACCTCATTTGCAAAGTAAGACAAAATCAAAGCAAAGTGAAGATGAATCATAATACACAAGGCTTGAAACTTAGAAAGTTTAATACTAGTCAGGAATTGTTAGTGAGAAATCACCGAAATAATGACTGAGAGACTAGTTACATTCACTTAACTCATGAAGATTAGAGACGGATTCTAGCAGTGTCATGTTGATTATATCCTGGAGGAGGAAATCTGGCAAAGAGAGATCAGGGGGAGCTTCCTAGAATCCAAATTTTTCATCAAGTGCAAGTTAGAAAGAAAATGAAAGTCAGAAAGAAATGGAATGTTTGCAAGAATTAGAGAATCCAAAGCAAGTCAGGATCTTTAATTAAAATAAATCTATCACTATCCCAGTTTCAATCATTAACTAGAGTTGGAGGTCAAGTCAAAGTTGAGGTTTGACACAGCAGGAGATATTGGGAGAATGGAATGAAACTAAGGAAAATATCCAGATATACCAAGAAAAAATCCAAAGTGGTTAATTGAAAGTATGTGGAAAGACAGAAATAAATTGTTCTTTTCATTATCCATGTCAAATGATATTTTGTTAAACATGTAATGGGATTAAGGAAAGTATTTTTTCTTTACATGTGAGTTATTCAGGCTACATTAGTTGTGAATGTCTCTGTTGTTTTTACTATGATCCCAACGTGCAACACAAGCTATTAAGTTTTCGGGTATTGTTGATATTGATTTAGTCACAATGTGTCTGCAAAATTATATATACCAAGTTACTTTTTAATTTATAGGTTTTTTTAAGGTGAGAGGAAATGCAATGAACAGGTAATGTAGTAGTTTGTCTCTGAAATATGTTCACACCAGGCTGTAGGACCTAAGTTTAATACACAATCAAAGACAACAAAATGAGCAATATGGATATAGGAGACAATTTTAAAAATTCTTAACACCATCAACCAAACGAAGGTTGAGCCTTTTTCAGAACAATATTCAGTATAAGGACTCAATTCCAGAGATTATCCTTCTTTCTCAACTCTTTAAGTTTCTGCATAACTTTTTCATGGACTGTGGAGGCTGTAAGCATGAATCTTTCACAATTCCATGGGCCCAAACCTCCTCAATTCTAACAATTTGAAGACTTCTTCAGAAGCTGTCCTTGCTTGGAAACTCCACAGATTAGGAAACACTTTTGCTAAGGTGACTGGTTCCTCTGAACTGAACTGAAACTGTTGATCCATTGCAAAGCAATCCAAAGCAAAACCAGCAGCCTTGTTCAACTTAATCTGTCTGTCTTGAACTCACCATTATAAATGTCTTAATCTTTTACATAATATGGGTTCTCCCAGGCTCTTGATTGTAGTCACATGCTTTCTTAGGTATGATACATTTAGGTCACTGTGCCAGAATGAATTTCTAACGTTCAAAAAATCCCTCACACAACTGACCAAGATCCCTCTGCTGCTATATTAAAATCCAACTTCCAAAAATGATAATATGTATTACTTTCATTACATTGCTAATGAAACTCTCTAATTTCTTCAGGTTAGAACCTTCCAACCTCCACCTGTTTCAGCTAATCCTGGCATCAGCTGCACTGCATAATACTCAATCGCAGTCTAAGTAACTGGACATAATTTTTGTCTTGGACAACAGTGCTAAATGTGTGATATCAATTCATCCATCTGTTATGCATCTCACCTGATTTTCATTTCTTACAACTTGAATAGAGATGGAAGGGGAGATATAATGAGAAGACTTATCATAATGATAAGAATCTTAAATATGACATTTTGTGGGATTTGAAGGAAATGCAAGTCAGCATGAATAGGGTAATAGGGCCAGCTGCATTTCTGGATAGAATGTGTCCAGCAAGGTTTTCAATGAGTTTAAATATTAAATTGCTTCAGAGCGCAGGCAAAGCTGTTTCACAAAATATTTAAAGTAACTTGTTTGTTTTACCTACAGGTTTGGCTACATTATTTGGATCCAATTGTCTCAGTCAGAATGGAGTTGAATGGATAATTTTTCTTGTTGTGACTGGAATTGAGTTTACACAGAAGTCTGGAATATGAAACTACCCTCCACTCGCTGCATTGTGCTGGAGAAATAATTTCATTTTATTGGAGATTTTGTTGTAATTTCGGTAATGAGTTCTGTTTACTTTGATGGGGTGAGAGAGAAGCTGGCAGGATGGCAATGCTCAATATACACAGGGAGGCAGTAGATAAATCTGCCCGTGAAGGTCCCTAGTCACCAAGAAATATCCATTTGCAGGGGTGTTCAATCAGATAAGTGTCAGTCCCATCAATAGAATGGAAGGAAATAATGAGGTAAAAACAATCACTGCAGATGCTGGAAACCAGAGTCCAGATTAGAATGGTGCTGGAAAAGCACAGCAGTTCAGGCAGCATCCGAGGAGCAGTAAAATCGACATTTCGGACAAAAGTCCTTCATCAGGAATACAGCGATGGAGTTGAAATACTGTTTGTTGAGAGTATGAATTCTTCTGAGAATATAGTACAGAAGGGGTCCTTCGCCGTTCTGAGAGAGTGTGGCCCTCAGCTGAGGCAGGGCTGACTGTAGAGAGGTTAGGTGCCGGCGCATTGCTGCGAGCGTGGAGCGGAGGATCTTGAAGGAGAACCGTTGCTGGTGTTTTTGAATCTGTAGTCTGTACTGTTTGTCCTGTTCGGTTCTGAACTCTGCTGGTTTAAAGGTGGTCCGGAGTCCATGTGGGATGAGTTGGTTACGGAGGCAGGCACTGAGGAAGCAAATGTGGCTGTAGTAGTGAGTTTGTTTCAGGACATGGTTGAAGAGCTTCAGGGCAGAGAAAATCACCTGGGAGTTGCAGTGGGAGAGGGAATCCCTGAGAGTCTTGTAGAGAGAGGAGGAAAACTTCTTCAAGGCAAGGCAGGCTTGCAAGAGGATTCGCAGTAGGGATAAAATCACCTAGGTAAAAACAATGACTGCAGATGCTGGAAACCAGAGTCTAGATTAGAATGGTGGTGGAAAACCACAGCAGTTCAGGCAGTATCCGAGGAGCAGTAAAATCGACGTTTCAGGCAAAAGCCTTTCCTGAAACGTTGATTTTACTGCTGCAAGGAAATAATGAGGTAATGGGGAGGAGAGAGATGAACAGGCAACAAGATAGGTGTGGGAAGAAGGAGGCGACAAGATGGGTGTTAGGGAGAGAGGGGCTTAAAGTTGAGTACAGGAGAAAATAGAATCATATGATGGTTGTCATGTAAAGGAGATTGCGCGATGATGTTATGGTTATAAATGTTAATAACAAAAAGTCATCTCCCAGACTGAAATCTGTTCTTTATTTTTATTTAACAAGATGGTTTTTCCACTGAAACACAAACACAGGCTGCTTCAGATCTGGTTTTAACAGAAAACCAGAGCTTTATTACAATGAGGAGAAGATAAAATAGATTAAATCAGCTATTTACATAGAATACAATTTGAAAGATTTCAAAACATCCAGCAAAAATATGCTATTCCATCTATCCCAATAGCACCCCTTTCTCAGTACTGAAACACCACAGAGAATTCCTTTCTCTATCACTTGAAAGCAAGTCTGATAGCCTCTTCCTTGGATATTCATACAACTAAATTTAGACATTACTCAAAATTTAGAAATTTTGAGTTATCCCTTCAGTGTTCAAACCAAACACAGGTGGATAGAATGGTCAAGAAGGCATACTTTCCTTCATCGGTGAATTATTCTAGTTCTGTTCCTGTGCCTTATATAGAACAGAAATACTAAAGTCACTGTTACCACAATGGCTGCATCATCCAATAAGTCAGTGGGTGGGAGAATGAAAAAAATAACTTGTGAAAACCAAAATGTAGCCCTTGAGAAAACCTCAGGAGTCCTCAAAGACAAAATATGTTGACCCCTGCTGGCTGGTTGGGTGGCTGTTTAGGTTGGCAAGTGAGTTAATGGCTGACTGGGTGAGTGGCTTTGTGGGTGTGTGAGTAGCTTGCTGGATGTGTGAATGATTGGTCGGGTGAGTGAGTGAGTGAGATTTAGCTGAAAAATTATTTACCCTTTCTCACTCCACAAAAACCTACCCAAAAAGCAGGCTGCGAGAGGAGAAAAACACAGGCTAAAGTTCAGCCACTTTCCAATTCTTGCTTTCATGTGAATTCCACTGAGGCCAGGTTGGAATGTATCCCACCAGAGGGAAACCAAGGTTAGTATTAATTAAACCCAACTGTTTAACTTGTCTTTGATTCCCATCACTACCCTGGACTAATATGTAGCTCTACTGCTCTGTTTCTTTAAAAAAATGGGAAAAATCATTTTATTGCTTAGTCATTGGTCAGCATTTTAAATTCCAAATTTATTAAATTCAAAGTTTATCATTAGCTCTGATGGGATTCAAATAAATGTCCCCAGAGTGTCAGCCTGGATTTTATGCTTGCTTGCTATATCACCATAACACCTCGAGTTTGTCACTTGTCACTTTCTAGTGGTTGTTTATGTTAATTACCCTTTTAAATAACCATAAATTATCATTATTACGTAGTGGTAATGTCACTCTGTGGTCATGCATTCTAATCTCACCAAGGCAGATGGTGAAATTTGAATTCAACAAACATCTGGAATTAAAAGCTAATGGTGACCATGGGAGGCATTTTCACAGGCACTGAATGACATGAGGTTCTGTGAATAAAAAGTTGGGAAAATCATATAGTATATTTGACGAGTGGCTTCTTGATGTTGAGAGCAAAACTTCACATTTTCCAATGATTGTCAGACATTGAGATGAAATTCTCACTAGTAAGCAACAAAATGCCTATTTGCATGTATTATTGTGTATCAACATTTGATTTTTATCCAATCTCACCTCGTTGTTATGCAGTTTTCCATTCTCCCAACTACTGGATAGAAACTAGATGATGACAATTCCTGACGTAAAAATTAGGGCAGTTACCTGGTGACTCCAGTTCATTGTTTAGTCCTCTGGACCTCTCTCATGGACACCAATCACCAACATCTCGGAACATACTTCATGAGCAAAGAGGTTGAGCGGGAGAACTATTACAAAAGAAATGTGTACTTTTCAGGGTTCACCAAGGGTAAGAGGCTGAGCCTGACACTCAGTAACCATTGCCTTCTATCATTGTTATGAAAAAATTAAGTGCACAATGGGACTCAAAATGGCTGCCACCACACCTGGTGTGGGTGGATTAAGTGTTTTGATCTCTGATAGAGGGGGCTTCACTTTTGAATGATGTGAGGCCCTTCAAAGGGTAATAGCATTACAAAGTCATCCACACAATGCAGATGAAAGGCAGCTATGAGCTGTGTGTGAAACCAAGGCATTAACCTGAAGAAGGGCTAATGCCCGAAACGTCGATTCTCCTGTTCCCTAGATGCTGCCTGACCTGCTGCGCTTTTCCAGCAACACATTTCCATCATTAACCTGCTATACAAATCTGAGCCCCAAACAGTTTTGATTGCATTATGTACTGTCAGGAATCAATACCACTAATGGCTGGGATATACAAGTAATATCTTTTAGCCTGGAAAGATTCACTCCAGTTCAAAATAGCAAGCATCCTCCAATTGTCCAAAGCCTGCACATGGTGCAGGAGATGTTTACTTCGCTTTAATCCTTATGTAATGCAAAGGATGTCTAGACCCTGTACATACAATCTTGCAATTGCTACTGGCCAGACATTTGCATACGCAGTGTTGATGCAAACATGAGAATGTAATTACAATGAAGTGATATCCATTCAACCTGTGTGCCCTCAGAAGGTCTTTTACCTTCTTCTTCATCCACTGCATCTTGGAGTAATCCCAGGACCTGCAGCAAAAGTGGAGGAAACCTACTGTATAGTGGAACAAGTTGGTCCTGGACTCTTGGTTGGGTAACCACAAGGATTTTTGTGGCCAAGACATGCAGAGTGTACCCTCCTCAAAAACAGGAATTTCAACAAGATAGGATGGATGTGGAAGGCCAACCAACTGTGTAGTATCCAGGGAGACTTCCATGAGGCCCGTGTGTGGTTTCTCCTCTAGTTGGGTGTCTCCTGCCAATGCCCTGTCTCCTTGTGAGGAAGGGCCATGGATCGAGGTCGAGGTTCCTCATCCCCCGTCATCTTGCTGGAGTAGCTGGCGGGTTGGAGTGCAGATCTGTGTGTGTATATCCAGCAGACAGTGAGTGTGCTGGGCCTGGCTATTCTTCACAGCTGCCAACCTGTCCATGGAAGACAAGCAGGAGGCTGGAAGAACACAGCAAGCCAGGCAGGCATCAAGAGATGGAGAAGTGAAGGAGGGTTACATCCAAAACGTTGATTTCTCCACCTCTTGATGCTGCCTGGTTTGTTGTGTTCTTTCAGCCTCCTGTTTGTCTATCTTGGATTCCAGCACCTGCAGTTTTTTTGGCTCTAACCTGTCCATAGAGGCAGTTAAATAATCACATCCAGAGACTACATAATGCAAACACCACCAGTGCAGTCCTGCAATCTTTATGTCATGTCCCACATGCTTCCAACAAGCCTGCCTGTTGCTCTTGTGCATTTCTATGAAGGTCTAAATTTCTAACACCATGGAGTCTGTCCTCCATGGGGCTGAGTAGGTCCTCTGAATGCCAGTGACTTCAGTTGTTTCTTTCTTGACCAGTTGCAGAGATTAGCACTGATGTGCTCACCAGATGGCTCCTATTCTAATCTCATTGACACATCCACCAAAGTTTCAGTATCCATGTAGCACTGTAATGGTTTTTGGAATATGTATGTTCTGGCATCCACGAATGGTCTCAGGTCTCAATGTGGGGAATTTTCTCCTGCAGTGATATAATTGGGGAACTGAATGAGATGAAAGTGAATGTCACCATTGTGAGTGCCGATGCAGGTGGGAGAAACATGATGAGATGCCCCCGTGACTGAATAGGCAGTGCAGAGGTCATGCACAGTTAATGGTCTGGGAGTTTATGGTGGTTAAGAGAGAAAGAGGAGAGATGTTACATGCAATAGTGAGAACGGTAGACCATGAACCTTGGTAGCAGATAGAAGGTGGTGGCACTTACCCTTGGAAAGTGGTGATATTATTGACCTACTTGCTGCATTGTAAGTTATTTATGCATACTATGGGCATCAATTGAACCAGCTGGCAACTTTGGACCATAGTTGTTGGTGTTGTGGTCTCCTTTGCCTGTCCTGGGGCAAGAGGGAAGCAATCCAATACACCAGCTCACCCATCAGGACTTCTGGTTCTCTGTCTGCAAAGCGGGGCACCAATTTTCCCTTGACTGTCATGTCCAGGGCAAATTACATGAACCATGCAGCTCCAGACTGCTAATACTTGACTTGGTGGACAACTGCCTTTTCAAATGGTGCCAGCGCCAAAGATCCCAGTATATTTCAGCAGTGGTGAGTACTTCCACTGAATGTGAGTAGGAGAATATGATGAGTGGGGCCCAGTTGGGGTGTGGTGCATAGGAAATGAGGTGGGTTTGTGAAGATAGTGTGAAAAACTCGCTAGGATTATGTGATTAGTCCAGTTCAAATTCTATCAATGATCAGCCCAGAATGTTGATATTTGGGGATTCAGCTCAGTGAATTAATTGCATGTCAAGGGGTAATGTTTGAACTTCCTCTTGTTGGAGATGGTCATTGCCTAGTACTTTCATCTTGGAAATATTACTTGCCACATAAACCCTGGATGTCATTGAACTCTTGCTACATTTGGACTTGAATGTCTTCAGTATATGAAAATTGGTGAATGGTGTTGAAAATGGTGTCTCTACTTCTGACCTTTATGATGGAGGGAAGGTCATTGATGAAGTAACTGAGGATGGGCCTGGGATATTATCCTGATGAACACTTACAGTCCTGTCCTGTGGCTGAGATTGCTGACCCCTACCAATCACAACCAACTCTTTTGTTCCAGTAAATGATTACAACCAGGACAGCTTCTCCCTGACTCCATTTATTGTCAGATCTCCTTGGTCAAATGCTGCCTTCATGTCAAGGGCAGTGACCCTCATTTCTTGTCTTGAGCTCAGCACTTTTCTTGAAATTTGGACCAAGGCATGATGAGATCAAGTGCTGAATGGCCTTGGCAGACCTAAACTGAGCATCAGTGAACAAGTTATTGTACCCCCAATCCCATTGTGAAGACCAGACATTGTTTCCACAAGTCCATTTGGTCACTCTTACTCATACTATCACAGACAAATACATGTACTATAGATAGGTTCATGAGGACAAGGTTTAACTATGTTTTTTTCCTCTCGTCGGTTTCCTCACCATTCTCACAGACACAATCCAGTAGCTATATCCTTTAGAACTCAGTCAACATAGTCAGTGGTGGTGCTGCTGAACCACTTCTGGTGATGGACCTTGAAGTCCTCTGTCCAAAGTGCATTGCCACCCTCTGTAAGTATTTCATGTAGTTTTCAACATAGACGAGAACTGATTTTTTTTTTTACTGAGGAAGGACTCTAGGTGGTAATCAGTAGGAGATTTTCTTGTTTGACCAGATGCTGGGAAGCTTTTGGGGATTGAATTCTGGAGTCATTATTGTGGACTCCCAGGGCAACTCCATCTTAACTATATAGCACCCGTGCCACTACCTCTGGTGGTCTCTCTGCAGTGGCACAGAAGATACGCAAGGACAGTTTCTGAGACATTTTCTGTAAAGTATGATTCTGTGAGAGTGATTGTGCGTCAGGCTGTTTCTTGATTTGGTAAATTTCTGTGGTGGTAGGTCTACTTCATTCCTTTTATCAGGTTTTATAACAGTTGAGAAGAACTGAATGACTTGCTAAGCCATTTCAGAAGTCATTTAAGAGTCAACCATATTGCTGTGGATCTGGTGTCACATGTAGGCCAGACCAGGTGAGGATGGTAGATTTTCCTTCCCCGAAGGACTGAACCAGATGAGATTAGATGCTGCAAGATTATTTCTATTTGTGGGGCAGTATAGAATCAGAGGGCATAGTTTCAGAAAAAGGGGCCAAGTAATTAAGACAGAGATGAGGAGAAATTTATTCTCTCAGAGAGTAGTGTATCTATGGAATTCTGTACTGCGGAGGGATGTTGAGGCTGTTTTCAGTATATTCAAGGTTGGGTTAAACAGATATTTAATTAGTAAGATTATGAGAAAAAAGCAAACAAAATGGAGTTGAGTAAAGTCAGATCAGCCATGATCTCATTGAATGATATGATTGGCTGAATGGCCTGCTTCTGCTCTTATATCTTATCAGTTTTTAGCTATGCAGACAAAGCCTGATGACCATGTGAATTGCCATCAAGCAAGCAGCCAGAATGCTGAAGATATGCTTTGGCAACCTGGACAGATCTGGGGCCATTTAGTATGCACCAACCGAGATCTCTTGAACGATGATAGTATTCTGTGCAATATTTCATGGTAGCTGCAAACAGAAGAAGGTCCTGAGCACAGAATTTCTTACACAGAGGAGCAACATAGCAAAGTGGAAAAATGTGATGGGGCCTGAACTAGCAGCAGTGTACATTGTCTGCTGTGCAGCCTGGTCTGGCCGAATTCTGGCAGATTTCAATTAATTTCAACCAGTGCATCCATCTGGTGGCCATATGCTGTATCCAATTAGACCTCAACATGCCCAACACAAAGCTGTCTTACAATCAACAAAGCATCACGGTCACAGACACCCATTTTCTCCCTTAATGCTTGTCTTACCATTCGTCACAAGAAAGAAATTTACTTGCCAGGCCTCAGTCAAAAAAGGACAAGCAAATAATTTTTATGTAACTGAAATATTGAACAGAAACTCAACAATCCAACATTGCATAAAACACCCATGGGCACACCAATGCACAATTACAGAATCCTTATTTGTTCTTTTCTCTTCCTGGGTGCAACCTTTGTGACCTCAGCAGAGGTAGAGGCAGTTTCTCGCGTCTCTCGTCCCAGACCACTGAGAATCACTTGACTGGTGTCCTTGGGGCTTTAGGATCTGTGAGAGCCTCTCCAAGGACTGTCCACCTGCTCCTGAGCATATTTAACTCATTTAGTGGCACAAGAGGCACCATGTGAATGCTGACTGAGGGCATGAGACATGGAAAAGCTTTGAGCACACTCCCCAATTTCATTTTCCTTTTTTCTATTTTCCCTGACATGTTCCACACATACTTCCCAGTTGAAATAAACGGAAGAATTATTTGATGCTTATGAAGGGCTCAGGCTAAGTTTTTGTCAATCTTGTTTAAGGTTCCGTTCAGAATGTGCAATTCACTGTAAAACCAATTCACTGCTCCATACAAGTGGACCATTCTTTCCATGAACAAAGGCATAATTGAAAAGTCTTGTCACATTACGGCAGCAAAGCTTGAGAAAGACAGCTTCGATCACTCTCTCTGAACAGTGTGATTAGAAAGACTGCCAGCATCTCACACACGTTGCAGAGCAGCAGCAGAGCTCCAACGTTCCCTGAGGCTCAGCATCTGCTTCCACCTGAGCAGAGCTTTCAGCACCTCACGCTGTCGAAGGGGAGCTCTCTACTGATGTCCCTGTCTCCACCATTTGCCCTTGTTCACATGACGTGTGAAATGTGCAGGAGTAGGCTCAGGAAAACAGGATGAGGAGCAGTCGAAGTCAGGGCACATCAGGATGTACTTGCAACTGATTAGATTGTAAAGCCTTTTCCAGCTTTGCATCCTTGGTATGGTGTCAGACTCCAGTTGGTAATATCCTCCACAATCTCCAACAATGCCTGCTTGTTCCTTTTTCTCCTGTTAGTATGGAAGAGAGTCTCCCTGTGGGCTCTGACATAACACAGTAGCATCTTTATAAACGCAACTGTGAAGTGAGGTGTAGTCTTTTCACATGGGAATTTATTGGTACAGATGTTTCCTTTGTTTAACAATCTGGATAATCCTTCAACAGCTTTGTAGTGGGCTTTTAAATAGTTCAGTTAGAAGAAAGTGAGAATTGCAGATGCTGGAGGTCAGAGTCGAGTGTGTGGCACTGGAACAGCACAATGGGTCTGAGGAATTGGAGAATCAATGTTTCAGGCATAATACCTTCATCAAAAATGAGGCTTGTGGGCCAGGGGGCTGAGAGATAAATAGGAGGGTGTTGGGCCAGGGGGAAGGTAGCTGAAAATGCACTAGGTAGATGAAGGTGGGGAGAAGGTGATAGGTCAGTTAGGAGGATGGAGCGGATGGATGGGAAAGATGATGGACAGATCAAGAGGGTGGTGCCGAGTTGGAAGCATGGGACTGGGATAAGGTGGGGGGAAGGGGAAATGAGGAAACTGCTGAAATTCACATTAATCCAAGGGGTTGCAAGGTCTTAAGGCAGAAGATGAGGCTTAAAATTCTTCCTGCAGGGGTCGGGTGGTTGGGGTTTGGCGGTGGCGGAGGCCCAGGACCTGCATGTCCTTGATGGAGTGGGATGGGGCGTTGAAGTGTTCAGCCATGGGGTGGTGGGGTAGGTTGGTGCCGGTCATCCAGAGATGTTCTCTGAAACGATCTGTAAGTTAGCGTCCTGTCTCCCTGATGTACAGGAGACCACATCGGGTGCAGCGGATACAGTAGATGACATTTGTGGAAGTACAGGTAAATTTCTGCTGGATGTAGAAGGATCCTTTGGGGCCTTGAATGGAGGTGAGGGGGGAGGAAGTGCAAAACCTGTGCCCGTACCTCCCCCCTCACCTCCATCCAAGGCCCCAAAGGATCCTTACATATCCAATAGAAATTCACCTGTACCTCCACCAGTGTCATCTACTGTATCTGTTGCACCCGATGTGGTCTCCTGTACATCAGGGAGACAGGACACCAACATGGATTGTTTCAGAGAACATCTCTGGGTCACCCGCACCAACCAACCCCACCATTCTATGGCTGAACACTTCAATTCCCCCTCCCACTCCACCAAGGACATGCAGGTCCTGGCCTCCTCCATTGCCAAACCCTTACCACCCAATGCTTGGAGGAAGAACGCCTTATCTTCCCCCTTGGGATACTGCAACCCATGGGATTAATGTGGATTTCACCAGTTTCCTCATTTCCCCTCCCCCCACCATATCCCAGTCACGAGCCTCCAATTCAGCACCGCCCTCTTGATCTGTCCACTGTCTTTCCCATCCATCCGCTCCACCCTCCTCTCCAACCCATCAAGTTCTACCTCACCTTCATCTATCTATCGCATTCTCAGCTACCTTGTTGCTGGCCCCACCCCCTCCCATTTATCTCTCAGCACCCGCCGGCCTGCAAACCTCATGCCTGATGAAGGGCTTATGCCTGATATGTTGATTTTCCTGCTACTCGGATGCCGACTGGCCTGCTGTGCTTTTCCAGCACCACAGTCTTGACGCTTATGTAGTTCAGCTGAACTGGACACATCTGAGTTGTCATCATGCTCGCTCATTCCTAGTTATAATGTAATGGAGTCACACAGCACAGATACAGACCCCATGGTCCAACCAGTCCATGTCCACCGTAGTCCCAAACTAAATTAGTCCCACCTGCCTGCCCCTGGCCCATATCCCTCCAAATCTTTTCTATACATGTACTTACCCAAATGTCTTTTAAACATTGTAATTGAACCCACATCCACCACTTCCTCAGGAAGTTCATTCCACAAGCGAACCACCCTCTGTTTAAAAAAAATTGCTCCTCAAGTTTTTAAAACTCTCCTCTCACCGTAAAAATGCACCCCTAGTTTTGAAATACCCCACTATAGGGGTATTTAACTCTATCTATGCCCCTCATTATTTTATAAATCTCTATGAGGTCATTTCTCAACCTCCTGCATTGCAGTGAAAAAAGCCCCAGCCTGTTCAGCTTTTCTTTGTAACTCAAACCTTCCATACCTGGCAACATCCTGGTAAATCTCTTCTGAATCCTCTCCAGCTTAATAATATCCTTCCTATAACTGGGCGACCAGAACTAGACACAGTATCCCAGAAGAGGCCTCACCAGTGTCCTGTACAAGCTCAATATGACTTCCCAACTCCTGTCCTCAAAGGACTGTGCAATGAAGGCAAGCATGCCAGATATCTTTTTATCCACCTTGTCCAGATGTGACGCTAACATCAAAGAATTATGTACCTGAACCCCTAGGTCCCTCTGCTCTACAAGACTACCCAAGGCCCTACCATTAATTGTATAAGCCCTATCCTTGTTTGTTTTACCAAAATTCAATACCTTGCATTTATCCAGATTGAACTCCATCTGCCATTTTTCAGCCCATTGACTGATTTGATCAAGATTCCTTAGTAATCTTCGAAAACCTTCTTCACTGTCTGCTATGGCAGAGAAATCCTGAAGACAGGTGGCAATCCAGCATCATGGGTAAAATGGCACTTACAAACACATTGCAGAAATCTCTAGGATCCTTGTATGCCATTGGACTTGTAAGACTTGTAAAGTCATAAGAAATAGCTTTGCTGTTTCCTATACATTTCCTAGCTAAAGTTCCATACAATGTATCAGCACATCAGATGGAATACTCAACTGTGAAATTTCTGTGAGTTAAAATGATTCTGACCTATTTCTGGTGCAGCTGGTGAGTTTCAAAATCACCTTGCCACCCACTGATTCAAAATCTGTTTGGTGTTAAAGTCACTGTCTATATATTTCAGCATCTTTACCAAATTCCTTATTGTATATGAGAAATAGAGGGTTTTTTAAAATAACATCTGGTGCTGATTCTGCTTAAAAACAATTTTCAACAGATTTATGTCTTAGTTGTTTGTAAATGTCAACCAACAGGTGGGAGAGGTTATGTTTTGCCTGCAAATGAATTTACCCTTGGACAAATCACAATCTTTCTCCATATGGCAGAAAGGAGAATAATTCTGGCAGTTCCATCCTATATTTGAGCAGATAGAGAAGCATACTGCATTTTGACAGAATTGCTTTGAGAGGATGAGCGAGGACACTGTCCAATTGAAAAAGCTTCATTGGGAGCAAAATAGTATGACAAAAACAGTTTCGGAAAAATATTACATCAACACCAACATTATTTTACTGAAATTCAATATTGGCAAAAGGAGACTAGAAGTCTTGCACTTCTCAGTTTTAGGATTTTTTTTAATAAAAGAGATCATGGAGACAGCCAAAACACTGCTGCATCCCCAGAAATCTGCCCTGACTAATCAGAATCTACTGGCCTGGTCTGTCAGGTAATATTGACAATGACTGTTTATGCTGCATTTTCATGCCAAATATGGCCTAACCAATCAGCACCCTTTTTCATTCTGTATAAAATGATACCTGTGCCCCTACCCTCCCCTTCACTGTTTTGATCACACAGCATTGCCCTTTGATGTGAAGGGCAGTGTTTGTCACTGGCCACCCGGGTGTTTTCCTATCTTCCTGGTGGTGGAAATTGAATAAAGATTGGTGCACTTTGTGTCTTCCACTGTGTCTCACACCTGCACAAAAAAAAATAAAAAAAAAATAAAAAAAAAAATAAAATGATACCTGTGCCCCTACCCTCCCCTTCACTGTTTTGATCACACAGCATTGCCCTTTGATGTGAAAGGCAGCGCTTGTCACTGGCCACCCGGGTGTTTTCCTATCTTCCTGGTGGTGGAAATTGAATAAAGATTCATGCATCTTGTGTCTTTCACTGTGTCTCACACCTGCACACACACAACATGGGTGCTGGGAAAAAATAAGCACTATCACGGTTAGGCGGTAGTGTGGGGGTTAAAAAAAGAAAAAAAGAAAATAAACAGGGAATTATCACAAAAAAAAGATAACTGTTTTTACCAAGTCTGTGTTTTTATGTCCTAGTTCTGATGAATGCAAGATGGAAAGTTTCAACTTCTAGTCTCCATGTAGCAACTACTTTACTGGTAGAAAATATACTCCCCAGCATCCCAAGTATTTGTTCTAAACTGTGACTTACCTGGCATGAAAATGAGATGAGTAAGCCATAGCTAAAATAGTCAGATCTCTCATCCAGCTCTTCTCATCCCATGGTAATACTGACATTAACACAATAGGGAATATTATGAACATTCTGGAGATAAAAAGAGTTTCATCAGCTTTTTCTCACTTTATGTCAGATTTCCAGGGTCTGCAGTATTTTGCTTTTACACTAGAAGGAATATTGACATTATATGATAGAATAAAATAAGTGATAACAAACTCGTGCCCATTTTATCTCTCTTCTGATTTTGTTTGCACTGAAATTATCACTTGTTTTTTTTAAAGGTATTATTCTCGCAATGGATATTTTGAAAATTTTAGCAATAGTTCCTAAATTTTGGATGCGTTGGAATTCTAGCTTCTACGAAAATAGCTCAATGTAAAGAACATGTTGATTGCCTTAGTTCATACTTATGCACCATCAGAAATGTATGGCAGTATAGGTATATACAATTTACTCTTGAGGTGGCTGGACTTTTAGCTGGATCACTGAATAAAGGAAATTATGTGTATCACCATTCTGAGTTAATTACCTCTGCATTTCCAAATGAAATTCATAGATTTTATATTGTATGTTCATTAGTTATAATGGACAGCGATGTTAATTGAGATGTAGAATCATAGAATCATGGAATTCCTATCGTGTGGAAGCATACTATTTGGCCCAACAAATCCACACCCACCCCACAGTTCCATGTTTTTCTCCCCATATCAGAGCTTGCATCTGCTAATGCTATTCATTGTCGAGAGTGTGGTGCTGCAAAAGCACAGCAGGTCAGGCAGCATCCGAGGAGCAGGAGAATCGACGTTTCGGGCATAAGTCCTTCATCTCATTCTTGATGAAGGGCTTATGCCCAAAACATCGATTCTCCTGCTCCTTGGATGCGGCCTGACCTGCTGTATTTTTCTAGCACCACACTCTTGACTCTGATCTCCGCCATCTGCAGTACTCACTTTCTCTGAATGCTAATCATTGTTGACTTTCTTATAAATATGCTTCAGTAACAGTTTCATTTTCTGAAACTTTAGATAGTAGTGCTTTAGATGCTTTCAAAATCAGGAATAGACACTTTAAAAGTCTATAATGGTTGGATATTGCAGCAGCCACCTTGGGAAGCTTAGAGTGGAGAGGAGAATGTTTGACTCAGTGATTTGTCTGATGTATAGCTGTGATATGTAATTCATATGTAAAATGTAGTACTTTTAAAGCATTTTTTTAAACTGGAGGTTATGACCTTCATGACATTGGAAGATGAGATCTAGCGAAGGGGTCATCAGTAGTGGACTGAGTCCAGTGATACTTCCTCCTTCGCCATGGAAATGTGTGTTATATCTCTTGTGGCAGTATATGACAGATTAGACACACTCTGCATTCCAGCCTTCAGGACCTGGCAGCCTGGAGACAGGCTGCTAAGTCTCAGGGCTTTCAGAATTTGATAGCTGTCATAAGATCAATCAGCCTGCACATCAGTGTTCACAGAAAACCCATGGAATGGTCATTTCTGAGAAAAGTAGCATATGCAAGGCATCTGACTTTTCCCCTCAGATCAACAGACAAGTGCCACATAGAGACAATGTCAAAGTATCAGCTTTAGACGTGCAGCTACCTCTCAAGTACAAGCTGCCATGAATGAAGGTCACCTCAATTCTATGAACCATTTGAACAACAATGACCAGCCTCCATTTGCAAACTTGTGCACCTTCCATGGTATAACAAAGGAGTAGCTTGACTGTTGACTCTGCATCACTTCTGTTGTGCTTTATTATTGTCATTTATAGAAAAGGTGTGCTACATTTATATGAAGTTTCTACTAAATTACTAAAAATTGTAGAGTCCTGTAGGATAAATGAAATTTAATGTGATTTAATGTTCTAAGGAGGATGATAAAACAGTAACAGCAGAAATTTGTCCAAAGTAGAGTCAGATGCTCCAGCCAGAGATCCTCGACTCTGCCTATTCTTTATCTTCCTCCCTTCTTTTTCTCTTTTCTTGAGGATTTTGTTTTAAACTTAACTTTTTAACTTCCTTGGAGGGGAATGGAGGAGGCAACTCAAGGATCAGAGGCCAACGCTGGAAGCGAGTCTTGGAGGCAAGTCTCGGACCGGAGGCTGTCATGGGAGGTGAGCCCCAGACTGGAGGCCTGTCTGGAAGGCAAATCCCAACCCGGAGGCCAGTGCAGGAGGCAAGACCTGGACCAGAGGCCATTGCAAGGAGACAAAGCCCTGACCTACTGCTGGCGACGCCGCAAATTTTGAAGCCTGGTATGGTCTGGAGACCTGAACTGGGTATGGTATGGACACTATGTCTTGGCACGGACTGGAGAAAAAGGACTGTAAATCAACTAAGCTTTTTCCCTCTTTATTTTCATGCTGGACTTTAATTTATTATTTTTCCAAATGTAGCAAAACTTAAATATCTGTACCTAGGTATCTTGTACCTAAAATGGCTCCATAAGTGGTAACGTTACAAATTTCTCACTGCATTCAGTCGAGTGCTTGTGACAATAAAGCTCATTTAATTCAAAAATATTTAATTTGAAATGTCAAAGGTAGACTTTATTATGTAGATGAGAACACTTAATTGATAAGTCCTGATTGTTCTTGCAGCAGTTCCTGATTAGGTAATGGAATCATGTTGCATTATACTATGACATGCTATCTCAAAAGTTTCCAGGGCCACCTTCCAGCTGTAACTGTTTTCCAGCATTTTTAAATATTAAAGTTGTTCATAATTGCAAACTGTAATTATATAGATATTAGATTAGAAACATACTTTAAAGTCCACCATTATCAACATTGTAAAAGCATTTTTGAGACACGGACCTACTTCTCAATTATTTCTTGAGAGAGAGGCATGTGCCTTATTATTGTGTTCTTGAGCCATACAGAAAGGATCATTGGCCGTGGTGCAAGAAGTAGACCTTATTTTCCCATACCATTGTTTCAAGTGACCATTGCTGAAAATGTGTTGCTGGAAAAGTGCAGCAGGTCAGGCAGCATCCAAGGAGCAGGAGAATCGATGTTTTGGGCATGAGCCCTTCTTCAGGAATGTCCTCACTTTCTCCTTCAAGTGACCATTGTTTGTAAAGGCTTTAAGACTTGGAAAATATTCTGTGTACATTGATCTCTCAGAGCTGTCATTCACTTGGCATGAATGTAGAGACAGAAGATCAATAGAATTCAGGGAATAGTTTCTTATTGGGCAGCAATATACATAGAGCCCGGTATATTTCACGTTATGATGTTTAGGTGTATTTAGTATTTACATGCAATAAACAGAGTTCTAAAGAAGCCTGAGCCAGAAGAATATTTCTGACCTTCCCTCCTCCTCAACCAATCTTAGTTATCGGCATTAAACCACAAGACAAATGAACCATCATTTCACTTTTCAAATAATTTTGAATCTTTCTAATTTGGCAGAAACAGACTCCTTAGTATTAAAGGTTCCAATGGGCAGCAGCTATAGCAATAATGAGAAAATGTCATTGTGAGGTTGATCGGTCTCTGCTTTGGGATTCCTGTTAAAGATTAAGTACATGTCAATTGTGCCTGAGAACTCTGCATTTGAGGAGATATTTCATATTACATTGTACCAATCTGGTATTATGCTATATGGTATTGACAAATGCCACACGATGCTCATAAAGATGTAAGAGCAGTTACAATACATCCCTAAGTCAATGCCCTCTGAACAATATAACATATTGTGTATGAGATAGTTTCGTTGAAGGTGTAAACCAGAGACAAGAAGAAGGATGGAGTAGGAAATATTCTTACCTGGTAGTGACACCCCATCCCCAAACTTATCATTGTCATTCCTTCAGCAGTCCTGCAGGAATACAATGTGGGCCTTTCCTTTAGGTGAAGAGAAGGGGGAGTCTGAGCCTCGGTGATTTCTGGGCAGCTATTTATTGTGGTCCTCTCACAGTGGTCATTTGCTATCTTAGCCTGAAAGCAGAACAAGTTGCAGAATATTGGCTGAATTTATTTTGCACTTCCAATGGTATGTTTATGCCCACAAACTGCGACTGAGTCAAAGAATTAAAGGTTGAGTTTCCAATTAAGAATTTGAGCCTATGGCTGATGCTGAAATGTAGTATGAAATGAGTTCCACATTGTTGCAAGTGCCACCCCTGGGGGAGAAATGAAACAAAGATACTTCCATCTGCAAGTGCAAAAGATTTGATGTCACAATTAAAATAGTAAGGCATTTATCAGGTCTCCTAATCAAATAATATGAACAAAATACCTTATTTTTTTTGTGGGAATTGGTTGTGTTCAAACTGGCTACATTTGATTACAAAGCTATCAAAAGTATTTGATTATCTGTGGAGGGAGAAGCAGCAAATGGGTGAAGGAGTGTGAACTGACTTTTCCAATTATGCAGATGTCTTTGCTGCACTCGGATGATGGCATTGTTTTGCTTTCCTTCGTTCAGATGAAGCTGGCAATCCATTGCTGCAGAAGGACCACTAATGCTTTATCATTGAAAGAGATAGTTTTGTGCCCATAGCTCTATCACTTTAGACCCTACGGTTAAATTGACGCTTTCTGCAGCAAATACGAATGACTTGCCTTCAGATTGCATCTTTACCATATTTGGGTTTAACTACAAATTGTGGCTCATTCACTGGGATTATTTCCAAGCAGGTTCTGCATCAGCTCCAAACTCAGAAACCACAATTAAATGATTATATAAAAGCAAAATATGCAGATGATGGAAATCTGAAAATAAAACACAGAAAATGCTGGAGAAACTTAGCAGGTCTGACAGTGTCTGTGGAGACAGAAACAGAACCAGTGATTTGACTCTGATGAATCCAAAGAGCCAAATCAGACTCAAAATATTAACTCTGTTTTTCTCTTTCCACAGTCACTACAAGACCTGCATCAATAAATGTTAGCAGTTTTTTGAATGAAAGCTCTAAGCTGTAATGGTATACAATGTAGTACTCAAAGTAATACCTAATATCTAAGTAGTTGTTGTATAATTATCATTTAATAGATAGTTACAGTAGGTAATTTTCACACAAATAATTTATGGTTTTGATTGTTTTAAAATAATAAATGATGTCCAAGTAGCTGCAGGAAATTATAGAATGAAAATGTTTCTTGTTTTTAAAAACAACTTATTTTCAAGATGTAATGAAATAAATGTTGACTTCTGTTCTGAGGTTCCAAGGTAAAGTTTTGCCTGAATGACCTCAGCTATTCATTAATTTCCATAGCTTTATGCGTTAGGCATCATTGCCACATTTAAGTCTCTGCTCTGTGGTTTCCTTTAATTCAAATTAATACTTACTTGATGGAGATAGATGACTTTATAAAATGTAGTTCATGAAGCCATTAAACATCTGATTTATCCCAATTTGTGTTTTTAAGATTTTGTTTGTGCACAGTGATAATGTTTCAAAGTGAATGTGTTGAACTTATTTTGTTCATGGATTGTTAATAATCTTGATATTTTTGTGAGAGGTTTGCAAGAGTCAGTCTTGTTTAAGGGACTCTGTAATGACATAATTATTTGCTGCTCTCAAATGGACTAATTTTTCTGGTATTTCTTATAAGTGATCAGTTCCAAAGTCAGAAAAAACGGATGAGAACTACACCCTTTTGTCATTGCCCTCTATCACTGCACTTGAGTTTTAGGGCCTTTCTTTTAGTTGTGCTGAGTGGGAGGAATATGGTGCATTGAGTAGAAAGCAGTGGGCTGCACACTAGGCCTTACTTTATGGAACCTGTTAATTGAGATAACAAAGGTATTTCTGTCCTGCTTTTTCAGCTTCTGACTGCAAAGCTGGCTAGGTGCCATTGCACAGGAACACGTCATAATGATGATGTTGTGACATGTTCTGAATATTAAGGGTATAGCTGGGCAGCCTGAAGATATCAAAGCCTTCATTTAAAACTCTTACCTCTTTTTCCCAAAAATCTCGAGCCCCACTATTTACCAGTTCACAGAACGAGGATGAGTATTATGGAAGGGAAATCTAGAAGAACAGATTACAATGAATGTCCTACAATATTTTAATTTCTTCAGTAGCAGTGGTGGACTCTCCCTCATTATGGGCATTTAAGCGGGCATTGGATAGGCATATGGAGGATAGTGGGCTAGTGTAGGTTAGGTGGGCTTGGATCGGCGCAACATCGAGGGCCGAAGGGCCTGTACTGCGCTGTATTGTTCTATGTTCTATGTTCTCCAGATGTATTGCCTGAGAACCAGGCTGAATGGCAGATCATGGAAGAGGTACCCCCATTCCCCACTGACAGAAGCAGAAACAGACAGGCTTTGAGGTGGAGTTTGTTCAGGGATTAACATTTTTACATTTTAACTCCAGACCCAACACATACTCACCTGCTGTTCGGAGTTAAACATTGCTTCTGGAACTCAATTGGGATCATGTGGCTTCCAGTCTATAGTAGGTTCTTACCACAAATGCTAGACTCCCCCAGTGCAGGTATGAGAAATCTGTAGGCATTTCTTACTTTTCCTCGCTATATCATTGGTGCTAGACTTTCTGAGGGGTACACTCCCAGCATTGGGAATATTAGGATATCCAGGAACCCTCAGATCAAAAATCATAGCACACTTTAGATGCAATACTTTACTGGGTGGGCAGAAGATCATGTTTTTTATGCCTGTGCAACTTTATTGAAGTTGAGATGCAATTGTGAGGTTGGGTATCTCAGAAGCAACCATCCTATCAAATGATGTGTGCTGTGGAAAACATGTCAATGAAGATAACAATGAAGAGGCTGATCAGACTCAGGATGGAGTTGATCACATTTTAATAAATATAGTAGATTTAATAGGGGATTGTGAGAAGGATAGCACCGGGCAAAGGGAACATGTGCTGGATGGTGACATATGGGACGGGCTTCAATAGAAAGAGTGTGAAGGAGAGGAACTAAATGTGATAGCTGAGAGAGCAGAATCATGTGAAAGAGAGGCTCGAGATGTATTTCATGTTTTTTTAATGTATATTGTAGCTAACTGCACTGCCAAGTGATGCTGATTCATCATATGGCAGTCCCTGAATTACTGCTCAAGCAACATATAGTTAATTATGATTGTTACGTGTGCTATGAAAATCTATTAGCAGTTTAAATGAAATACATTTTCTTTTTAAATTCAATGTGATCAGATATCAATGAGTTGGGACAATAGTCCTGTACAATTCAAATCAATACAGCTTGGAAAGATCAGGGTATATATTCAAAAGTTTGCAAAAGAAGATGTCTTGCATGTAAATAAAGTCAACGTTTTGATTGAAGCAACCTTTTCGATGAGCATTAGTGAATTGATATTAAAAGAAGTGAGCAAAGATCTTGAATACTAATTTCAGTGCTGGATTTTAATCTTTAAGAAGTGTAACAAGTTTCAGGAAATTTCATAGTTGTGATTGCCTGCCTCAGGAAACAAATGCCCCAGACAGATATTGATTCTAGAACGATCAACTGCTATCTGAAATTGGGCTCAATAGCCCTGAAATAATTCAAAAGCAGCAACTGTGGTTCCTGGGTGCCAAAATAGGTAATGTAAAAGTTGACCTTGGTGCTTTGTGACTTTGTCCCAGTTGTAATAAAATCAATAAGATTTTTTAGCCCTCATTCCTTATACCTCTCACTTCCCTCCCATTCCCCATCTCTGCTGTGATGATGCTGTTCCTTCTCTTGTCTGGTTTGGTTGGTTGGTTTTTTTCAGTCTGGCTGTTCTAGTTGGTCAATTGTTAGCTGCAAGTCCAAAAGAAACAGCTATATGGAAGAAGGTGTTCCATGCTGAATCTGTCTGCCATCTCTCTCTCCTGTAAGACCCTGTGTTTGATTTTACTTTTTTTCCTACGGGCTGTTTATGGGGATTGTTGCAGGAATTTGGAAAAGCATCATTAAGGATGTAAGATTGCTCACTGAGCTGGAAGTTTCATTTTCAGACATTTTGTCACCATCCTAGGTAACATAATTGAGTCTCCGGTGAAGCTTCACTGGAGACTCTCACTGATGATGTTACCGAATATGGTGACGAAACGTCTGAAATGCACCTTTCAGCTCAGTAAACAAACTTATATTCAGAATCTCAACCTGAGCTACAAATCTTCTCAAAACTTGCTAGGAGCATCATTAAGTTGGGATAGTCTGTTGGGTTTTCAGATAGGTTGTTATTCTGCATTTTGTTCGCTTTTGTTTGTGTTTCATTGGTACTCTGTAAATAAGTGTTGTTTTGCTTAAAAAAAGATAAAAAAAAAACAAGGACACCATAACTTTGTGAAAGGAGCAGCATTGTCATAATGCCATGGTCATGCTTCCACCCAGCTTTATAGTCCCTCATACACTCCAAACCAGGTTATTCCCCTGCACTCATCTTCTCATGGTCCTTCACATCCTTTATTTCAGCTTAGAGTACTTTCATATCCATTTGTCCATGGTTTACAGTGTCGAATGACTAGACAATATAATGACAATAGGACATGTTATAAAATCTTTTAAAAAACTCGGTCATAAACAGATTCTTTTTGTACAGGGTACTGTACAAAATAGATCAGATAGAATAAACCAGAGAGCCAGATCTGTCAATTCAGTGATTCTTTCCCTGGGCCACAAGCATTCTATTGACTGTTTAGACTGTTAGGAAAGAATACATAATGAGACTTGGATGTTTCTGAGTTTCACCAGTATTCATGACTCCAGGCCATAATAACTGGTTCAGAAGACATGACTTGAAGAGTGACTGAACTGTGCATTTTTTAATAAGAGATAAAAAAAAGTCTTCTGATATTATAATAGAGTCATAGAGATGTACAGCATGGAAACAGACGCTTCGGTCCCACTCATCCATGCTGACCAGATATGCTAAATTAATGTGGACACCACGGTGGCACAGTGGTTAGCACTGCTGCCTCACAGCGCCAGAGACCTGGGTTCAATTCCCGCCTCAGGCGACTGCCTGTGTGGAGTTTGTACATTCTCCCTGTGTCTGCGTGGGTTTCCTCCGGGTGCTCCAGTTTCCTTCCACAGTCCAAAAAGGTGTGGGTCATGTGAATTGGCCATGCTAAATTGCCCGTAGTGTAGGGTGAATGGGTTGGGTGGGTTGCGGGTCGGTGTGGACTTGTTGGGCCAAAGGGCCTGTTTCCACACTGTAAGTAATGTAGTCGCATTTGTCCTTACTATTCATATACCCATCCAGATGCCTTTTAAATGTTGTAATTGTACCCACCTTCTCTGGCAGCTCATTCTATACATGCACCACTTCTGCGTGAGAAAGTTACCCCTCAGGTCTCTTTTTAATCTTTTCCCTTTCATCTTAAACCTATGCCCTCTAATTTTGGACTCCCCTACCCTGGGCAAAAACCTTGGCTACTTATCCTATCTATGCCACCCATGATTTTATAGACATTTATAAGGTCACTTCTCAGCCTCCGACACTCCATGCACAAGTAGCTGGATCTTTGTTCAATGTCTGACCTTTCAAATAGCCATCAATTTGGATATCACAGTGCAAAAGCAATGTGTGCAGACCCATGTTCCACCACATCAAGATGACTAATGAATTGCAAAAGATAACAGCAACTGACTGAAAAAACACGTTTGGGCCTGACTCATGGTGCTGAGCATTTAAAATTCCGCTGTGATACGAGCAAAGATTTGATGACTCAAAATGAGTATCAAACAACACTCCAATTTTACAAAGCTACCCAGCAAGTGTTAGAGATTTTCTGTGACTTATGTAGTAAGATAAAACCTATACTCTCGTAAGTGACCATCAGACTTTATTGAACACAACTGTATACAGAGGATGGTAAGAAAGGACATCTTCTTTGGAACCCTTCAGCCCTAAGTTCCAGTTCTGTGTGATTTGAAATCACTCTAAGATAGCTCCTTTTGTATGTGTTCTGTAAATGTACTTAGAGTAACCTCTATCCTTGGAGGAAAAAGCTGCAATTGGGGTACAATTCTTTTCACAATTTATGTACATTTCTGGAGTCCTATATTGTGTTTGTCAGCATTTGAATATCATGGTAAGTATTTACAAGGCATTTTTGATATATGCTGTATGTACTATGTATTTTAAAGACTATGGCTTACACAGTTTTATATGTCCTTGTGAATCAAATGCTTAAAGCTGTTGCATTGTAGATGAAGAAGCTATTTCACTGATTTACAAAATATTCTGTAATTCCAAGTCATATGTCTTCAAAACTAATGACTGAATCAAAATGCAAGAGAGTTAGTTAGTGTACCGTTACATCCCAGGGGAAAAATTCAGCTTTGCACATTCTATTTCAAGTGTTGCCTAGCAAGTGGAAGACTTATCACCAAGGAAACACATTCTTAATCATAATGATTCAATGCACTCACTTGTGCAAAGGTTAAATTGTAAAAACTGAAGTCAGTTGATCCGGTTTGATAATATTAGATGCACATTTCTGTTTCTCAAAAGATTTTTTTTTAAGCAATCTGTTTGTGCATGATATGACAGACTGGACCTCCTTGGCCAGAGGTAGGGACATTATCACTGTGCTGCAAGAGCCCCAAATGATCATTCTTTTTAATCAACTTGTTTGGACATGACAGGTGGGTCTTGAATCCAGACCTTCTGGTTCAGAGGTAGGGTCACTATCACTGCACCACCAGACCCTGAAAATTAATTTTAATTAACTTGTCTTGACATGTTATGACACACCCTCAGGGAAGGTGGGACTTGAACTTAGTCTGTCTGACCTTGAGGTGTTCCAAAGTTTATTAGCAAGTAAACTTAAGGTGTAAATGGATTTTAAATTTCCTATCTCCTGTTGACCATGAATCTCAAAAATTCTCAAACATTCTAGTTTAAATTCTTGCAAAAAAAATTGATGGTGAAAATAGATTTGCTGTTTGCATTTCATTTTAAATGTCTAGTTATGTATTCCAATTTTAATGTGTTCCAAGTGTGATGTTTTGGTGAAAAAAAAATCCTCCTTCTTAAGGTGCTGTCTTCTCTTTTAAATCTGCAGCCATCACCCTTATTTACAAGTAACCAGCAACTTACACCATCCTTGTGAACTATTGGGTCATTTGTCCTTTGGTTTTCAATGTCCTTGAGCATGTTGTGGCCCCCAAAATCTACTTTCCTATTTTCAGAGAATTTCTTCAATCAGGTGTCCACTACAGCCACAAACCTAGATCCCTCCTTTCAAAATCATAAATAACATCTCCATGTTATAATAACAAAGGTAAAATGTCACTCTCCATCCTTCTCAACCTGTCTGCAGCCTGTGACACAATTAAGCATACCAAGATCATCCAATACTTTCCACCACCATTTAGCTGGGCAGCAGTACCTAGGACATAGAACAATACAGCACAGTATAGGCCCTTTGGCTCTCGATGTAGTGTCGGCCTTTTATCCTACGTAAGGTCAGACTAACTTACATATTCTTCATTGTACTATCTTCCATGTACATTTCGCTTAAATGTCCTAATGTATCTGACACTGCTATGACTGCCAGCAGAGCATTCCACCCCCCCCCCCCCCTCCCCCTGTGTAAAGAACCTACCTTTAGGCCCCCTAAACTTTCCTCCAATCACCTTAAAATTATGCTTCCCCTGTGATAGCCATTTCTGCCCTGGAAAAAAGTCTCTGGCCATCCACTTTATTTATGCCTCTCATCTTGTACATTTCTATCAAGTCACCTCTCAACCTTCTTCGCTCCAATGAGAAAAGCCCAAGCTCCCTCAACCTTTCTTGATAAGATATTCCCTCACAGTCCAGACAGCATCTGGTAAATCTGCACCCTCTTGAAAGCTTCCACATTTTTGCTATAATGAGGTGGCCAGAACTGAACACAATATTCTAAGTGTACAATAGACAATAGACAATAGGTGCAGGAGTTGGCCATTCTGCCCTTTGAGCCTACACCACCATTCAATATGATCATGGCTGATCATCCTTAGTCAGTATCCTGTTCCTGCCTTATCTCTATAACCCTTGATTCCACTATCCTTGAGAGCTCTATCCAACTCTTTCTTAAATGAATCCAGTGACTGGGCCTCCACTGCCCTCTGGGGCAGAGCATTCCACACAGCCACCACTCTCTGGGTGAAGAAATTTCTCCTCATCTCTGTCCTAAATGGTCTACCCCATATTTTTAAGCTGTGTCCTCTGGTTCGGCACTTACCCATCAGCGGAAACATGTTTCCTGCCTCCAGAGTGTCCAATCCTTTAATAATCTGATATGTCTCAATCAGATCCTCTCTCAGTCTTCTAAACTCAAGGGTATACAAGCCCAGTCGCTCCAGTCTTTCAGCATAAGGTAGTCCCACCATTCCAGGAATTGACCTCGTGCACCTAAGCTGCACTCCCTCAATAGCCAGAATGTATTTCCTCAAATTTGCACACAATACTCCAGGTGTGGTCTCACCAGGGCCCTGTACAGCTGCAGAAGAACCTCTGGTGTGGTCTAATCAGGACTGTATAGAGCTGCAGCATAACCTCACTGCTCTTAAACTTAACCTCCCTACTAATGAAAGACAACACACCATACGCCTTCTTCATAACCCTATCAGTTTGTTTGGCAACTTTGAGTGATCTATGGACATGGACTCCACAAACCCTCTAATCCTCTACAATGCCAAGAATCCTGCCTTTAACCCTGTATTCTGTATTCAAATTCAACCTTCCAAGTGAATGAGTTCACACTTTTCTAGGTTAAACTCCATCTGCCATTTATCAGCCCAGTTCTGCATCCTGTCAATATCTTGTTGCAACCTACAACAGCTCTCCACACTATCCACAACTCCACCAACCTTTGTGTCATCGGCAAACTTACTAATCCACCCTTCCACTTCCTCATTCAAGGCATTTATGAAAATGACAAACAGCAGAGGCCCCAGAACTGATCCCTATGGAACACCACTGGTCACCGAGCTCCAGGCTGAATACGTTTGATCTACCACCGCCATCTGTCTTCTACGGGCCAGCTAATTCTGTATCCTGACAACAGATTTCCCTGTATCCCATGCCTCCTTACTTTCTGAATGAGCCTACCATGGGGAACATGATCAAACACCTTGCTAAAATCCATGTACACCACATCCACTGCTCTACCTTCATAAATGTGTTTTGTCACATCCTCAAATAATTTAATAAAGTTTGAGAGGCAAGACCTGTCACTCACAAAGCCATGCTAACTATCTGTAATCAAACTGTGGTTTTCTAGGTAATCATAAATCCTGTCTCTCAGAATCCTCTTCAATACTTTGCCCACCACTGACATAAGACTGACTGGTCTGTAATTCCCAGGATTATCTCTCTTCCCTTCCCTGAACAAGGCAATAACATTTGCCACCCTCCAATCATCTGGCACTACTCCTGTGGACAGTGAAGACACCAAAGGAGCAGCAATATCTTCCCTTGCTTCCTATAGAAACCTAAGGTATATCACATCTGGCCCAGGGGATTTATCTATTCTACTTTTCCCAAAACTTTCAGCACATTCTCCTTCCTAATATCAACATGTTCTCGCATATCAGTCTGTTTCCCGCTGTCCTCAGAAACGTCAAGGTCTCAGTTATGATGTGGAGGAGCTGGTGTTGGACTGGGGTGGACAAACTTTAAAAATCACACAACACCAGGCTATAGCTCAACAGGTTTATTTGGAACACGAGCTTCTCCGGGAGACAGACACAGGTTGCAACTGATACGGTATGCTTTGTTGTCTAGTACTTCCCGGGAGCTGAAAGACTACGCCATGTTCTTCGCAACCTGCAACACATTATCAATGAGGATGAGCACCTCACCAAGACCTTCCCCACATCACCATTTCTCGCCTTTAAACAACCGCCAAATCTTAAACAGACGATTGCTCACTGCAAACTGCCCAGCCTTCAGGACAACATCAACCACAACACTGAACAACCACTGCAAGACATGTCAGAATGTTGACAAGATACCACCATTACCTGTGGGGACACCACCCACCATGTACGCGGTAGATGCTCATGTGACTCATGTCTATCTCATACGCTGCAGGCAAGGATGTCCCAAAGCATGGTACATTGGCGACACCAAGTAGATGCTACGACAATGGATGAATGGATACCGCGCAACAATCACCAGACGGGAATGTTCCCAGACGGGGAACACTTCAGCGGTCAGGGACATTTGGCCTCGAATCTTCGGGTGATCATCCTCCCAGGCACACTTCAGGATAGGCAACAAAATAAAGTGGCCGAACAGAGGCTGATAGCCAAGTTTGGTACCGATGGGGATGGCCTCAACTGGGATCTTGGGTTCATGTCACATGACAGGTGACCCCACTACACTATACACTCTCACTCCCTCTCTCTCTCTCTCTCTCTCTCACACACACACACACACACACACACACACACACTCATTCTGGCATACTCACACACACACATGCAGACTCTCATTCATACACATGCTCTCTCATACACACACACACACACACACACACTCACACACTCACATCCAGGCACACACCCTCTCACAGGCTTATACTCCATCTCACACACACATACACACTTTACCAAACTTTCACACACGCAAACACACACTCTCCCATGTGCACTCACACTCGCACATGCACACACTCACTCTCTGTCTCTCATGCATGTGCACACATATATGTCGATGGGGTGAATTTGTATTTGCACAATTATATTTGCAGATACATTCTATTTTGCTCAAAAATGCACAATCTGCAGGCAGTCAATGCAAGCAGTCGATCCATGGAATATTTTGTAAACTCCATTTTGGAAATTGAACCAGTCTGACTCAAGATTAGAACACAGACAGACTCTAACCTCAAACCTTTAAGGTATTGTCTGAACTGAAATGTCACCTTTTGTTATAAAACTTTAAGTTATCTCAAGAATGTGACTTAAAAGGAGTTCCACGATTTGCATATTAATGAACTGAAACCCGCAACCCATTCTAAAAGATGAAAGACTTAACAACAATCCAGGTTTGTTCAATATATCATTTCAGTTGCATGACACTGTAATCTTTTGCTATGAATTCTGTGTCTTATGCTCCTGCTACCTGATAAAGGAGAAGCAATCCGTAAACTAGTGCTTCCAAATAAACTTTTTGGACTATGACCTGGTGTTGTGTGATTTTTAACAAGGTTCCTCTCAGTAGTGTAAAGTTCTTGTACCTTGTTCCATTCGTATCTATTAATTGTCACCAGAGAATCTCTTGCAGTGGATTTTCTTCTGCTCCCACATTTTTACCTCTAGTATCTCCCAAGACTTGACCTCTTTTTTTTCACATCTGTATGCTGTCCCTTGGCAAAGTCATCCAAAATAACGTTAATTTTGACATGCATGTGGATGGCACTTAGCTGTATTCACCACCAACAAACATAGTGCTGGAGAGACACAGCTGGTTTAGCAGCATCTGTAGAGTTTTTCTCCCTCCAGACGATGCCTGTCCTCTTCTGTTTCTCTAGTACTCTCTGGTTTTGTTTCAGATTTCCAGCATCTACAGTTTTTTTATGTCTGTTCTACTCATAACCACTTCACTTGACTCTTTTACAGAAGCTAAATTATCAAGCTACCTATTGGACTAGTAGTACTGGATAAGGAGAATTTACATCATTAAGTATTAGGCAGACTGAGGTCATTTTTTCTGGTTAAAGCTCCAAACTCTCTTTCATAGCTTCAGACCTCAGCCATTTCCCTGGCAACAGTCTGAGACTAAGCCAATCTGTTTCTAACCTTGGTATCACATTTGACCCCAAAATGATCTTCTGACCTCATTCACCTACTCACCTATTGTTGAGATTCTTCTTTTTACCTCCATAACATTGCCTCACTTTGCCCTTGTCTCAGTAAATCAGCTGCTGAAACTCTCATTGATGCCTTTGTTACCTCTAGAATTGACTATTTAAAGGGACTCCGCGCACATCTTCTACATTCTACCCTCCATAAGCTTGCAGTCTTCCAAATTAAAACTGCCCATATCTTAACTCACACCAAATTCCATTCCCCTATCATCCCAGTACTTGCTATCTACATTGGCTGTTGCTGCACATCTCCACCTATCTTTCTTCTTTTAAATGCTCTATAGAAGTTACCTGTATGGCTATGGTTCACATTGCTTTTCTGAAGTGTCTTGAGACATTTGTCACACTAGAGGTGCTTTGTTAATCTAAGTTACTATATTTTTTAAAATATTTTAAAGGCTGACAGCTCTATGGTGCTTCACTACATTTTCTTAAACAAGACTGAAAAAAAGACACTTGCAACTTTTTCTGATAATTCCTGTCATTCCAATCATTTCCATGAGTTTCCACCAGAATTGACCTCATGTCCAACACATCTAGTCAAATGTGGTTAGATGCATTGGAACAAGTTGTAACTGATGGAAGAGTGCTGTCCACCATATTTCTTACAATTTTTGCCAGAGATGACCCATGCATTTCTGACATTAAAGCCTAGTATATGACATGGATCATGGAATTGAAATGTTAAATCCCCAGTATAGTGGGCACTCCCTTGCTTATGGTTTAAGTTTTATGAAAAAAATCCACCATCTCCACCAGTTAAGCTGTTGGCCATACAGATCTGAAGCAGATGCTCAAAGCCAGCTATTGAGATCTTTCATCTTTCTAAGGTTGAGTGACCATCAGAATTGTGTATCTAAATAGTTTGATTTCAGTCAGAGTTAGAGGCAGAAACATAGGTAGCCATTGGACATTTGCCAGTAGATTTAACAGGAGGAAAATTAGTCCATTTCTGTCATATGTTTCACTTTCTGTAGATATATGGAAATATAACATTTTGTGTTTTATGTTCAACATTATTGTTTGTCCAGTATTAGCACGAGGTTAATTAATGAGTAGCTCCATCTGGTGAGAAGCATGGGCCAGCATCAGGGGATTAAAGGCGAGGCTAGGCAATCGTGAGAGAAGGAAGGCTGCAGAGCTCTATTTTTGTTTTGACGCAGAGAGAGAATTTGCAGAGGCACAACAAGGGCAATGCTGCTTGTCCTGCAGTTATGAAAGTGCATGTTTATTGTTTCAAAGCTGCTTCCAATTATCCCTTTAAGGAATGCTGATTGCAGAAAGTCCTCTTTCTGTGTAGGAGATATGAATCATTTAACATGCAGCACACTTAATTGCAGAAAAATGACATTGCTACCAACAATTGCTCTCAAACCCTGATTTACATCAAACGATAACTTCCTCACTGTTTCTGGTAGTAATGCTAGATATCTGACACCTGCTTGGGAATAGCAAAAGGCAAACCTCAGAAAGAAGTCAGTGGTAACTTCTTATTTTATCTTGTCACTCACTGCTGCTGAAGAATTGGGGTCAGTGAGACATGCATGCAAAGTGCCAGAAAGGATGTCCATCCATGCTCACTGCAGCATGATGTTAACTATTCGGTTAACAGAAGCTGTTGGGCAAGAGGTCAGAGGCACAATTACTCATGTGTGTTTTTTTTTAATTTTCAATTTGTTATGATTTAGTTAACTAATGATATGGATGGCATTGATTTCTGATCGGTTACTTGGGAAATCTAGTAATGGAGTTTCATGTTTAAAAATAATATTAATTTGGCAATGAGAAGTGGTCAAGGTCATGTGGCAGACTGTATTACCTAGAAATATATTGCCACATAGGAATGGTTTGCAGTCAACCACAAAGCAGATGACAGTGGCACTGCCAATTGCTTTAGAACTCTTTATATTGCAGGTCACACTAGGAGCAATTGCTTCTTCTATTAAAAGCTATAGGTACATTGAAATGTAGACTTGAACAATAATTAAAGGCAACCATGGGTAAGGGATAGAGGGATTAATGGATACCTATTGGTTTCCACTAGATTGTTGATCGTTATTGATCTGATTGAAGAGGATTGTTCTGGCACCTGTTTTCTATTGTGATACGGCACCAAAGATGTGTAATAGCATCTCTGAACAGGCTGATTAGAAAATAAGTTTTGAAAAGGTACCTTACTTCCAAAAGAGAATTTTTTCTCTTAATAACTGATGATGTCATATTTCTCCACATGCAGTCAGTGCATAATGACCAACTTGTGGCCCAAACTTTCAGACGATTCAAAATTTTCTTAATTTAGTAATCCCATTGAATCTCAAGAAATTAATTGTCCACTCAGTTTACTGTGTGTTCAAAAATAATCTAGCAACCATATTCCCAGAATCATTAAATTGACTTGATTAAATTGATGATATAAGTCATACTCTTCATTATGCGTTGGGAAAATATGTAATTAATTAAGCATAATTTGCTATTGATTGACAATGTGGACTTCTGTCTCTGTAAAGTTGTTAAGTAATTGACATTCCTATTTTAAAAGTTTGGAGATGGCTTTAGCTTGTCTGCCATCATTTCTGCTCGATGATCTCTTGACTTCTGAAGTCTACCAAGCAGCCTTTTGAGTACCTTCAGAATAGATATTGAACACTCTGCCAACATGATGGTGCAAAATATTATATTAACACCATTTTGCTTCTGACTATCATTGACATCAAATTTAAAAGGATTCAACCACCTGAACAGTCATCTTACTCTGGATTTATTTCAGTGCATTCAATTAAAAGCATTCTCCAGATTCTCAGAAAGGGAGATACAATACTGATTCCCTTTCCTGTTTCATGTACAGATCTTTTCCAGCCACTAAACCTCATGGTGAACCAACAGTTTGAAGACAAACTCAGTTATGAATTTAAGTTGCTAACATTTCAGAATGGTTGAAGGATCAAAGTCCTGCTGATTAAAATTAGTATTAATTTTCATTATTACCTTTAAAATCTGAACATACACAGTGACTTTTAAAGAATTATAGCTGATAAGATTAACTTGTAAACAGTTTGTTTTTCTAAGCATGCATTACAAATACATATTGCAACAGTTCATATCTTTCAGATAATATGCTGTAGTGTTTGCTATTCATAAAATAAATAGAAATTTTAATTCAAATATAGGTGGATTTTTACTAGAAGGAGAATCTTGATGGGCAGAGATGAAGAGTTTTTGATTAAACAGATTCAACTCTTCATTGTAAGTCTAGCTGATTTTTAACTCCCAGGCCCCATCTGCATGTTGCCATTCAACTGCTATGCTGAAATGAGAGGAATCAACTGCTAGCTGTTGTGTGGGAGCGGAAGGTTGAATGTCAGGAGGTTGTTGGTTGACATCAACAGAACGTTCAGCAGCAAAAAGGCAAGCCATAGGAGAGAGTTTTGGGAGAGCTTTGAAAGATGTAGGGCTAGGTAAATTTCCTTGTTGAGCCAATAGAACCATGCCTGCTCCTTATGGCCTGATACAAAGAGTATTGAAGCAACTTGGCTTAAATGGCTCTTTTGGCCATATCTTCCTTTTTCTGAATCTTCTTCCTTTTGGTTTATCAGGCAGAGAGGTTTCCTGCTAAAGTCAGAGTGAAAATTGCAGGAAAAGTCCAATGATGTAATTGGACCCCAGTCAATGTGTTTAATGAAGGGCCCCACCAAACTTAGGTGGATATTTTTGCTGCTGGATCTAAGCAGGACATTACCAGATAAGTGACCAGAGGAATTTTAACTGAGGGTGGGATTAAAATCTACTACTACCCAGAAAATCATCTTTGAGGATGAATGCTGGTCATTGATTTGGAGTCAGGTGTCAGACAGAATTGTGTCATCAATGACACAATGCAAAACAATCATTAACAGATTTAAAAGCAAAATAACATTTTCATTTTCAAATTTTGCCAGAGATATTGACTGTTAAAGTGAATTAATATAAAGCAAGTCATTGATTGGGAGGAAGGACAACATGAATCAGGTGACTTCTGACATCACTATTCTCCAACTCCTGTCAATTGACAGAGCAACTGAGCATGTGCAGATGGATCACAGTGAGAATTTATGTGATGAGAATATATACTACTTTCAATATAATGATAAGCAAACTCACTCGTTGATTTGGTGCCAACATTCATTGGAAAGTGAGTCTGTACACAATGATAACTTAATAACCTTCTTGACAGTTCTAAACTGTGTTTTCATTAGCCACATAATCAACATATGTTCTGCAGGAGGTGATGTTGGAGGAGAATGAAGACTCCTCAGAGGACACCATTCACTTTCAGGATGCAGTCTCATAAGACTTATGCACACTGTACATCAGCTCAAAATCTAGGACTGGGACTGATGGGGCAGAATATATAAAGGATACTGAATAATGTTGGCTATGGTGAGATTTATGGCAGAATAGTGCAAGGTGTCTGCTGTGGCCTATCTCAAGATAGGAGCAACTCTCTGCACCTTTTATGAAATTGCCAGGTGTTGACATGAGGTTCTTGCTCGGCTGTGGCAAGTTGCCGATTAAGGGGGGGAGTTTTGCTTATTAACAATCTATTGACTACACATCTTGTTTCATTAATATGCAGCTTCCTATCTTATGAATTGCACAAAACAAACTGGACACTGGACACTGAGAATCCTACCTAGTAACTTCAGCTCTCCACTGATTGCTCAGTAGAAACCATGGTCACAAGTCACACATACTCCTTGTCCATGGACATTGGTATCTGATATTTGCCAACCTTTAAGATGCTTATGGTGCTTTTCTAATCCACTATCAGGCTGCTTGGGAAGCACACACTTGCACCAGCATCTAGCATTGAAATTCTGCTACAAGGAAACTTTGCATGCAGGGACATGCACTCAGCTCAAGGATTGGACTGCTTGCTGGCTCTCTGAGTGCCTCCCTGAATGCTCATAGCATTCATCCCTACCCTTAGCATGCCAATTAGTACAGTCAAATAAGACAACTTGTCTTGATGGTTCAAAGTCCTTAATCAAGGAGGGATCATCTTACCTATGACACCAAGCTACGTAAATCTTACACCTGTTTGATATGCCAGCAGCTTACGCAGTTACCACACTGCCTGTGCAGCAAGTCAAGTTACACTGAAGTTCACAGAGACATCCTTCAATCAGTACAGTAAGTCACTAGCCTCCTATACTAGTCCACAGAATCGGCCACAGTCAGGTGTCTGGTTAGGCTGTTGTTTGTCAGGGATTCCATGCCTTTGCTGTTTGGGAGGGGTTATTTAGTTCTGTGGCTCACCAGCAGGAAGGGAGTAAGGTTGGAGAGCAGTCCAGGATACGTCTCGTCCAGAGCTGTCCAGTTAGGTCTCTCAAGGAGGTTGTCCTTACTCAGTACATTGGGTCTGTCCAGAAAAACTAAGGAGAATGGGATTTAGGGAGGAAAGACAAATGGTGGGGAATGGGTGGTATTGCCACAGGAAGGAAATGCATGGGGATTGGGGCTGCAGACTGGGAGGAGACTGATATTTGTAAAAGAGGTCAACTCTACCTTTAAGAGAGTGCATACAGTAAAGCATGAAAGTAGAAAAATGAAGAATTGAGGCTTTGGCCACAGTCAAGACCACCTTGACTTCAGGTGCATTGTATAACCACACCTGGCATAGTCACTTCATATTACCAGGGTTAGGAGACTGAGGGGACAAAGGTGGGCAGGTGCAGGCTCATCTAGATGGGTTGAGTGGAGATGTATAGAGATGTAGGGTTTATGGGAAGGGCTATCACAAAGGGGATCTGGATGTAAAGTCCATCACTGACAAGTAGAGACAGATGCTGGAAGCCAAGAGCATTCACTGTCACCTTCTGTGTGTGTGCTACTCTCACATCCTCAGGCCTAGCGCCACCTTGTTATGTAAGTTAGGAAAACATTACAAGTGCGTGCCAATTCTATATGCAGTCTCAACCTAAGTCTAAAGCTTAACAACTTCACAGTGTATGAATTTGAATGTATGAGGTATGGTAAGTCAGGTTGATGCTGTAGGCAAATGGGAGTATGATTTTATGGTGGTAATTGAGACCTGGCTGAATAAATGGTAGGAATGTATCCTAAATATTCTTGGATGTGATGTGTTCAGGCAAGTTAGGGAAGAAACTAAAGGAGCATTATTGATAAAGAAATGAACTGCCTTCGGTAAGTTAGAATCACAGATTTGCAAACAAAACTGTAATTGACCAAAAGATGAACTATACAATACTGAAAAGAGAGAGAGAAAATGTCCTGAGGACTCAAGGATAAAAGCTTTTTGGTAAAAAAATAAATGATAGAAGTACTCTTACTGTGCTGGGTATAATCTATGGGTCATCAACTAGATGGAAATAAAGTAAGGTACAATGAGGAGTTTAATTATATTAATACAGAGCAGAATCATAGTTTATTATTTAATATTTAGTGACTTCAAGTGGGATAGTAATATAAAAGGCAGAAGAAGAGTTTCTCGAACGCATCTGGGAGAACTTTCCACATAACTGTGTTTACAGTTCAATGAAGAGATGTTATTGTTAGATCTGATTCTAAATAAGAGTGTGGGACATGTAGATCAAGTGTCAGTAGGAATCACATAGGGACAGTAATCATATCAACTTCAGGTTTATGTTTGAAACAGAAAAGGACAAAGAAAAATCCAGAGTAAAAATAATTAATTGGGGGAGAACCAGTGTCAATTGGGTGTGAAATGAACTGCCTTCAGTAAGTTGGAATCACAGATTTGCAAACAAAACTGTAATTGGACAAAAGGTGAACTATACAGGCACAGTCAAAATACATTTACAAGAGAGAGAATAGGAGATCAAACCAAGCATGGCATTCACAAGATGACCAATGAGATAGAGAGCAAAATGGAGTAGAAAAATGGTGTATTTGACAAATGATAGGTTGAGAAAACAAGGCAGAACTGGGTTGAATATAGAAAGTTCAGAGGATGTAAAAAAAAAGCAGCAAAGAAAGAATATGAGAAGAGACGATTAACCAACTTAAATGGAATATGAAAGTCTTCTATAGCTGAGTGCAATGCAAAAGCCTGATAAAACGTAGAGTAGGGGTAATTATGGACCAAAAACTGGACATATGTAGTGAGGTCAAAGAAATAGTTGAGGTACTGAGTGAGTACTTTGCATTTGTTTTGCTAAGGAAGTAGATGTAAGTCATAGTGAAAGAGTATATGGTTGATTGTGGATATGCTAAAAGTTGATAAAGAAGAGGTATTGAAATGACTAACTGTACTTAGAGTTAATGAATCACCAGGACCAGATCAGGTGCATACATAGGTACTGAGGAAAGTAAGGTTGGAAAATGGTGAGGCACTAGCTACATGCTTTCATCTTTATACATAAGGAACACTAGCCAGAGAGTGTTAATTGCAAGTACCACTTTGCTTGTTCAAAAAACATTTTAAGGGAAACTCAACAATTTCAGGTCAATATGTTGAACCTGTGTGTAGGGAATGCTTTTAGAAATGATAATCTGGCACAAAATTAACAGTTACTGGACAAATTAGGATCAATTAAGGAAATCCAGCACAGATTTGTTAAGAAGAAATTGTGTTTAACTAATTTGCTTGAATATTTAAATGAAGAAGTAGAGAGGGTTGATAAGAATAACATGGTTGATGTTGTACACATGAACTTCCAAAACGTATTTCATAAAAGTGCCACATATAAGACTTTTTGACAAAGTTGAAGCCTCTAGAATGAAAGAGAGGAAACATGGATACAAGGATTGCTGAGAGACAGGAAACTGTGGTGGTTAATAGTCTTTTTAAATGAGAGAAAGTTATATGGTGGTGTTCCCCAGTCATTGATATTAGGCCCACGACTTTTCTTGATACAGGTAGATGACCAGACTTAGGTATGCTAGGCACAATTTCAAAACTTGCAGATGTCAGAAGTCTCAGGAGTATCATGACTAGGTGAGTGATAGCCTTCGAGAGGACAAACGGAGCTAGTTGAATGGATAGAGAAGTAGCAGATGGAAATGTTATTTTTCTCTCTAATTCTATGCAGTGGACACTTGACTCATTTCTTTTCCTGCCCCTCAGAAAGATTCAGGCAGCATCCAGGGAACAGGAGAATCGACGTTTCGGGCATAAGCCCTTCTTCAGGAAGAAGGGCTTATGCCCGAAACGTCGATTCTCCTATTCCCTGGATGCTGCCTGACCTGCTGCGCTTTTCCAGCAACACATTTCCAGCTCTGATCTCCAGCATCTGCAGACCTCACTTTCTCCTCAGAAAGATTCCCCATGGCAGGAGTGAATTGGGGTGCTTTCCTGGCATGGCTTGGATCAGTCATGATCCTGTTGAATGGCGGAGCAGACGTGAAGGGTCGAGTGGCCTTCTGCTGTTCCTACTCATAATGTTCTTATGGCTCCACCTCTGTTTTTCTGGCCTTCTTGCCTCACCTGATTCTTTTCCTATTGTTGCTGCCTCTTGAATGAATAACTCACAATGCTGAAATAAGCACAACCACAAAACAACCATATTCCAAACTTAACTCAATAATTAAAAAAGGAGATAGACAAAAGGCAGGTAACTATAAGCCCAATAACTTCTGTAGTGGGGGAAATGCTTGAATCTATAATCAAGAAAGAAAAAGTCAGACATCTGGATAGAAATTGTCGCATCAGGCAGATGTAGCATGGGTTTATCAAAGACAGGTCATGTTTAACTTATTTACTGGAATTCTTTGAGGACATTACGAGCACAGTGGACAATGGGGAACCGATGGATGTGGCATGTCTGAATTTCCAGAAGATATTCAACAAGATGCCGCACAAAAGACTGCTGAATACAGGGTGTTATATGTAATGTGTTAGCATGGACAGAAGATTGGTTAACTAACAAAGCAAAGAGTGGGGATAAATGGTTGGTTTTCTGGTTGGTGATCAGTTGCTAGTGGTGTGTCTCAGGGATCAGTGTTGGGACTACAATCTTTTACAATTTACATAAATGATTTAGAGTTGGGGACCAAGTATAGCGTGTCAAAGTTCACAGATGACACTATGGTGAGTGGTAGAGCAAAAGTGTGCAGAGCACACTGAAAGTCTGCAGGCGGTATGGATAGGTTAAGTGAGTGGGCAAAGGTGTGGCAGAAGGAATACAATGTTGGTAAATATGAGGTAATCCATTTTGGAAGAAATAACAGCAAAATGGACTATTATTTAAATAGTGAAAAATTGCAGCTCGCTGCTGTGCAGAGGGATCTGGGAGTCCTTGTGCATGAATCACAAAAAGTTGGTTAGCATGTGCAGCAGTTAATTAAGAAGGCAAATGGAGTATTGTTCTTCATTGCTAAAGGGATGGAGTTTAAAAATAAGGAGGTTTTGCTGCAGATGTACAGAATCCCTACAGTGTGCAAATAGGCCATTTGGCCCAAAAGGTCCACACCGTTCTCTGAAGAGCATCCCACCCAGAACCATCCTCCAATCTTTTCCTGTAACCCTACAATTCCCATGACTAATACACATCCCTGAATGCTATGGGCAATTTAAAATGGACAATTCACCTAACTTGTACATTTTGGGCTGTGGGAGGAATCGGAGCACCCCAGTGGAAGCCCATGCAGACACAGGGAGAATGTGCAAACTCACTCCACACAGACAGTTGCTCAAGGGTGCAATCGAACTCGGGTCCCTAATGCAGTAGTGCTAACCAATGAGCCACTGTGCTGTCCCAATAAGATGCTGGTGAGGCCATATTTCATATAGTTTTGATCTCCTTACTTGAGAAAGGCACTGGATAGGGTGCAAAGGAGGTTCACTAGCTGGATTCCAGAGTTGACAGGGTTGGCTTATGAAGAGAGATTGTGAAGAGTGGGACTACACTCACTGGAATTTAGAAGAATGAGGGAGAAACACAGAAAATTAAGAGGGGAATAAATAAGATAGAAGCAGGGAGGTTGTTTCCACTGGTGGGTGAAACTAGAACTAGGGGGCATAGCCTCAGAATAAGAGGGAGCAGATTTAGGATTGAATTGAGGAGGAACCTCTTCACCCAAAGGGTTGTGCAAAATCTGAGGAATTCCCTGCCCAGTTAAGCAGTTTAGGCTACCTCGTTGAATATTTTTAAATCAAAGTTAGATAGATAGATTTTTGAATACAACGGGAATTAAGGGTTATGGTGAGCAGAGTCCATGAGTCATGAATGGCAGAGAAGGCTTGATGGGCCAGATAGCTTATTCCTGCTCCTATTTCATTTGTTCTAATTACTGTTGTGTATTGCTATATCACTGTAGCACCTATTTTATGTTTGTCTTTGTTACAGTGCTCTTCTGTAGTGCTACCTCTGTGGTCCCTGGCACAGTGCTTTGGCAAACAGTAATTTGTTGAAGCTCAGATTGTTGGGAGATCCTGAAAGTCCCCTCGAACAGCCGTGATGGCAGCAGTCTGAGCCAATGTGGCAGGCAACAAGCTGAGATTTCATTAACCCAGTCCGATCTTTCAATGCAATATTTTTGCTAAATTTGCATGCTGTTGAGATTACTTTGATCAGGTGAGGGTTAATCACACCTCATGAACATGCATTGTACACACTGTGCCTATTTACAGAAGCTATGATGTTTTTAACACTCCACGTTTTGTATAACCAATTCAGACTTTTTACAAAATAATTTGCTACAAAGAACATTTTGAATGCTTTGTTGTCTTTCAGCACGAGAAATCTCATATGCCCCGTGTCAATATTCATAAAAATTCTAGAAACTTTCTTAATGCCACTGAAACCAATTCTGTCTTAAGCATATTGATTTGTCAAGTTACCAAAATAGGCGTACATTTGTGAAAGAATTATTTTGTCGTATCAGATATTGGTAATCATGTTAAAATATTGAAATTGAATCTTTTGTATTTGGAATTTTTTTGGAATTATAAAAAAAAAAATTCACCATCACTGTTTTTGGTTAGTCTGAAGATTTATTCTATTTTTTTTTAACATTAAGGATTTTGTCATTTTCTAAATAAGTTCTCAGTTCCATTTTGAATATTTACAGGACTTAATAAGTAGCATTTAAAGGATAGTTGTCAGTGTTTTCACCCAGTTAAATCTCAGTGGGTGGCTTGGCCGAAACATCATTTTAACAATGACTATAGGACAAGGAAAGCCATATTATATGTCACCTGATCAAGTAACCATAGCAACCCCTATGACTGCAATCTCTGACATCAAAATAAATTGAAATGTTTGCCATCTGATGATTGGTGAATTTGATTGTGATGTTGGTTGCTGCTGTGGCTGATGATGAGAAGCATCAATGAATCTATTCAGTTTAAAAATAAAGCACACACTGAAACAAGGAACAAAGCATTGTTAAATTGATGGTATTTTTGTAAAGCTATTCATGACATTTCATGTGCTTAGCTCTCCATTTTCCAAAACCTATTAATAAATACATGGTTTTTAGGAACAAAAGTAATTAAGTTATAATAGCAGTGAGGGGAACATAGTAATTAGGAGATATTAACGATACGTAAAATGCACTTAGTGTATAATAAAATTTATCTTTCCTTTAGTAAACATCATGAACATTCAAAATATATTGTTTGTCCTGATTATGTTAATTTCTTCTAAGTCTGTACTTTCTACCTCTTTTGTTCTGGAGTTTATTTTCCCTGTGTGGTATTCATGACTCTGATCTCTGATTGTATGTTTTCCATGTTTGTTAACTCATCTAACCTTTACCCCAAATTCTCATCTCCATAAAGGAAGATAAAAAGCAGTTTCTCCAAAGCAATGATTGCCATGTCAATTTCTCAACTAATTCACTGTCCATTCCTAAAAATGATATTTATAACATAACCCAGGGCAAAGTGTAAAAACTAACATTTGTAGACTTCACTACATACCTCCTTTCAATTGATCCACTGACCTAGCAAGCAACATGTGCAAGAGAGCAGAAGCGTGCAGAGAGCTCATTGTTACTTCTTTTCACTAAATGTCCTTTGCGATTTCTTTTTGAATTATGAATAAGATCAGAAAGGCAGCAAAGCGCATACAGTGCTGGGGTGTATTGCCAAATCACTTGAGTTCTGATTCCCAGATGCCGTACTGAAATTGTAGAATATCTTGATCAGCATACAACATTGGTATTATGTTTGGTTCTGAACATTGTGTCCTAAGAGAGCCAGCCAGTCCCACAGGAAACGTGAAGGACAGCAACAATCCTTGGCATCAGTTGGTAGAACTCTGAAAAATGATTCAAAGAGCTTGGACTTTTCATCTTGGATGAGCAGGCTGACAGGCTCATTTCTGCAAAGGCCACGTTTGGGAATAAAAATTAGAAAAAATCTTCCTTATACAGAAATTGCCAAAAAGGATAGTTGGGGCAGGATTTAAACTGATTTAACAATTATCTATATTTTGAATTGGGAAGGCAATAGAGACAGAATTATTGGGCCCTGCTAAAGTTGGAAACAGAGGATTAGAGGAATTCAAAATATTGGAACTAGTTGGCCTGCCCATTCCTACTGTTGGCAACATTGTCTGAGAAGAGTTTGGAATGCTGATTGCCTCCAAGAAGTGGGCAGCCAATTGGACTAATTTAAAACCTGCTTAAAGGTGCATCCATTTCTGACATGATAGCTGGTGTAGAGCGTGGCTGGGGAAAGATCAGTTGCAGACATCCAGGACAGGGTATGATGCCAGTTTTCCAGGCACCCATCTGGTTACATTTTCTTGACTTTTTAATTAAAGGCCTGGAAAGATGGCTAAGAAGGCACCACTTGTTGAAAGACTTACCTTTCATTGCAACCATTTGCTCCTGGGGAATTATCAGTCCTTTAATTACCCCTTCAACTTTGAGAGTCCACCTGCCACCTTTAATTGAATAAGGAACCTGTCTACTTGCCATTTAAGGAGATGTCCTGAACAAAATTTCACAAAGATTCTGTTTCCAATCCTCAGGTGTGGACTCAGGATGCAGAAACAGTCCTGGCTCCCCAATGGCGAAGCAAAAATTTAACCCAGGTTCTGTTTTTCTGCGATTAAATAGTCTTCTTCATCTCAAGCTACTTTGTGGGACCAACTATTTTAGACCTCTCATCAAATAGTAACAGTTTTCTCTCAAGTTTATGTACTCTCCTGGGGGTTAGCAGAAATGGCAATATAGTGAGGCATGATGACCCAGTCACCTCCTTAACTGCTTCTAAATTAATTCTCAGGTGGGAATGGTCAAGGACAGGCTTCCTGCCTCGAGTCCAATTGTGTCCATTAAGTAGCCAGTTCAAGGCCTGATCTTGCTGCTGTTGTCTTTTGGATGACAGATGAGCAAATTGCCTATATAATTTGTACATAATTGTTTCTTTTGTCTTCTAAATGTCTACTTCCTGATATCATTAACATATCTTTAATGTCTTTAATGGAGAGATTATGTTCCATTAAAGGAATACAATAGTGTCCTGATTGTGCAAATTATAATTCATAGCTTTTCCAAATACAATAATGATGATGTTTTCCATATCCAATTTCATTTGTGCATTCCTCATCAATGGCCCACTTAATAACAAGAATATTTCACTGAACACTACGCCTGCAGTAATAAAATGATTCTGGCTATTTTGCAAAAGAATGACCACTCTTTTCAAAGATTTTAAAGTTTATTCATCCACAAATCTAAAGCTAGTGGAACTTCTCAAATTACTTAAATTTGTACTGATCCTCCCTTATCAGAGTTTAGGTTGCATTTTAGCCAATCTAGGCTGTATTTCATCCACTGTCTAATATTGCACAATTCAAAGACTCTACCACCAACACATTCGTTACTGGTCTGTCGCTTCTTGTGACTAATACAATGGCCTCACTTTCAGCTGTATTGCCATCTTTGTCAAAATCTTCTGTTTCATGTTTCGTTTCAAATACTTTCTTATGTTGCTTGGGACAGTTCAAAGAGAATTAGCTGTATCAATCGTACCTAAAACATCAATTGACTACACCTCGAATATCTTTGGGGTTTATGTTTTTATTGTTAACCTCAAATTCTCTTCACTTTTCAAAATTATCAATATCACTTATAATGCCCTTATTTCTGTTAACTATGCTCATCTTTCATACGGTTACTGGGGATCCATATCAAGTCAATCCCACCAGTCTATTTTCTGTCATGAGTACTGCTAAAAATGAATGCTTTCCTAAGGTTTTAGTAGTGCTTCCAACATTTGTACTGGCAGTGTATGTTTATTTGTGAATTTAACTCCTGTCAAGGTAGAAGTTTGTGCATATATTCAGTTCTGCTATAATGTCGTAGTTCAGTTCCCATGCAATTCCATGTTATAAGAAAATTGTGTAATAGCAGCACCATTTAAACTAAAGTGGCTGGAATCGCGATTTAACCAATACATGCTTTAAGAGTTCGTGCTGTAGAAACCGTGTTCCCAATTCATCAATCACGTTATAGCAAATTTGTATTAACGAAGCACACATTATAGCAGGATGATCTGTACTTGATACTTTGGCACAGTCCAATGTATTAAATGCCAGTATAGTTGGTGAATTTACAAAGGCAATTATGTAATCTTGAATATAAACTACTGAATTCCATTACGTATTCTGCCAAGGGACTATCCTCAATTTTTCTACACTTGTCGAAATCTGATCTCACTCAAAGTATAAATAAATCATCTTTTTCTTAAACAAAATCAGGAATTTCTGGAAAATCAGAGAAAGCAGAGTTAATGTTTTGGATCCAGTGACCCTTCTTCTGATGCTTTTCATTAAACTTATCTATGACGGTTAATACTCCAGCTGCGTTTAAATCATTAGGCTCCAACTCTTTAAAAAAAACTTCGCTTCTGATCCTGCTTTTGAATGATAATGAAAGTGGTAAGAGTATACCTTATTACTTCTTCCTTCTTTTGTAAAGAAGTAAACCAAAAACACATGGTTATTTCTTTCATATAATGGCCATAAGGCTCACTTTCAGAAAACTGAGGTGAGAAATCATTCTTTGAATCTTTACATTTTGACTCAACCATCCTTTGCTACCAATGTCATACACTAGGAAATAATTGGATTCAAACAGTACCCAAGTTCACACTTTCAGTGAGAGCTTTATTTAGTTAACAACATTCCAGAAAAGTCACAGTTGACTGATTACTAGCTCCCCAAATGGATAGAACCAATTCTCATGTGTTCCCTCATTAGGTCTCAGGAATTTCTGAAGACCATATTGGATGATATCATCCACAATCATTAACTTTTATTTATTTAGATTCCATAATCTGCCATGGTGGGATTCAACCAGAGTATTAGTTGGGTCTTTGAATTACTAACCCAATGACAATACCACTAGGTCTCCATTGAGATAACTTCAACATCTATTTTGTTTTCTAAATAACCTGCTCAAAGATATTCTTACACTTTTGGAGCAGTTTGGACTTGAACCTAGGCTCCTGGGCTTAAAGATAGGGGCATCACTAATTCACCAAAAGAGCTCTGAACATCCACACCTGAATTATTTATACAGATTATAAACAAGGACCTTGCAAGGATCTATTGACTATCAATTGACTATCACACTAGTAACAGCCTGCCATCCCGAGATTGATCTGTTTATTCCTGAAATACCTCCACAGAGGTTGGTATCCTGTCACCAAGTCACCTTTTACTTACACGTGGAGAGTCCTTCAGTCTCGGGGTGAACAGAACCTCTGACGCTCCTGTTCTTTTTTTTCTCTTCTTGCTAAGTAAAATAGATTAGATGTAAATAAAGAAAACAATGTAGGTCTTGACTTTGTGGCAGTGTAACATAGACACTCATGTTCTTATCATGGTTTATTGTTTGGACCAGGTTAACAGGCTCAATCAGGGCCTGTTATATTCTGAGATCCACCTGGCTGATTTCATTACAATCACTACATTCCTCCCCCTCTGAGTCCAAGGACATAGACTGTTTTTTTTTGTAGCTCCTCCTGGGGTGTTTTAGCACCAGGTCAGTTTCCTTCAACTTTGCCTCTGATACGAGTGGTGTATAACACACAGTAGCTCCTCTTGCACCCAGAGAATCTTGAAAGATCTCCATTCTCCTCTTCAGGCAGTGAAGGCATTGAAGTGACGATATCCGCCATGTCCACTTAAGATTCTAAGATATCTTCAACATTTGACAGAGAGGGAGAATCCTTGGGTTCCGCAACAGATGGAAAGGCATGTTTTGCTCTTGCTCGGTTTCTGTGTTTGCAGCTTTCATATTGTCCATGTGCTTGTTTAGGACCGTTGCACCTACCCAAACTTTATTAGAATTTGAATTAGAATTCTTACAGTGTGGAAACAGGCCTTTTGACCCAACAAGTCCACGTTAAACTTCTGAAGAGTAACCCACCCAGACCCATTCCCCTACTACTTAGCACTTACCCCTAACTATGGCACCTAACCTACACATTCCTGAACACTATGGGCAATTTAGCATGGCCAATTCACCTAACCTGCACATGTTTCGATTGTGAGAGAAAGCCGGAGCACCTGGAGTAAACCCACGCAGATATGTGGAGAATGTGCAAACTCCACTAGACAGTTGACCAAGGCAGGAATTGAACCCGGATCCCTGGCGCTGTGAGGCAGCAGTGCTAGCCACTGAGCCACTGTGCCATCCCAGTGTCACTGGACCTGACCTCATATTGACCTCTTACCCATGCAGGACCATTCTCAAAGTTCCTACACTAAACTTCGCCCCTGAAGTAAATTGTGTCTCTCACTTAGTAGAGTCTTGTGTCCAACATTGGCATTCCTGATGCTGTTTCACCCTCCCCCCAGGTCCGGGAAGATCAGATTTAACCTGGTGTGAAGTCTTTTCCCCATTAGCAACTCTGTTAGAGCTATTGCTGTCATTGCATGAGGAGTGGTCCTATAATCAAATAGGAACCGGGGCAGTTTGGTGTCTAGTGAAGCAATGGGCTATTTCTTTAAGCCTGCCTAAAAACTTTCAACTGCTGTTTCTGCCAGACCATTGGATGATGGATGGTATGGAGCTGTCCTTTTGACAAATACCATTTGACTTTAGGAAATGCTCAAATCCCCTGCTGGTAGACGATGACCTGTTATCTGTGAGCAACACCTCCAGGAGTTTGTGTAACGCAGAAGTTGTGTGCAGTTTTTCTTTCACCGTGATCACATTTGATGAATGAACTTCATGCACGTCCAGCTACATTGAGTGGGTGTCCATAATGACCAAGAATATTGAGCCCATGAAGGGACCTGCATAGTTGATGTGTAACTGAGTCCAGGGTTCACCCGGCCATTCTCACGAATGTGGTGGAGCTGCCTGTGGTAATTTTTAATCCTTGTTGGCACTATGGGCGCTGCCCCACCAATGCAGCTATGTCTGCATCCAATCCTGGCCACTAGACATAACTTCTCACCAACATTTTCATTTTGGAAACCCCTGGATGACCCTAATGGGGTTTAGAGTCGAGAGTGTGGTGCTGGAAAAGCACAGCAGGTCAGGCAGCATCCGAGGAGCAGGAAAATCAACGTTTTGGGCATAAGCTCTTCATCAGGAATGAGGCTTGTGGGCTCTGGAGGCTGAGAGATAAATGGGAGGGGGTTGGGGCTGGGGAAAGATAACTGAGATAGATGAAGGTGAGGGAGAAGATGATAGGTCAAACACTAAGATCCTTGTAGAGAGAGGAGGAGAACTTCTTCAAGGTAGGCATCTTTGGAAGAGACTTTGCAGTAGGGTTGAAATCAACTAGGACAAAGTGAGGACTGCAGATGCTGGAGATCAGAGTTGAGAATATGGTGGTGAAAAAGTACAGCAGGACTTGTAGAGAGAGGAGGAGAATGTCTTCGAGGTAGACATCCTTGGAAGAGGCTTTGCAGTAGACTTATAGAGAGAGGAGGAGAACTTCTTCAAGGTAGGTATCTTTGCTCAGGAGAATCACTTTTGTTTCCCATAATAACAGTGATCAGGTCTGTCTGGGTCCAAAAAGGTTTCAATTCTGGTTGTGATGGTCGATTCTCCTGCTCCTCGGATGCTCCCTGACCTGCTGTGCTTTTTCAGCACCACACTCTCAACTCTGACCTCCAGCATCTGCAGTCCTCACTTTCTCCTAATGGAGTTCAGCCAGTATCTGGAAACACTTTGCTTGAGAGAATCACTTTTGCTCCCCATAATAATAATAATGTCTTTTATTGTCATTAGGTCTGTCTGGGTCTAAAAAGGTTTCAGTTCTGGGTGTGACAGTCCTTTGGTTTCCCCCATTACCACCAGCTGTTTCAGTTTTGCCAGGACTGTATCATTCTGTGTCCACTGTCTGATATTGTCAGCCATGACTGGAAATGCGTCCAGAAAATTTAAAACAATTATGGACTCTTCCAGTGGTACCATCGACTTTGAGGATGGAGCATTTCTGGTCAACTGCATCTGCAAGTGAATGGGATAGAAAATGTTTACGCTGACAGAGGGAGGCTGGCATCCACATTTCCAACTTGGACTCCCAGAGGGTTATCCAACTTGTAATTATATGCACTTAGTATTAGAGACCACTGTTGAATTTGGTCTGAAACTATGGATGGCACTGTTTTGTTTTCTTTGTAGCACCAGCAGACGTTTGTGGTCTGTTATTACAAATTTACATCTGTAAAGGTATTGGTGGAACTTCCTGACTCCAAATATCATCACCAAACTTGCCTTCTCTATCTGGGCGTATTTATGCTGTTCATTAGCCAAAGTCCCGGATGCATATCCTATTGGGTGTTCCTCTCCACTGGGCCACCTATGAGCTAATACTACCCCCATGCCGTATGAGGAGGCATCTTGTTTGGGATCATAGTGTGCCAACACCTTAGAGGATGATCACTGTTTCTTCACTTCCCTGAAGTCTATGGCTTGGCTTGGCTACGTGACCATTTCCAAGGCTGACTGTTTTTAAGAGTTGATGCAAAGGTGCCAGGATGGAGGCCAGATTATGTATGAATTTTCTGTAGTAATTCACTAGCCTAAGGAAAGACCTAAACTCCAGTACAGACATGGGAGCCGGGCACCTTTGATCGCCCTCACTTTATCAACCCACAGGTGTAACCCAGTCTTGTTGACTCTGTAGCCCAAGTAGGTCTCTTTGGGTGCGTAAAACACACAAAGAACAAAGGATATTACAGTGCAGGACCAGGCCCTTCAGCCCTCCAATCTTGCACCAATCCATATCCTCTATCCAAATCTGCCGTCTATTTTCTAAGGATCTGTATCCATTTGCTCTCCACCAATTCATGTATCTGTCTGGATACATCTTAAATGATGCTATCATTCCTGCCCCTACCACCTCTGCTGGCTATGTGTTCCAGGCCCCGTACCACACTCTGCGTAAAGAACTTTCCACATATATCTCCCCTAAACATTTGCCCTCTCACTTTGAACTCGTGAGCTCTAGTAATTGAGTCCTCCACTCTGGGAAAAAGTTTCTTGCTATCCACCCTGTCTACAACTCTCATGATTTTGTAGGCCTCAATCAGGTTCCCCCCTCAACCGCCTTCTTTCCAATGAAAATAATCCTAATCTACTCAATCTCTCCTCATAGCTAGCACTCTCCATACCAGGCAACATCCTGGTGAACCCGCTCTGCAACCGCTCCAAAGTATCCATATCCTTTTGGTAATGTGGTGACCAGAACGTACGCAGTATTCCAAATGTGGCTGAACCAATATCTTATACAACTATAACATGACCTGCCAACTCTTGTACTCAATACCCTGTTCGATGAAGGAAAACATGCCATATGCCTTCTTGACCACTCCACTGACCTGCGTTGTCACCTTCAGGGAACAATGGACCTGAACCCCCAGATCTCTCTGTACATCAATTTTCTCCATTTACTGTATAGTTAGTATGGGAATTGAATCTTCCAAAATGCATCTGCCATTTCTCTGCCCAATTCTCCAATCTATCTATATTCTGCTGTATTCTCTGACAGTCTCCTTCATTATCTGCTACTCCACCAATCTTAGTGTCATCAGCAGACTTGCTAATCAGGCAACCTACACCTTCCTCCAAATCATTTATGTATATCACAAACAACAGTGGTCCTAGCACGGATCCCTGTGAGACACCACTGGTCACAGGTCTCCATTTTGAGAAGCTCCCTTCGATTACAACTCCCTGTCTCCTTTTTCCCAACCAGTTCTCTATCCATCTAGCTAGAACAACCCAGACCCCATGCGACTTCAAATTCTTCATCAGCCTACCATGGGCAACCTTATCAAACGCCTTACTGAAGTCCATGTATATGACACCTACAATCCTTCCCTCATCAATCAACTTTGTCACCTCTTCAAAGAATTCTACTAGGTTTGTAAGACCTGACCTTCTCTGCACAAAACCATGCTCCCTATCACTGATAAGCCCATTTTCTTCCAAATGGGTATATATTGTATCCCTTAGTGTGTTCTCCAGTAGCTTCCCTACATTGACGTCAGGCTCACAGGTCTGTAATTATCTGGATTATCCCTGCTACCCTTCGTAAACAAGGGGACAACATTAGCAATTCTCCAGTCCTCCAAGATGCCCATTTTAGAAGATGCTGCAAAGATATCTGTTAAAGCCCCAACTATTTCCTCTCCCGCTTCCCTCAATAACCTGGGATAGATCCCATCCAGTTCTGGGGACTTGTCCACCTTCATGCCTTTCAGAATACCCAACACTTCCTCCCTCCTTATGCCAACTTGACCTAGAACAATCAAAGATCCATCCCTAACCTCAACATCTGCCATTTCTCTTTCCTGGGTGAATACCGATGCAAAGCACTTATTAAGAATCTCACCCATTTTCTCTGACTCCATGCATATCTTTCCTCCTTTGCCCCTGAGTGGACCAACCCTTTCCCTCATTACCCTCTTGCTCCTTATATATGAATAAAAGACTTTGGGTTTTCCTTAACCCTGCTCGCTAAGGATATCTCATGAACTCTTAACCTTCTTAATTCCTCATTTCAGATTGGTCCTACATTCCCGATATTCTTCCCAAGCTTCGTCTGACTTCAGTCACTTAGACCTTACATACGTATCCTTTTTCCTCTTAGCTAATCTCACAATTTCACCTGTCATCCATGGTTCCTTAATCTTGCCATTTCTATCCCTCATCTTCACTGGAACATTATCTCTCCTGAATTCTAATCAACCTTTCTTTAAAAGCCTCCCACATATGAAATGTGGATTTCCCTTCAACAGCTGCTCCCAATCTACATTCCCCAGCTCCTGCTGAATTTTGCTATAGTTGGCCTTCCCCCAATTTAGCTCTCTTCCTTTAGGGCCACTCTCATCTTTGTCCATGAGTATTCTAAACATATGGAATTGTGATCACTATTCCCAAAGTAATTTCCCCATTGAAACTTCAACCACCTGGCTGGGCTCATTTCCTAACACAAGGTCCAGAATGGCCCCTTCGCGAGGTGGACTACTTACAAACTGCTCTAGAAAACCCTCTTGGATCCTCCTTACAAATTCTGCTCCATCCAATCTTCTAACACTAAGTGAATCCCAGTCAATGTTGGGAAAATCAAAATCTCCTATCACCACCACCCTCTTGCTCCTACAACTTTCTATGATCTTTCTACATATTTGTACCTCTATCTCATGTTTGCTGATGGGAGGCCTGTAGTACTGCCCCAACATTGTTACTGTACCCTTCCTATTTCTGAGCTCTGCCTATATTGCCTCACTGCTCGAGTCCTCCATAATACCTTCCTTCAGCACAACTGTGATATCTTCTCTGACCAGTAATGCAAGTCCTCCATCCCTTTTACCTCCCTCTGTATCCCACCTGAAGCATCGATATTCTGGGACATTTAGTTGCCAATCATGCCTTTCCCTCAACCAAGTCGCCTCAGGCGACTGACTGTGTGGAGTTTGCACGTTCTCCCTGTGTCTGCGTGGGTTTCCTCCGGGTGCTCCGGTTTCCTCCCACAGTCCAAAGATGTGCAGGTCAGGTGAATTGGCTATGCTAAATTGCCCGTAGTGTTAGGTAAGGGGTACACGTAGGGGTATGGGTGGGTTGCGCTTCGGCGGGGCGGTGTGGACTTGTTGGGCCGAAGGGCATGTTTCCACACTGTAAGTAATCTAATCTAATCTAAAAAGTCTCAGTAATTGCAATAACACCATACTCCCAGGTACTAATCCAAGCCCTAAATTCATCTGCCTTACCTACTATACTTCTTGCATTAAAACAAATGCACTTCAGACCACCAGTCCCTCTGCGTTCATCCTCCGCTTCCTGCCCACTCTTCCCCTTAGTCACACTGACTTCATTATCTAGTTCCTTACAGGCTTTAGTTACTACTTCCTTCCTGTCCACTAACCTCCTCATTTGGTTCCCACCCCCCCGCCACATTAGTTTAAACCCTCCCCAACAGCGTTCGCAAAAGTGCCCCCAAGGACCTTGATTCGAGTCCTGTCCAAGTGTAGACCATCCAATTTGTAATAGTCCCACTTCCCCCAGAAACCCTCCCTCTTGTACCATCTCTCAAGCCATGCATTCATCCTGAATATTCTATTATTCCTACTCTGACTCACACGTGGCACTGGTAGTAATTCGGAGATTACTATCTCTGGGGTTCAACTTTTTAACTTGTTTCCTAACTCCATAAATTCTGTGTGTAGGACCTCATCCCATTTTATTACCTATATCATTGGTGCCTACATGCACCACGACAACTGGCTGTTCACCCACCCCCCTTGAGAATTTTCTGTAGTCAATCCAAGACATTCCTGACCCGTGCACCTGGGAGGCAACATACCATTCGGAAGTCTCATTTTCACCTACACAAATGCCTATCTACTCCCCTTACAACTGAATCCCCTATTACAACAGCCCTTCTTTTTCCTGTGCTTCTGTACAGCAGAGCTATACACGGTGCCATGAACTTGGCTACTGCTGCCCTCCCCTGGTGAGCTATCGCCCTCCAACAGTATCCAAAACAGTATACCTGCACTGCCTTCCTGCTCTTTCTCTGCCTTTTCATCACCCATTCCTTTTCTCCCTCAGCAATCCTAATCTGCGGTGTGACCAGTTCACTAAATGTGTTATCCATGATGCCTTCAGCATCGCGTATACTCCAAAGTGAGTCCATCTGCAGCTCCAGAGCCATCATGTAGTCTAAAAGAGCTGCAACTGGACACACTTCTTGTTCGTGAAGACGCCAGGGACACCAGCTGAGTCCCTGAACTCCCACCTTCCCCACAGCCCCTGGTCCTTGTTCTCTCTGCCCTCGCTGCAATTAAAATGGAGCAAAGGTTTTTCCCTTTTGAGGTGAACATCCGCTTGGGAGAGACATTGAAGGACTATGTCCAAATTCTCTAGGTGCTCCTTATTAGACTTCCATGTCATCTAGATAAGTTGCAACCTGATGTAGACCTTGTAAAATGTTCTTCATCATCTGCTGAAAAATGGCACAGGCTGACGAGACCCCAAATTGCAGTGTTGTGTATTGGTACAACCCTTATGGGTATTAATTGTAGCATACTTCTGGGAATCCTCATTTAATCGCAATTGTAGTTATGTGTGCCTTAGATTCAGTCGATTATCTCTGATGATCAAAATTAAGCTTAAATAGTGGGATGTAAATGGTAATGTGGAGGTGTATTAATGCTATACTGCCTTCAAGTGTTTTGACAGCTTCAATGTTTCATTTTGATCCTTCTGTTCTACAAGCTTGATCATTAGATATAAGTTGTATGTAAATATACTTAGCAGTGCTTTTCTTTCACCTTTCCTCCTCATTTTAAAAAGCTGTATGGAGTAGTATTTGCATTTAGAAACTAATCAGAACTGTGTCAATTTGTTTTACATTAGAGTTCAAGAATACTGTGGTCATGTTCACTTATGACTGTAGACTGTGCATAATATCTGGAATAGTTTTTGAATTATTTTCATGAGCTATGCTTGAAAATATTTACTATTATAAATATTTTACATGAATGGCAAGGAAGGCTCTTCTGGTGCAGTGGTAGCATCCCTACTTCTGAAGCAGGAGGCCTGGTTCCAGACCCACATGCTCCTGAGGTGTGTCACAACATTTCTGAACAGTTATTTAAAAATATCAATATGAATGGTAAAGGGGGCCTCCTGTGATGAAGTGCTAGTGTCCCTAATTTTGAGCCAGCAGTCCTGGGCTCCTGTCCCACCTGCAGCAAAGGTGTGTTATAGCATCTCTGAATAGGTTAATTAGCAAATATCTATGTAAGGGGCTCTTGTGAGGCAACGGTAGTGTCCATATCTCTGAGTCAGAAGGTTCTGGAGCAAGACTATCCTATCCTAGATGTATGTAGCAAGACTGAATAGGTTGATTAAAATATGTATATGAGGGGCATGTAACTCAGTTGGGTGAGCAGTGGAAGGTTGGCCAAAAGGCCCTGTACTTAACTCTTGAAATTATTTATTCAAGTTTTTTACTGCTTGTAGTTTTTCAATTTTCCACCATGCCTCCGATACCAGGAGAGGACATATTGTACTGCCCTTATCACATTATTACATTATTTTCACCAAAAGCACTGTACAATAGCCATTTGGATACAGAACTGGCTCAAAGGTAGAAGACAGAGTGTGGTGGTGGAGGGTTGTTTTTCACACTGGAGGCCTGTGAGCAGTGGAGTGCCACAAGGATCGGTGCTGGGTCCACTGCTTTTTGTCATTTACATAAATGATTTGGATGCGAGCATAAGAGGTACAGTTAGTAAGTTTGCAGATGACACCAAAGTTGGAGGTGTAGTGGACAGCGAAGAGGGTTACCTCAGATTACAACAGGATCTTGACCAGATGGGCCAATGGGCTGAGAAGTGGCAGATGGATTTTAATTCAGATAAACGCGAGGTGCTGCACTTTGGGAAAGCAAATCTTAGCAGGACGTATACACTTAATGGCAAGGTCCTAGGGAGTGTTGCTGAACAAAGAGACCTTGGAGTGCAGGTTCATAGCTCCTTGAAAGTGAAGTCGCAGGTAGATAGAATAGTGAAGAAGGCAGTTGGTATGCTTTCTTTTATTGGCCAGAGTATTGAGTACAGGAGTTGGGAGGTCATGTTGCGGCTGTACAGGACATTGGTTAGGCCACTGTTGGAATATTGCGTGCAATTCTGATCTCCTTCCTATCAGAAGGATGTTGTGAAACTTGAAAGAATTCAGAAAAGATTTACAAGGATGTTGCCAGTGTTGGAAGATATGAGCTATAGGGAGAGGCTAAACAGGCTGGGGCTGTTTTCCCTGGAGCGTCAGATACTGAGAGGTGACCTTATAGAGGTTTACAAAATTATGATGGGCATGGATAGGGTAAATAGGCAGTCTTTTCCCTGGGGTCAGGGAGTCCAGAACTAGAGGGCAAAGGTTTAGGGTGAGAGGGGAAAGTTTTAAAAGAGACTTACAGGGCAAGGTTTTCACACAGAGGGTGGTACGTGTATGGAATGAGATGCCAGAGGAAGTGGTGGAGGATGGTACAATTGCAACATTTAAGAGGCATTTGGATGGGTTATGAATAGGAAGGGTTTGGAGGGATATGCGTGGGGTGCTGGCAGGTGGGACTAGATTGGGTTGGGATATCTGGACAGCATGGACGAGTTGGACCGAAGGGTCTGTTTCCATGCTATACATCTCTATAACTCAACTGTTAGAGAAAGGAATGAACATTACCATCTCATCTAACTTCTTGTGGTAATTTAGTCAGGCTCTTTGTTGTATTACATAAATCAAAGAGCGATGATTTTAGAAAACTTACATGATAATTCAACATTGTGAGTGCTAAAGGAAGTAGAACTACATGAATCCCTGTTCACTTCATGGAAAAATTCCGGGTTGCAGTTATCTATATTTGCCAGTGGCCCACAAGGAATAAAAGCTATTTCTCTGATAATCTATTAATGATGCATAAGAAAAATGAAAGGGTGAAATTAATGGAGGCCCCTGCATAAATACCAAGCTGACATGTTGGAGAGGATCAAAGAGTTTGAAAGGGTTAATGCTGGAATGCTTTAAGCACCACTCAAATTGATGACGTCATGTAGACTTGGTCAGAAATCAGTTGAAGAAATAAGATCTAATATCTGAGTCTTCCTTAGCCTCTGAAACAATGCCTATCACATCAATGTAATTAGATTGTAAGCAGGGCCTGTAGATTCCGACCACAAAACAGGTTAGTGGTAGCAAATCTATCAGATAGCTCACACAACATAATAAGCGGTGACATGCATTCATCTCATAACAGCACCTGCTTGGAATATTCACTTCACTGAATTTATGGTGCAACTGTGCTGTCTGCTCACAGGAGCCTGCAAATGTAGCACAGACTGCCCTTTCTGTGAAATTGCAAAGTCCCTTCATATGGCCAAGCTGCAACACATAATGAGATATGCACTCTTGGGCTGGGATTTAATGGAGTCTGTTAGAGCAGATTTGGTGCCATAAAGGTCCACCTAATTATGGGGGAAATCCATGCAGACTCTTCCTGCTGATGCGAAAACTGACTTCCATTTATTTGATGTCAGAATTTTGCAGATATGATAAAACTGCTGTTGGCTGAGAAGCCTCATTATTGATCTAATTAAAGACCATTAGTCCTAATCCGATGGCTTTCCAAATTCATACATTGGACATGTGAATTAATTATTTTCCAGTTCTCACATAGATTTTCCATGCTATCTTTTATGTTTCAATTATCCAAGCAGTAATTGAAATGTGAGAAAAGTAATAATGCTGAATTTCAGCTTTATTTCAAAGAAGCATAAAACAGAAGTATATAATAACTCTGAATAACAAAACTACACCTAAAATTAAAGAGCAGCAGATGCTGGAGCGAAAATAAATAGAAATTACTGGAGAAACTCAGCAGTTTTAGCAGCATCTTCAGATTTTTCTTAAGATGGGCCATTATACCTAAAAGTATTAATTCTCATTTCTCTCTACAGATGCTGCCAGACCTCCTGCGTTTCTGCAGCAATTTTTATTCCTGTTTCTGTTTGTTTAATAGAACTTCACAGTTCTTGTCTATGATTTTAGCTAATGCATCCAAACACCCTCGTGTGGTTTTATAAGTGGCCAGAAAGAGTTTTAGAATTCTTTCATTGGGAAGGCTGTTCTACTCACAAGTCCATATGACATCATAATAGTGGGCGGTGCTTATGGCAGTTCTCAATATTAAACCTTTTGGACCCAAATACAATTAACATCTACTTTCTTTGGTCCTTTCAAAATATGACAACAGCAAATCTGAAATCAGCCCAACCCTACCGTGCACCTGTGGTATGGTAAGGTCACTGGAAAGCAGCCACAGATTGAAAGCTATCCAAAGTGGGATAGGAAACATTGTTGTCAAGCATCATATGGAAGTGAAGGTGAAACTTTTGAGGATAGTCCAAGCAATTTAAACAGAAACAATAAAGCTGTGACTTCTCAGTAAATCACATTTTCCCACAGGAGGTGAATGTTTACAGTGAACCGGTGGTGTTGCAGACTGGTCCTCCCTGCATCTCACCCCACCCCAGATCCAGTCTCCATCACAAACATTCCTCTCTCCAAATGCTGCCTCTACTGGGTTTCCTGTTCAGTATCCTAAGGCAGCTACTCCAGCAAAACATGAGAGAGGCGATCAGGCCACATAACGCATTGTGTAGTACCTGGCTAGAACTGGGAATGAATATGGTTCAGATTCATTTTTCTATAAAGTATTCTGTTTATTCAGAACTCAAAAGCAAATCATTACAACAGTGCGTTTATTGGAGGTACATGGTGTACCATCTGCAATCTATAAATCACATAGAGTGTTGGATAACAGGGAGGAGGAATATGTGAAGGTTTATGAGGTTTGAACATACTATTATCTTCAGCTCCTCTGGACATTTTGGCTTTCAGTGGTAGCCCTGATGGAACGATAGAGACCACTATTTCATCCATCAAGATGAGGACATGCAGCCTTTCCCATCCTCAATCATTTAGCTCCTGCTCCCTCAGGTTATGTACCAACTTGTCCTGTCAGAGAAAGGAAGTATTTTTAAAAATTATTTTCTGGGATGTTGGTGGCATTAGGATGGCCAGTCTTTATTTCTCATCCCGAATTGCCCTCAAGAGGCAGTGTGATGAGGCTTTTTCTCACTCTGCAGCAACCACAGTGCTTCTAGGAGGGCAGTTCCGTGATTTTCACTCAGTGACAGTAAGGGAGCTGAGATATAATTCTAAAACAAGGTACTGTGTAGCTTGAAGGAAACATCCAGGTGGTGTTGTTCCATGCACCTATTGTCCTTGTCCTTCTCGGTTGTGGAAATTATAAGTTTAGAAGGTACTGTCAAACAAGGTTTGTTGAGTTGCTACACTGCTGTGGTGCATCTAATATTTTGTGTACACTTGCCGCTGTACAGCGGTGGTGGGAGGAGTGAATATTTAGGGTGGTGAATGGAATGATGTTGATCTTCTTGAACATTTTGGACCCACACTATCCTGACAACTGGATAATATTCTATCACACTCATGCCTTGTGCCTAATATATAGTATATAGTGGATAGGAATTGGGAAGTCAGGAACTAAATTACTTGCTAGTGAACTCCCAATCTGGGATCTGTTCTTATAAACCTTGTCTGGTCTTGTCATATTTCGGGTCAACAGAAATCCCCAGGGAATTAGTGTCATAGTGTGATGCAGTCTGTTTTGGTGATGTATTTCTAATGGTTGAGTAGCTGGCATGACAATGAAGCATGACAGTGATCTGGTTCCATTGTATTTCCATAGTTTGTTGAACCCTTATGAATAGAGGACCCAGGCTGCATCTCTAAGTTGATCAGAGCACTATTGCAAACCTGGAGTATGCTAACTTTCCATTTTCTGCTTAATTTACATATCTTCCTGTTAATACTTCTTTCATAAACAGCTCCAGCACGGGCTTAAGTCAAATTTCACTATCTCTTTAAATAGCACAGGCTAACATTAAGCACTGCAAGTAACCTGTAATTACAACCTGACGTGTTTGAGCACGGGAATAGTGAAGTCCTTCTGCAGTTGTATGGGAACTTGTTTGATGTCCCATAATTATACTGAATGGCTGGATGGGCTGAATCGTCTAATCCTGTTCCTATGTTCCTCAGTAGAGTATGATGAAAGCATTCACATACTTTGACCTCTGCTAAACTGTGCAACCATCTAATGGGATTTTTAATGCTGGCTATGCATATCAATCATACAAATTAGCATGCAGTGCAAAGTTGTCCTGTGACTACTTTGGCAGCACAGTTAAAATCACATCATTATCCTTGCACTCACTATCAGGGACAATGAAGTTTAGTCCCCTGGAGTTTTGACAGTGCAAGACTCCATAACCCTCTATTGACAGGCAACTTCAATTTTGTACTTAAGTCTCAGATGTGGGATTTAAAATGACAATGTTCAGCCTTAGATGCCAGAGCATTACCAATGGGACTTAATAGACCTAGAGAAATGGATTTTAACAGTAAAAATAATTTAAGTTTAAACATACTATTCTACCAGTCTCTGGACTTTTTAATGTTTGATTTACAATATTGTACTTAAAAGCTAACTAGAACATAATTGAGACAAAATCAAATTCAGTAAACAGGTCAAGCAGATCTAAATTGTTCCAGCGTATTCTTTTTTTAATTTTAGATTTCCAGCAGCCACTATTTCAAATTAAATCAAATTTGGCAACAAATACTATTATTCTAATAGTGTATTGAATGTTAAGTTGGTGAGTATCATCAGAGCAAGGACAGCCCTTTAGGATTAGATGATTTCCAAGGAAATTTCACCAGTGATTGAAGATTTAATTTCATTATTGTTTTCTAGACATATGTGTAGCTGGATTGCTCCAATAGCAATTTCAGTTACTATTATCACTTCAAGCTTTCGATTCATTTTGGCAAGTGTTTTTATTATTTTTGAAAAAAATTCAAGTAGTTATTAAAGCTTGAAGCCACATGATTCATTGTTTAACCAAAAGAATTTCACTACACAAAAAGCAAAGACCATGAAATTTAAATACAATGTTATGTTAAAATGCCTATTATTTTAAAATTAATGAAAATACAGTACTGTAATATAAACATAACTACTTATATTCTTCATTCCACTTTCCTTTTCAGCCCATTGAACTAACACTTCGAAGTCAGATACATAACAAAATATAAAAGATTAACTGCTTGACCTGAGTACTGTATCAACAATTGTATAAGGAATGACATTTCTTGGGCCTTCTGCTTAGATGCCTCAAGGTCCTTTCAAATCTTAGCCAAGTGTTCTAAGGTCACAAACCCACATTTAGCATAGTATGTCTGACATGTTTGACAATAGTCACCTTGGATCAGAACTCTCCTGGTTTTAGTCCTTTTATAGTTTTGTGTGTGCAATTCACTCCGAGTCCCCTAAGCTTAGCTGTGTCAAAACATCAACTCATTATTGATAAAGTCCTTATTTTAACAAGAGTTTTAACTATTTTAGCTTATATCCAGCATTTCAACTGATTTCTTCTGTGAGAAACATTTTCTTGCCTCCACCTTAGTTCAAACTCTCAATTTAAGCTGCTTGAACAGGAAAAATACAGACAATCACATATAATTCTGGTTGCCACACTATCATGGCGATGTGAAGGCTTTGGAGCGGGTACAGAATAGGTTTACCAGGATGTTGCCCAGTTTGGAGGATATTACCTAGGAGGAGAAATTAGACAAATTTAGTTTGTTTTCTTTTTAATGGTGGAGGCTGAGGAGTGACTTGATAGAGGTTTACAAAATTTTGACAGGCGTAGTCTGAATTTTTTCCTCAGGGTAGAAATATCAATTACAAGGGGACATAGGTTTAAGGTAAAAGGGGGAAAGTTTAAAGGAGATGTGAGATGAAAACTATCTCCTCTGTGCATTCCATAAGTTGATTGGCAAATATAGCCTGGAGAATGAGTTCATAGTGTATTTGGGATATGTCCTTAGAAAAATTCATTGTGAAAGCAAACATGAGCATTCTAATTTAGATTTGCTAATGTGTAATAAATGTGATAATGAAGGTGTGAAGACAGAGTTGGACAAAGTAGACTAGGAGAATAGTTAGAAAGCAAAATGATAGATAAACAGTGACCAACACTGAGGAATATTTCATGACTCTCATCAAATTCCACTGAGAAAGAAACACGCAAATAGAAGAGTGCACCAAACCAATCTAGCTAAGAAAGTTTAGAAAAGGCATATCATGCTACAAAAGTTAGTGGTAGGCTACAAAATAAAAACTAATAGTAAGGGCCCCCAAAGCATACAATCAGTAAGGGAGCATTGGCCCCTTACAAGTTAAGACTGGGAATTAAAAACAGGAAGCAAAGAAATGTCAGAGGCTTTGAACAAGTAGGTTGTGTTGGTCTTCTCAGCAGAAGACACAAAATAAATCCTGATAACAATGACAGAATAGGGAGTGAAAAACTTAAAAACAATCAGGTATACTTGGGAAAAGAATACTTGGACCATAAATGAAACTAAAGACTGACAGATTTCTTGGATGTGGTGCTTTGCATCATTGGACCTTAAAAGAAATGACTGCAGAGATAGTGGATATCTTTGGTTGTAATTTTTCGATAATTTCCTAGATTGTGGAAAGTTCACAACAACTGAAACTTTGAACATGTAACATCTCTGTTAAAGAATGGAGAAACCACAAACAAAATATCAGCCAGTTAGTAGAACAAGCCTCATTGGGAAAATGCTGGAATACATTATTAAGGGAGGAAGAGCAAGATATTTAGAAGATCATAATGCAATCAAATTGAGTCATTAAAATTTGACTAAAGGGAATTATTTTTGACAATTTTTTTTAGAATTCCTTGTTTATGTAACAAGCAGAATAAATGGAAGGAACCAGTGGTGGCAGTATATTTAGATTTCTAAGCATCATTTGACAAGATGCTATGTAGAAGGGTTACACACAAGAGAAGAGTTCCTGATATTGGGGTCTATATTGCTAGCATGCATGGATGGAGGATTGGCTATAGAGCAGAGCTAGAGAGTTGGGATAAATGGTCAGTTTTGGGTTGGCAAGCTAATGAGTTGAGTACCACAAGGATCAGTAATAATGTCTCAATTATTTAAAAACAGTACAAATAACTTGGTTGAAAGGATTGAATGTATTGCGGCCATATCTCCTGGCAATATAAACATTTCTAGGAAAACAATTGTAGAGAAGGCATAAAGTGTCTACAAAGGGATATAGACAGGCTAAATACATGGGCAATACTTTGGTAGATGGATTATAATGTGAAGTAAAGGGGAGATAAGCAACTTTCATAGGAAGAATAGAAAAGTAGAATTTTATTTAAATGGAAAGAACTGCAAAATGCTGTGGTACAGAGGGATGTGAGAATACAAGAGTTACAACAGCTTAGATTGCAGGTACATCAAGAAATTATGAAGGAGGTGGAATATAAAAGTAGGGAAACCTTGCTGCATCTATACAGAGTATTGGTGAGACTGTGCTTGCAGTACTGCATACAACTTTGGTGTTGTTATTTAAGGAGGGATGTACCTGCATTAGAGGTAGTTCAAGGAGGTTCAGCAGATTTAAGATGTTATTTTGAGAAGTTGAGCAGGTTGGTGCTGTACTCATTGGCATTTAGAACACTGAAGTATGTAAGATTCTGATGAAGCTTGACAGATAGATGGTGAGGGAATGTTTCACTGGTGGGCAATCTCGAATTAGCGAGGTGCAGCTCCAAAGTGAGAAGTCTCCCCTTTTAAACTGAGATGAAGAGGAATTTCTTCTCTCAGGCTTGTTAATGTTTGGAATTCTCCACGACTGCACGTAGTATTGGCTTGGTCATTGAATATTTTCAATGCTGAATTTAAAAAAGGGATTTGAAAGTTAGCAGGAGGGAGGAAAACTGATTTTTTAAATCTTTATTCTGAAATGGAACATGATTGTATCTGCAAAGTCAGCATGTATCACTCACCTCTCATTCCTTTTGAACTGAGTGGCTTTGTGTACTTTTCAGAGGGCAGCTAAGCATCAAGCAGCTTTCTCAGGATCAGGACTCATGTATAGATCAGACCAGGTAAATAATGAATCAGGTGTTACAAAAATTGACTTCATAGTCACCATTGCTGAGACCAGGGTCTGAATCTTACTGGAAATTGGCTAAGTGCCATTTTTTCACGAGATTCATAGAGGATTTCTTTCTGTGAGACTTAGTATGTTTTATTACGCTATTGTCCCAAGCCTGCCTCATTAATTGTGCCAAGGGCACTCCACTTGTTCTAGTCTCTAATTTACTACAGACAGAAGATGTTGCCACTGCTGCGGTATCCTGAGATCCCTGTCCCAGGTGACATCTTTAAAGCCCAGCAGTGCATTCAATCTGGAGTTGCCCTTCGCCATGCATGTAGTGTGATAGCGACCACAAACCAACAGTGCTCAGGGCACACTTGGTTGCAAGTAATCAAGTACCTCACTGATCCTTAGCCACATCCTGTTTTACAACCCTGTCCTGGTTAGTGCTACTGTTGATCTAATGCTTAGTTTAGCTTAAATCTTCTCATTGTTTAATGTGGGACTATCGTAAACTTGAAAGTCTTCGAATGCAGCAAACTATTCACTTTTAGATAGCAAAAGCAAACAAAAATCAAACAGAAGCTTAAAACAGGAATGGGCAGCTTGCCTTTCGAACACCACAAGTTTACAGTCAATGAATGATCACTGCACCCAGCTCTCAACTGCTGGAAGCAGGCGTCAGTTAATTCCTGTCTTGTCACGCCAAATGCTCCTGTGCTATAGTGGTCAGTAGGTGATATCCTCTTTATTCAATGTCCTTATCAGAAGACTGCACCTATTCTGCCAATTCTTCATCTTTAATTACATTCAATTGTGCATTGCATAGCAGGCGTAGATTATGTGGAACGCTGTCTAAACCACAGTGAAGCATCTCTGCATCCTCCTCAAAACTCAGCCTCTCACCCAGTTTTGTTTTATCAAAGAGATGTTACATTTAGTTTCCTCATCTAAATCATTGATGTGTACAGTGAATAGCTGGGGTCCAAGCACTGATCCCTGCAGTACCCTACTAGTGATTGCCTGTGGTTCAAAAACCCATTTATTGCTATTCCTTGTTTCTGATCTTCCAACCAGTTTTGTATCCATGTGAGTACACTACTTTCAATCCCATGTGCTTTAATTTTACAGGCTAATGTCTTATGTGGGACTTTGTCGAAAGCCTTCTGAAAGTTCAAATAGACCACATTCACTGTCTCCCCTCACCAACTCTGTGAGATACACCCTCAAAGAATTACAGTTAATTTGTTAATCATGTTGTCCCTTTTTTGTAGATCCATGCTGACTCTATCCAATCCTGCCTCTGTTTTACAGATGCTCAGCTATTAAATTTTTTTAAATGATTCTAACATCCCACCTCCCCCCCCCCCGGCCCCCCCCCCCCCCCCGGAACATTAAGCTGACTGGTCGATTATTCCCAGTTTTCTTCTTGCTTCCCTTTTTAAATAGAGGGGTTATATCAGTCACCTTCTAATCTGTAGGAGCTGTTCCAGAGTCTATAGAATCTTGGACAATGATCATCTATGCATCCTCTATTTTTAGGGACACTTCTTTAAGTAAACTGTGATATAGATTATCAGGCCATTAGGATATATCTGCCTTGAATCCCATTATTTTCCCCAACAATATTTCCCTACAATACTAGTTACCTTAAGTTCCTCCCTCTCACAAAATGCTCTGTTACCCAACATTTCTGGTATGGTATTTATGTCTTCCTTCATGAACACAGGAACAAAGTATATATTTAGTTGGTTAGTTCTTTGTTTACCAAAATAAATTCCCCTGCTTCTGACTGGAATGGACCTACATTTGTCTTCACCAAATCTTTGCTCTTCACATATCTTTAGCAAACTTTTCTAGTCAGCATATACATTCCCTGCAAGCTTACATTCATATTCTACATTCCCTTTTCTTAATCAATGCCTTTGTTCTACTTTGGTGAATTCTAAACTGCTCACACTCCTTATGTCTGTTGCTTTTTCTAGGCAATTTGTATGCCTCTTCCTTAGATCTAATCCTATCTCTAATTTCCTTTATAAGCTTTGGTTTGGCCAAACTTTCCAGATTTACTTTTGTGCCAGACAGGAATACACAATTGTTGACCTTCACTTAAGTGCTGTTTAGATGTTTGCCATTGTCTTCTCACTGTATCCCTTTAAGTAACATCCCTCAATCTATCATAGCCAATAGCTCACAAATTTAAAAGGGCACAACATACTGGAGAAACCTTATGTTGCATCCCAAATTTCTATGATCTTCCTGTCGTCATTGAGATTGTTGACATATCCAAAGTTGTTCAGGGTTTTGGTGCAGGCAGGAATACAAGTATAAATATCAGTATAGGATTAGAGTAGTTGAAGGCTCATGGTTAAGAAATCCATTTCTTAAAATATTAAAAAATAAATGTAAAATCAAGTTATTGAGAATGCAGATAGAACTCTCAAATCTCACCAATTAGATTTTCACAATTCCAATTATATTATGCAAAAAAGGGGGATTGCAAAATAAAACTCTAATGAATAGCCAAAATAGTTTGCATCCAAACATGAATTTTTTCTAGATTTTAGATTTTCTGAACTTTCAAGATTGCCATGTATATTCCTGAGTTCTGTCATTTAATGATCTAATAGCAAGCCTCATTATTAATGTAAATGATCTTCAGAATTCTCTTCTGCATGTATGGAACTATTGGCTGCCTTTAATTTGCACTTCGAGCAGGATGAATGTTGGGCAGACGTCTGCCAGAATCTCTGAAACATTAGGCATGCATATAAATGCCTTTTTTTTTGCACAATTCTGTATGCATAATTAAGCTCTTTCACATTCTGTGGGCCTGCAGAACTTGATTTTCTATACATTTAAATTAATAGCCACAATCCAGTGGCTGTGTGACAGGATTTCTTGAGCAAGCACAGTCTGAGAGCACAGCTGCACCCAAGGAGTGCTTGATTGGGGAATTAGTTGATTGATAAACTGACATTAAATGTTGGTAGGAAAATTAAAAGTCTTCATTCTGAGTGGGATTGCAATCAAAGGACTTTTCACTCTCCTTTCTCACCAGTAATATTCCTGCTGTCAGGAAATTTTCTTCTAACATGTTTGACAGTTTCATCTCCAGGATCAGTTTATCTTACACAACAATCATTTTCATGAATCTTGATATAAAGAACTAACTCTCTTTAAATAAGTTCATGACTCAAAGTGCAGTACTTAATAATAACTGCTTAATTTGGAGATGTATATAACATAGAATCTCTGAAACACAGTAACTCTGAAATATCAAGGAAGCTGTCAATCCATCTTAAAGAATAATTTTACATCAGCAAATAGCATCTGAATAGTCACTTAATCTGATTACAATAATAGTCCCAAATGATCCAAACTTCTAAACATAAATGAAACAGAAAACTAACATATAAAATATATATGTATCGTCTTCACAGAATGAGAAGTCAAAATGGTAATTGGACAAGTTATACCCTATATATAACATCCAGGTAGACTTACATGGGGAACCCAGAAAACTGTGCAATATGCAATATCTGAGTTTCCCATCAAATCAGATTAAGCCAGTGTGATGGCATTCAGGATGTTGCAATCTTAACTCGAGTACTGAAAAAGACACTCCAAGCAGGCAAGTTGAACCAATTGGAGTCATCTAGGATAGAGAGGGAAATGTTGGAAATGAGCCAAGCCAGACATAATTTGCATTTTTATTTTGTTCTTGCTTCTTGGAATATGATGTATGGTGATGATCTGGAAGGAACTTGCTAGTCATGGAAGATGCAAAAAGGTTAGTTATCAACTTGCAAATCCTTCCAATACATCTATGACAGTGAAGTGAATATCCTGATCTTTCCTGTTTAATGAGCCGCTTCTCAACCTACGGTTTCTGGCTTCAAGCAAGCAATGTGATCCATGAAATACAAGCTATGAAAAAAAAGCATTTGTCTTATCTGGTTCATGCATCCCTAAATGCATGAAGTCTTCTAAGTCAAAGGTGAAACCAATGTAACACTGTCTACATCCCATTATCAATCCGATCCCCTCTCTCATAGTCATCGGGTCAAAATCTTGCAACTCACAAACAGCACAATGGGTGTGCTCTACATATCAAGGTTCACCAAGTTTCAAGAAGGCAGCTCACCATAACCTTCTCCAGGGAAATTTGGGATGGGTAAGGTATCCTGGGTACTCATGACGAAGAGAATATGAGTGAATAGCAATGGAGAATAGGTGTAGTGTTAATAGGTGCTGCACTGTGGGGATATTGATACAGTTCATCTTGTATGGTGTGTTACTGCTGTCTATTGCAATGATGTCTTCTTTCATGCCCTACCAAATACAACATTGAACATAACTATTCAATGGGTGATTCTGATTTCTCCCCTATTGTTTTAAGAGTAAAGTAAGTTAACTACTTTGCATTAAGCATTTACTACTTGTTTTTCAAAAAAACAAGATTAGGTTTAGTTTTTTTATGTAAATATCTCATGTAAAAACTATAATTACATGATTACATAGATCTAAGTTAGTAAGATAAATTGATAGTTGAAAATATATGTAAATTGCTTGATACTTCTACTTGTAAATTCAGTCAGAAAATTGATGGATTATGTGAAATTTATAATTTTGTGCTGTCATATTATTTCCGTATAATTTAAAAATACAAAATCCTATTAATCCTTCAGTGTTTCTCTAAACTTCAAATATTGTTAAAATTGGTAATGAAGTAATTTAAAATTCTAAAAAAATTTGATGAATTCTTATGAAGGTGACCTCCAACTTGTACACATTCCTTATAAAATTTTAATGCCAATGTTGTCCATTCATTAAATATAACAAGTTTCTCAGCATTTATAATGTATGAATTCCTCCTGAGTGAGATAAGTATTCGAACACTGTTCAATACTGACTTGGAAAATATATCATTTCAATCCTGGACTTCAGCCTTGGAGAGTAAGAGCATAAGACAGAATCTTCAAGGTCCCACACTCTGATATTATCTTTCTGTCTAATTCTGAGCAGTCCATCTCACTAGAAACAATAATTTAGTAGCTCAGGCATATAATGAGGACTTGACATCCCAAGGCTTCCTCTCAATCTGCCCTTGAAAACACACATTCATTTTAACAACATTCCATTTGCACTGATGGGAAAAGTTGCACTATTTTTCAACAACTTATATCCCTTTTAATAACATCAATAACCTATCCAAATGAATATATTTTATAACAAGAAACACTTGCATTACTATAGTATATTTAAAGTAGTCAGACATCTCAAGGCACTTCACAGCAGTGTTTGAGATTAGATTTGTACCGTGCAAAGATGTATTAGGTTAGAAGAATTAGTTCTGTGCAGGGCCTTAAAGGAGGTGAGAGAGAGCAGAAGCTCAGGGAAGGAATTATGGAACTTAAGGCGTAGGCAGCTGAAAATACAGAATTAGTTATGAAAGAATTAAAATCAGGAATGCACAAGAGACTAGAATGGTTGAAAGATTGTGATCTTGGAAGATTGTAAAGCTAGAGTGATTTGGAAATAAGACGAGAGTTTTAAAATTGGAGCATTGCTAGAGTGAGGGACAATATAAGTCAGCAAGCATTCAGGTAATGGATGAGTGGGACATAATGTGAGTTTGGATAGGAGCGTCAAATTTTAAGTTAATGTATCAGCTTAAGTTTTTGAAAGGTAATTTTAAAAAAGGCAATGTTCAGAGAATGTATAGTCAAGCATAAAGGTAACAAAGACATGGATGAGAGTTTTAGCAGCAGATGAACTGAGGCAGGGATCAAAATGGGTGATATTATGGAGATGCATGTAGACAGTCTTGATGGCTTGGATGTACAGTTGATCGGTGTACAATTTCAGGGACAAAACGAAAACTGAGTTTACGAATTGTGTGGCTCAACCTTAGGCAGTTGACAGAAGAAGTTTTGGAGTTAGTGGTTAGGGAATGAGGTTTAGTGGCAAATTGAAGACAATGATACCTATGACAGGTGGTAAGAATGGAGAGTTTGAAGGTCTAATATGCTATGATTCCAGCCTGCAATAAATGGGGAATATCAGTGGCAGGAAGGGCATAATCCAGCTATAAAACCAGCTGCCAAATTCAAAATAATAGTTGACACAATCTTCCCACATAAAATGAGAAAAACTGAAAAAAAATTCTGCCCATTCAGTATTGAATGTTGAACAAACAGTGAGGTAGCTCAGAGACAAGGGTCAAAAGAGTTGATAATGAGGTAAAAATTCATAGAATCCTTACAATGTGGAAACAGGCCTGCAAAGAGCAACCCACCCAAACCCACCCCCCATCATATAACCCTTCATTTCCCATGGCTAATTCACCTATCCTACACATCCCTGGACACTGTGGGCAATTTAGCATGGTCTATCATCTAATCTGCACACCTTTGGACTGTGGAAAGAAACCAGAGCACCCAGAAGGAACTCATGCAGACACAGGGAGCATGTGTAAACTTCACACAAACAGTGACCAAAGGCTGGAATCAAACCCAGGTTCCTGGCACTGTCATGCTGCAATGCTAACCACTGAGCCACCCTGTCTCAACTTTGTTGAACTTTATGCACTTTTGGTGTAAAATCATTGGGTGAGCTGAATATCAGTGCAGTATGAGATGCTTAAATTGAAGAAAGGATACATCCATGTGTTGTGACGGGAGTAAAATTGCTATCATGTCAGATACCAGTTGGGAAACCTTTTTTTAAAAGATTGCATTGTGAAAGGTTATTTGCAGAAATATGTGATGAGTATGTTGCTGCTCAATGGGCTGACCTGAAATGTTAATTTTGACGCTAAATGTCTTCAAGGCCGAGATTGATAGATTCTTGTTGTCTCGAGGAATTAAGGGCTACGGGGAGAACGCTGGTAAGTGGAGCTGAAATGCGCATCAGCCATGATTGAATGGCAGAGTGGACTCGATGGGCCGAATGGCCTTACTTCCACTCCTATGTCTTATGGTCTTATGGTCTTATGATTTCTCTCCACAGATGTTGCCAGACCTCCTGAGTTTTTTCAGCAATTTCTGTTTTTGTTTCAAACTTCACTGAGCTAGGGGCATAAGCAGATGATACTGAACCTTTTCTGAGGAATAATCATTCAAAAGTCAGAGGAGAAAATATAGAAAGCAGGAGGGTGTTGAAAATTATGATATTTTACATCTGAAAACAACTAAAATAATTGTTACAGAATACAGGACGAAACCATAGATAAATGGAACTGTGAGACAGGGGCAACTTTTACAAAGAGTAAATTAGCCTGCTGAAGAGAGATGTTCAGAGAATGCACATGGTGATGAATGATATTGTGTGTGGATCTCAAATGTGCATCAAGTAATTATTGAGCTACACTGAATTTCCAAAAATGATTATGAGCTACAAATAAGAAAGTAATATACATTGTATTGATATTAATATCATCTGTATCATGTGCACAGATTCAATTGAAGCTCAATTTAATGGAAAGGATTTCTGAAAATGGCATATATATTTGAGCTTAATAAATCTGGATGCACATTAAGACTTATTATTACAGGTAAATGCAGTTGTAGTTTCTTCTTTCGCCATCTGTATTTCCCAGGCCTGGTGAAACCTGACAATGAGCTGAGACAGATCACTACTGTCTTTCAACTTACCTGCTGAACAGCTTTCCCGCTTAAACAGACCTACTCCATCACAGCTCCCTTGTGATCAGACATACTTTTGCTCTCAATATTTTTTCTGACCTCTGAACTTTCTCCTGCCATTTTTTAGATCTTTGACCTTACCCCTCTCCCAGCATCCATTCAAAATGCTTGAATCCACACTGGCCTCCAACTCCCCACCCATTACTACAAGATAGGCTTGAATAATGGTGGTATTTCAGGTCACTTGCTCTTACCAAAATACTATCCTCTCTGTCACAGTATTGACAGGGTAATGAACAGGGCTTTCTTCTTAAGTGTAGCTCCCTGTTGAAACTGAAAATGATTGTAATCACATTGGAGCCTCTGCTTTGAATTAACATGGTGCTATGAAAGTGGATGCAACCAATACTGACAGCTTACCTGGAGAATTAGGCAAATTGAATTCTGAGATTGCATTGCAGGTTGAAATTTAGAATGTTAAAAATCACACAACACCAGGTTATAGTCCAACAGGTTTAATTGGAAGAACACTAGCTTTCGGAGCGACGCTCCTTCATCACCTGATGGTGTTGTGTGATTTTTAACTTTGTACACCCCAGTCCAACACCGGCATCTCCAAATCCTGAAATTTAGAATAGTATTGAAAAAGACTGAGAATGATAAAACTTTATAGCTGATTAGCTTGAGCTATTGATGACTCCAGGTTGATGATTTGTAGTAGCATGAGTGGCATACAGTAGATTGACTGTTGATGAGCTGACATACTTTTGTTTATTTGCTGTTGCTATACTGAAATAACCTTTTGCCCTTCTGGTGAAGTTTATGAGTACAGAGTAACCTTTATTTAAGCTTATCTGTCTATTGGTAAGGTTTATCATGCACCAGTCTAAGTCACGACTCCGCTGTTTGGGTAGTATCTGTAGACTACTCCATTAAGTCCAGAGATGGCTGTCAGAAAAGAACAAGATTGAAATTTTCAGATTACAACTCTTTGTCCATCCAAATGAGAGTGATAATGAGCATTTGAAGGCTGGTAATGATTATATGTTCTCAGTACTCAGTATTATTTGTATTGTAACCTTTTTAAAATGTTAGCTTTGCAAAATACCACCATTTTATTAGAATTTATCTAAAAATGATTGAACTATCATGATTCATAAATTACTTGCTGATTTAAAAAGAAAATAAGGATTGGACTTGCAGCTTTACTTTGAAAAGATCTTAGCCAATGCAGATTAATTAGTGAAGATATCTGCTTGCACCGTGTCTTTTCTTTAATAATTCATTTCTGTTTTTGATGTCTTTTGCTTAATAGGAAATGTAAAAAAAGAGACATTAAGCATTAAACGATAGAACACATCCTGGTTAATGAGCTATTTGAGATTTCCCTGTGCTGGCTAATTTAACCTGCAAAGGATCTTCTCTAAGGATTCAATTTTAGATAATGATGACTCTCTTCACTTGCTAAGTTTATTGATGTGAGACGAACAGTTAGTGTCCACTGATTCTTCTTCTGCTCTGAATGTAGACCACATCATGATGGAGACTGGGGAAAAAATACAAGTGAGGAACTGTACACCATGAACATTCCCTCTTCGAGATTCATAGAGTCATACAGCATGGAAACAGACCCTTCAGTCCAAACAGTCCATGCTGAACATAATCCCAAACTAAACTAGTCCCACCTGCCTGCCCCTAGCCCATATCTATTCATGTACTTATTCAAACATCTTTTAAACATTAAGATATTGTAAAGTTAGTGTGCTTCCAATTAAACTTGTTGGACTATAACCTGTTGTGTGATTTTTAATTTTGTACACCCCAGTCCAACACTGCCATCTCCAAATCATGACTTTTAAATGTTGTAATTGTACCCACATCCAACACTTCCTCAGGAAGTTGATTCCACATGCAAACTACCTTCTGTGTAAAAAGTTTTCCTCTCATGTATTTTTCAAATCTCTCTGCTCTCACCTTAAAAATGTGCCCCAGTCCTGAAACTCCTCCATTCTCGGGAAAAGACAATTACCATTAACTCTATCTATACCCCTCATTAGTTTGTAAACTTCTATAAGGTTGCCTCTCGATTTCCTATGCTCCAGTGGAAAAAATGATCCCAGTCTATCCAGCCTTTCTTTATAACTCCAACCTTCCCTACGCAGCAACATCCTGATGAACCTCTTCTGAACCCTCTCCAGCTTTATAATATCCTTCCTGCACCTGGCGACTAGAACTGAATACAGTATTCCAGAAGAGGCTTCATTAAAGTCCTGTACAACGTCAACATGGCTTCCCAACTCCGATAGTCAGAAGACTGAGCAATGAAGGCAAGCATGCCAAATGCTTTTTTAACCACCCTGTCTACATGTGATGCAAATTTCAAAGTATTATGTACCTGAACCGCTAGGTCCCTCTGTTCTACAAACCTACCCAGGGCCCTACCATTAATTGTTTAAGCCCTACCCTTGTTTGTTGTACCAAAATGCAATATCTCGCATTTATCCAGCTTGAACTCCATCTGCCATTTTTCAGCCCATTGACCCATTTGATCAAGATCCCTTTGTAATCTTAGAAAGCCTTCTTCACTGTCTATTATGCCACCAACTTTGGTGTCATTCACAAACTTACTAACCATACTTTCTATATTTTCATCAAAATCATTAATACAGATGACAAACAAAAGAGAATCCAGAACCGATCTCTGTGGAACACAGCTGGTGACAACCCTTCAGTGTAAAAAAAATCCTCCACTAATCCTGTCTGTCTCCTGTATCCAATTGGCAAGCTCAACCTGAATCCCATGTGACGTAACTTTACTAATTAGTCTACCATGCAAAACCTCGTTGAAGGCTGTACGAAAATCCAAATAAACAACGTCTACTGCTCTGCCTTCATCAATCTTTTTGGTAACTTCCTCAAAAAATGTAATCAAATTTGCAAGATATGCTTTTGCTTGCACAAAACCATGCTGACTATCCCTAATCAATTTTTGCCTCTCTAAATATCCATAAACCCCATCTTTTATAATCACCTCCAACAATTTATCCACAACTGAAGTCAGACTCAGAGTTCTATAGTTGCTGTTTTCTCCTTACAACCTTTCTTAAACAAAGGTACAACATTAGCCACCCTCCAGTCATTAGGCACCTCACCCATAGTTATAGATGAAGCAAATATTTCTGAAGGGGTCTCACAATTTCTTTCCTTACTTACAATGGGAAGGATATGGCTTCTGTAAGATTGGAAACTGATGTTAGAAGCTATGGCAGAAAGATATCAAGGAGATAATGTCACTAACAGTCTGGGGAATAATGGTTGAAGTATCATAATGGGTGTTTTGCTTGGAGGAGATAGAGGGATATCAAAGAGTTAGTATTTGGCTTCTGTAAGTTGAAGGTTCATTCAAATACCTAGCCACCTTTCTCAGCTTAGTAAGTGCAGAGTAATCTTATTTAAACATATCTATTTGTTTCAAGTCTTAATGACAATGTCAGCGTTAGACTTATGAGATATTGGAGTGCAGTAAATTCAAAGAGGATCACATATAAAGAGTGCAAAAAAGTGAGACCACTACTGTTGCACTGACAATTCAACTGGCAAAACCATTAGTTTATTTCAGATAAGTGCGAGGTGCTGCATTTTGGGAAAACAAATCTTAGCAGGACTTATACACTTAATGGTAAGGTCCTAGGGAGTGTTGCTGAACAAAGAGACCTTGGAATGCAGGTTCATTGAAAGTGGAGTCGCAGGTAGATAGGATAGTGAAGAAGGCGTTTGGTATCCTTTCCTTTATTCGGCCACTATTGGAATATTGCGTGCAATTCTGGTGTTCTTCCTATTGGAAAGATGTTGTGAAACTTGAAAGGGTTCAGAAAAGATTTACAAGGATGTTGCCAGGATTGGAGAATCTGAGCTACAGGGAGAGGCTGAACACACTGGGGCTGTTTTCCCTGGAGCATCAGAGGCTGAGGGGTGACCTTATAGAGGTTTACAAAATTATGAGGGGCATAGATAGGATAAATAGACAAAGTCTTTTCCCTGGGGTCGGGGAGTCCAGAACTAGAGGACATAGGTTTAGGGTGAGAGGGGAAAGATATAAAAGAAACCTAAGGGACAACTTTTTCACGCAGAGGGTGGTACATGTATGGAATGAGCTGCCAGATGATGTGGTTGAGGCTGGTACAATTGCAACATTTAAGAGGCACTTGGATGGGTATATGAATAGGAAGGGTTTCGAGGGATATGGGCCGGATGCTGGCAGGTGGGACTAGATTGGGTTGGGATATCTGGTCAGCATGGACGGGTAGAACCGAAGGGTCTGTTTCCATGCTGTGCATCTCTATGACTCTATGACTCTACCCTTAGATGTCAACATCATTAGATGCATGTCATACCTGGGGGTAGCATGTGAATCTCAAGGTGCACTGAGAGCTGTGAGTTTAGCTTGGGACCACCTGCAGTCCAAAAATGATGGTTCAACTGTAAGTTGCAATTCTGATATAATGTATTCAAGGCAGGGTAGTTGCTGAGGAAAAAGATTTGTACTTGAAAATAACGTTTTGTAGATACCTAATCAAATACAAGAAGAGACACAGAAAGCAATTAAGATGAAAGAAATAGACATCGGGGGGAAAAGCAAATTCTCAAGATGAGCATATTTTGAAGAGCAGTGGTCGTGGATTGAACAATAATGCATAAATGAATTACTGCAGATGCTGGAAATCAGAAATGGTGGAAAATTCATCAGAAAGAGAAGCAAAGTAAACACTCATTGGCACAGGTTGGAAATTGAAGTTAGCATTGCTTTAATATACAATCACTGAAAATAAATTTTGGAAAGTTGGGAGATTGAAACTTTGGTAATGGAATGATGAACTAACTGCATAGATTCTCAGTCTGGATTTAACTAGTTACATATCTATGCCACATGCTGCTGGGATATTTTTAACCAAATGCTCCAAAAGAAAAACAGTGCTGGAAACGATTAAATCCACTTTCTGCCCTCAGCTTTTCTGGTTCTCCAGTCTCCCTCGACCTTGGCAATTTTTCTGTACTATGCCCTACTTCCATTTAGATATTCCATAAAATAAAGGTTGTGTAATAAAATCAACGTGTTAGTAAACCATAAGCTTAGATGTTAGTTTCTTGTAATAAAGTTAGGTTTTAGTAAATAACATTCATGTTGTTTATTTCATAATCTTATTGTTTTTGTAATTTAAATGGTTTGATCGGGCAGGAGGTGAGGAGGTGTCTGCAGCAAAGGCAGGCAGCATCCATGTTGAGGGTTGTTGCTGCCTTGTCAAAAGGAACAGGCAGACTATGAAAACGCTAGGTGCATAAAGATACTGTAAAATGGACATAGCCACCAAGTGGAGGTGTACCATTTGCTCTGACCACGTTGACCTGCAAATTTATTAAAAAAGTACAAATTAAAACAAACATCCTGTAGCCCAAGCTAACCTAACAGCTGTGCTCATGCATATATGTATATCACTTAATACTGCATTACAGTGTACTAAAAAAATTGTTCTGCAGTGCATGGTGCAATCTGAGAAATACCATCAATGTTAGCTCTAACATTTAGATCTGAAAATGTGATTATTTCAGACTTCTAGGATTAGAAGATAAAAGCATTGTTCAGAAAATGGATTTAAAATCCAATTCTATTCTGGACAGACCGTTAACAAGCTCCTCAAGAAACAAAAGGAATGAGTTTCTCATTCCCTCCCTACTTTTAAAATTGCAAACTATCCTCTGGGAATGCAATTTATGATTTGTGCACCCACCCAATTCCTAGCCCACAGGCAATTGAAAATCCAGCTTTCTGAATTTTCCTATCAATTTCCCATATTCTACCTTGAAACAATATTCTGACAGCATTATTGAACAGAAGATTACACAGCATCTGAAAATCATGCCTTGAAATAAATTCACCTTGGTATTTATATTGAAGCTATACCATTATGTTTAATAGTGATAGTTAATCTTTGGTCATGATGTAAAATCTTCATTTGAAAAGCTGCTGTATAATCTTGTCAATAAAGGAACAAAAAGAAGTTACCTTTTATTAACGATGAAACATAAGAAATTAAAATGTACAAATTTCACTTATTTACAGTCGGTGGTTTGAAAGAATATTTGACTTTTAGCTATATGTTTATGACTGCTGAAATGTCAGTTAAATGTCAAAATTGTATTAGTATAAGTGACGGTTCCATGGATATTAATCTCCTCCAATCAGTGCTGCTAATGTAGGCATTCAAACATTCACATGTGGGTACATTACGGGTCAACTCATTTCATTTTGAATAGTGGATACATATTGTTGCAGTGCTTTAAATTAAAAAGTTTTTTTTTGTTTTTTTATGCAATTAAACTGAATCTGGACCTTCTTTAAGTATGGGGCAACACAGCGTAGGTTTGTCACAGAGGAAACCCATTTTCTGGTCTAACTAGAAGCAGCTGTTATGATAAACAACAAATAATGTATTGCATATTACCATGTACTTAGGTCACATTGATACAATAGGAATTTCTACAGAGACTGAGGAGGACTTGGATGTTAGGTCATACTCCTCCAAGAACTGTGAACAAGTTCATCTGTCATCGCCATAGATGGTGGTACTTAAGCAGCTTCTCAGTATTTACCTTTTCAAACTCTTACACACGCATATAACATCACCCTTCCCCACTGCTCCCACTCCCCCAAGCTTTTATCCCATTATTAATATTATACATTTGTGTATAGAATTATATTTACCACCACTCCGTCTCCCACCCTGGTCTCTTAACTTCACAAATTCAGATCCAGAAGTTACACTATTCTCTCAGAATGTCTTGTCTTTGGATTTGGAAGGCTGGTAACCACTGGATGAATGATCATTCACTGTGGTTCTCTTCCTGACAATCTCAGGTCTGTAGGTTGCTTAAACAGGACAACCTTTAACATTTTGGATTTCCTTTGTGGGGACACCTTCTCTATTGAGATACTGAAAAGAAGAAATTGTATATCTTGATTTGTTAGGCATCCCAGTTCCAGTAATTTCCATGGATTTATATGCAGCACTTCAATCTGTGTCAGCAGATTTTTCTTCTCAATCTACTGGTCGATCTGTGCTGAGTTATGCAGATGCTTCAATTTGTTAATAGATTTGGATATTCTCGTTCACCCTCAGAAATTGAATTATTGGTGATATCGATATTTTTCCTTACTCTATTCTGCTTCTTGCTTGGAATGATCCCTGTCACGGCTACTGACGATTCTTCCTGGAAGATACGTCAAGAAGATCTTTGCTCTTCTGAGTCACGTCAGCATCAGAAATCAGATTTTAATCTGTCATAACAGTTTGTTCACCAAGCTATGATGTGTTGCCAATTACGTCAGGTATAGCTTCATCAGTTAGCTCTCATGGGCTTTCCTGCCCATTGGCTAACTCAGTGTTTATGTTTCCTCTCAATCCTTGCTGAATATTGCAATCTGAAGTCTCTTCAGTATTAATAACAGTGGAAAATATTTACATCAAATCCATAAAGTCACGTAGTTCCCATCTCATTGACATTTGTCAAGTAAACATTTTGCTTGTCAACATATATAATCACAGGAGATTCCCATAAGTCTAAGGATGTCCATAAAATCTTATGAATCTTGTCCTTTGACTGATTGTTTTTCAACTGTCTGTTCCTTAAGTAGTTGTTCTGTGACTTTAAATAGCTTAACTTATTTTGCCTTTTGAAGAAAATTACAGTCTTGATTGTAAAGTATGCATAGTTTTTCTACTATTTGCTTTCCTGTGTATTAAAGAGTACTTGTAAGTTGTCTTTTACTTGTGACGTAGCTTTTAATGTTAAGTGCTATACTCTTTGACCAAGTGGTTGCACTGTTGCCAACTATGGCTTTTATCAACCATGATTCACTATCTGATAATTGGCCCCAGGTCTAACTTGAAATTTCTTTGATAACTATTGACTTAAATGCCAGTTTGGCAAAATGTAAGCTCAGGATTACCTATTTCCTGTAGGAAATCTTCAGATTTTTCTTCTATTCTGGCTGTTCTACTTCATTAACTTCTTTGCATGGATAACAATTGGAGTCCTTGCTTTTCTGAGACTCAGTCCTCATTCAGCACCTGAAAGTGACCCTTGTGTGATTGGTAAGACATTCAGTTTGAATAGGTTGGAACTGTCTGTACCTGTGAGATGTCCGTGACCACCAAGAACTTTTAGTGTCTAGTGCCTGTATTACTCAACTAATGCTTTCTCATGGGTATCATTTACGGATTTGTACCTTAAGAATTGAATGGACTCTATTGATTTCCTGTCTCAAGGTTAATCTTCTCCTTTTCTCATTGATCTGTGTTGTTTCTAGATTTCTGCTTTACTTCTGTAAGGTTTTCTCTGAAGTCAGATCTTCTTTGGACTGTAATAAATCTGACAAAGACTCATCTGCAATTCCTACAACAATTTTTTTTTATGAATTCAAATTTTACATCATCAAGACAAGTTTTTGACTAATTTGTAGAGATTACTAATAAAATCTGCTATGAATTCTTCTTGATACTGTACTCTTTTATTAAAGATTACTCTTTCAAGATATTTATTAGACCTGAGGTTGATGTAATTTTTAAAGGTTTTCAGTAGCTCTTCCAACGTGTTTTCCTAATTCTTATGAATCTTCATGGTACAACATCATCAGCATTGCCTCCATTTGTACTGGAGGGTTTTAGGATAAAATGGAGGGATTCCTGTATGCAGTGGTTAAAATAGATTAATCCAGCCTTTTCTTGCAGTTTAATTGAATGAATCCAATTATTCCCATTTCCTTAATGATTTTATTGAATGAATCCCATTGCCTATGCTATTAATACACAATGTTTGCTTTAATCATGGTTTTACTCAATATCTTTCACTACTCGTGTCTTGAACCGATGAATCCCACTTCTCTAACTATTGCTTTTCTAGGTGATTCACACTTTCTGAGGTTAAAAAACGACTATCATTTCTTTCATGTTTCTTTGTTGGATGATTACTGCTTCCTGCCATTTAATTTACCACTTCACACCTCAACACAATTTTAATAAAGTATCTCCTGCCTTTTCTAAGGCCCTAATAAAAATCTGCAGTGTTTCTTTTTCCATTAGACTTTGTCTACTTAGTGCATCCCTTTGTCCTTTTAATTCTGGCTCTGTGACATTCTTGGTTTCGATTGTTTTTCTGGCCATTAATTTCATTGTTGTAGCTGCGCCTCCTGGTGCCAGCCCACTATATTGCGACACTTGTCTTGAGCTGTACTTTGCTGACTTTTTGCTTTCCCAACATATAATAATGTACCATTTATTGAAGTTTTCCCATTCTCACCAATGATTTTAACTTGACTGCTGGAACCTGGGATGTCCATTCACTGTCTAACTGAGCCCTGATTCAGACCTGTTCCTCCAGACAACTGCCATGCAACACAGACTACATCTGTTTAAAAGTAACAAATTCTCCTTCTTCAGGAAGCAAAGTAACTGCTCGGTCTAGTATAGTTGAAAAAAAAATTTACTGATCTAACTAGAAACAGTCTGTTGTAGTTAGCAAGATATTGTTTATTGCATATTAGCAACTGGTTACTGGTAACATTGACATGGTTTGATTTGATTTATTATTGTCACATGTAAAGCACATTAACAATATAACATTTAAAAGAGCTATCATCTAAGTCCATGGAATATTTGTGTTTTTCTAAAATAAAATAACACATTTACTGAACATCCTTAGAGCAATAGTTTTGCTGGTGGTAATAGTGATGCAGATTTGGTTGAAGGATTGGGTCTGATTAATGGTGAACTAAGCTTTTGAATAAACATACTTACAGCTGAGTTTAATATGAAGGTAGGGACTCTTCCCAAATTGTTCTTGCAGTGAAGTAGTTGAGTTGCCAAAGACATGATTCTTTATAAAGGACCCACTTTGAATTTCCTCCTAACATGCTGATGATCTGTTCTGTTTCTTCCCTTCCCCAAATATTCGCTGCTCCCTCTGTAAGACATGAATCGAGACCTAGGAGAAAGTGAGGACTGCAGATGCTGGAGTCGAGAGTGTGGTGCTGGAAAAGCACAGCAGTTCAGGCAGCAACCGAGGAGCAGGAGAATTGACGTTTCGGGCAAAGGCCCTTCATTAGGAGAGAGGCATGTGAGCCAAGGGGGTGGAGAGATAAATGGGAGGGGGTGGGGCTAGGGGAAGGTAGCTGAGAGTGTGATAGGTAGATGAACGTAGGGGTAATGGTGATAGATCGGAGGGGAGAGTGGAGTGGATACATGAGAAGGAAGATGGACAGATAGGACAGGTCATGACGGCGGTGCCGAAATAGAAGGTTGGATCTGAGATAATGCGGGGGGAGGGGAAATGAGGAAACTGGTGAATTCCACATTGATGCCGTGTGGTTGGAGGGTCCCAAGGCGGAAAATGATGCATTCTTCTTCCAGGTGTCGAGTTGTTAGGTTGTGGCAATGGAAGAGGCCCAGGATCTGCGTGTCATTGGCAGAGTGAGAGGGGGAGTTGAAGTATTCAGCCACAGGGCGGTGGAGTTGATTAATGCAGACATCCCGGAGATGTTCTCTGAAGTGTTCTGCAAGTAGGCGTCCTGTCTCCCCAATGAAGAGGAACAGATGCAGTATATGACATGTGTGGAAGTGCAGGTAAAAGATGTGGAAGGCTCCTTTGGGGTCTTGGATGAAGGTGAGGGGGGCAGTGTGGGCGCAGGCTTTGCAATTCCTGTAGTGGCAGGAGAAATTGCCGGAAGTGGGTTGGTGAGGGGGCATGGACCTGACTAGGTAGTCGTGGAGGGAATGATCTTTACGGAAAGTGGATAGGGGTGGGGAGGGAAATATACCTCTAGTGGTGGGGTCTGTTTGAAGGTGACGGAAATGGCGGAGGATGATGCAATGTCTGTTGTTGCCGTTGGAGGGGAGGGGTTTGAGGACAGAGGTGCGGGATGTGGATGAGTTTTGTTGGAGGGCACCATCAACCATGTGGGAGGGGAAATTGTGGTCTTCAAAGAAGGAGGCCACCTAGTGTGTTCTGTGGTGGAACTGGTCCTCCTGGAGCAGATGCGGCGGAAGCGGAGGACCTTCCCATCCACCGATTCTCTCAAGCCTCCTCCGTATAGATTAGATTAGATTCCCTACAGTGTGGAAACAGGCCCTTTGGCCCAACCAGTCCACACCAACCCTCCGAAGAGTAACCCACCCAGACCCATTTCCGTCTGAGTAATGCACCTAACACGATGGGCATTTTAGTATGGCCAATTCACCTGACCTGCACACCTTCGGACTGTGGGAGGAAACCAGAGTACCCAGAGGAAACCCACACTGAGATGGGGAGAATGTGCAAATTCATCACAGACAGTCGCCTGAGGCTGGAATCGAACCTGGGACCGTGATGCTGTGAGACGACAGTGCTAACCACTGAGCCACCGTGCCGCCCGTATAATGTTTAATGACTCTTTAAAACACACATCTTTATTCTTAAAACTGCAAAAGCACCATCTAAAATATTGGGCTTGGTTAATAATGGCACACATTAAGGCGTAAGTGTTACTTGCCACATTTCAGCCCAAACAAGACATTACCTGGGTCTTGTTATATTTAGACATAGACCACTTTAGCATCTAATGAGCTGAACACTGTGCAACCAGCGACCATTCCCACCTCTAATCTTTATGACAGAGTGAAGGTCTGAAGGTGCTTTGGCCTATGACAGTACCCTGAGGAACTCCTGCAGAGCTATCCTGGAACTGAGGTGGTTGACCTCCAACAACCACAACCATTTTATCAAAAATAGAAGTTGCTGGAAAAGCTCAGCAGGTCTGGCAGCATCGTTCAAGTGAAATCACAGTTAACATTTCATGTCTGGTGACCCTTCCTCAGAGCTGCTGGTAGCTCGGAAAATGTTGGTTTATATGCAGATGATATGGTGGGAGGAGGGGGTAAGAAGTAAATGATACGTAAGGATAGAGCCCAAAGAGAGAGAGAGGGCCTGTTGGACAGACAAAGGAGTGGATAATGATCTGGCTGAGAGGATGAATAGCTGTTAATGGAGACTGTTAGTGGCTCACAATAGGTGGTGTATAATGGCAGGCGATGTGATAACAAGGCCTGGTGTATGAGGGTAGGGAACTAGGACATGGGAGAGTTCAAGTCTGTAAAATTACTTAACTTGATATTGAGTCCAGAAGGCTACAGGGTCCCCAAGCAAAAAATGAGATGCTGTTCTTGCTTTGCTGGAACATTGCAGCAAGCCTGAGATGGAGATATTGGCCAGGGAACAGAGAGGTGTGTTTAAATGGCAGGCAATTGGATGCTCGGGGTCCTCTTTGTGGGCAGAATGTAGATTTTCTGTGAAGTGGACACCCAGTCTATGCTTCATTTTCCCAAAATAGAGGAGACCCCATTTGTGAGCAGTGAATACAGTAGACTTGTGTTGTGCATCTCGTGTTGTGTTGCTATGACCAGCAAAGACTTTTCTCCTGATACCCATTGATTCCAGTTTTTCTAGAGCTCCTTGATGCTCCACTTAGTCAAATGTGATCTTGATGACAAGGACTGTCACTCTTACCTCAACTCTGGAATACAGCTTTTTTGTCCACGTTTGGACCAAAGGGGGTCAGGACCTCAGTGGCCCTGGTAGAACCCAAACTGGGTGTCACTAAAGAGGTGCTGTTTGGTAGCACTGTTAACAACTCCTTCCATCATGTTATTGATGATTGAGAGTAGGTGGATAGGGTGGTAATTGGCAGACATAGCTGAGTGATATTCCACAAGCCAGTATTATAAGTGCACTGGAACAGCTTGGCTAGAGATACTGCAAACTCCGGAAAAAGCCTTCAGTACTATTTCTGGAATAGAGTCGTGGCCCACAGCCTTAGCATTATCCACTGACACCAGCTATTTCTTAATTTCACATGAAATTAAGCAAATTGGCTGAAAATTGTCATCTCTGCTGCAGAGGATCTCAGCAGGAAGCTGAGAAGGATTAACCACTCGGCACTTCTGGCTGAGATTGTTGCAATTGCTTCAGTCTTCTCATTTGCACTGAGGTTTTGGGGTTCACCTTGACTTGGGATGGGGATATTTATGGAGCATCTTCCACCTTGCACCTCAAGGTGGCAGCGGTGGAGTAAGTAGCATTTGGGCTCCTGCACACGGGCTTGTCCTCCTCATCTGCATTTTTCTATTTTAGTTATTCCTTCAACACCTTTTTTTTCCTCAGGCTTCCCTTATAAAGAAAACTGTTTGGCAGTAGGCAGCTTTGATGGGCTCTGGAGTGGCTGTGGTGGATTGAGAGGCAGCGTGGCTGTAGAGATGGTCAGTCGGCGTTTGAAGCCAGGAGCGGGACTCTCACATCCGCATGGAGTGGGCCCCTAGTACTAGCATGGCGTGGGCTGATGTTGCCGGCAGTGGGATACTCTTTGCAGCATGGCGTGGGCCGGTGTTCCCTGGAGCGGATACTCTCTGCAGCATGGCGTGGGCCGGTGTTCCCTGGAGCGGGATACTCTCTGCAGCATGGCGTGGGCCGGTGTTCCCTGGAGCGGGATACTCTCTGCAACATGGTATGGGCTGGTGTTCCCTGGAGCGGGATACTCTCTGCAGCATGGTATGGGCTGGTGTTCCCTGGAGTGGGATACTCTCTGCAGCATGGTATGGGCTGGTGTTCCCTGGAGTGGGATACTCTCTGCAGCATGGTATGGGCTGGTGTTCCCTGGAGTGGGATACTCTCTGCAACATGGTGCGGGCTGGTGTTCCCTGGAGTGGGATACTCTCTGCAGCATGGTATGGGCTGGTGTTCCCTGGAGTGGGATACTCTCTGCAGCATGGTATGGGCTGGTGTTCCCTGGAGTGGGATACTCTCTGCAGCATGGTATGGGCTGGTGTTCCCTGGAGTGGGATACTCTCTGCAGCATGGTATGGGCCGGTGTTCCCTGGAGCGGGATACTCTCTGCAGCATGGTATGGGCTGGTGTTCCCTGGAGTGGGATACTCTCTGCAGCATGGTATGGGCTGGTGTTCCCTGGAGTGGGATACTCTCTGCAGCATGGTATGGGCTGGTGTTTCCTGGAGTGGGATACTCTCTGCAGCATGGCGTGGGCCGGTGTTCCCTGGAGTGGGATACATTCTGCAGCATGGTGTGGGCTGGTGTTCCCTGGAGCGGGATACTCTCTGCAGCATGGCGTGGGCTGGTGTTCCCTGGAGCGGGATACTCTCTGCAGCATGGCGTGGGCTGGTGTTCCCTGGAGCTGGATACTCTCTGCAACATGGCGTGGGCCGGTGTTCCCTGGAGCGGGATACTCTCTGCAGCATGGTGTGGGCTGGTGTTTCCTGGAGTGGGATACTCTCTGCAGCATGGTGTGGGCTAGTGTTCCCTGGAGTGGGATACTCTCTGCAGCATGGCGTGGGCTGGTGTTCCCTGGAGCGGGATACTCTCTGCAGCATGGCGTGGGCTGGTGTTCCCTGGAGCTGGATACTCTCTGCAACATGGCGTGGGCCGGTGTTCCCTGGAGCGGGATACTCTCTGCAGCATGGTGTGGGCTGGTGTTTCCTGGAGTGGGATACTCTCTGCAGCATGGTGTGGGCTAGTGTTCCCTGGAGTGGGATACTCTCTGCAGCATGGTGTGGGCTGGTGTTCCCTGGAGCGGGATATTCTCTGCAACATGGCGTGGGCTGGTATTCCCTGGACCAGGATACTCTCTGCAGCATGGTATGGGCTGGTGTTCCCTGGAGTGGGATACATTCTGCAGCATGGTGTGGGCTGGTGTTCCCTGGAGCGGGATATTCTCTGCAACATGGCGTGGGCTGGTGTTCCCTGGAGCGGGATACTCTCTGCAGCATGGCGTGGGCTGGTGTTCCCTGGAGCTGGATACTCTCTGCAACATGGCGTGGGCCGGTGTTCCCTGGAGCGGGATACTCTCTGCAGCATGGTGTGGGCTGGTGTTTCCTGGAGTGGGATACTCTCTGCAGCATGGTGTGGGCTAGTGTTCCCTGGAGTGGGATACTCTCTGCAGCATGGTGTGGGCTGGTGTTCCCTGGAGCGGGATATTCTCTGCAACATGGCGTGGGCTGGTATTCCCTGGACCAGGATACTCTCTGCAGCATGGTATGGGCTGGTGTTCCCTGGAGCGGGATATTCTCTGCAACATGGCGTGGGCTGGTGTTCCCTGGAGCGGGATACTCTCTGCAGCATGGCGTGTGCTGGTGTTCCCTGGAGCGGGATACATTCTGCAGCATGGTATGGGCTGGTGTTCCCTGGAGCTGGATACTCCCTGCAGCATGGTGTGGGCTGGTGTTCCCTGGAGCGGGATACTCCCTGCAGCATGGCGTGGGCTGGTGTTCCCTGGAGTGCGATACTCCTTGCAGCATGGTATGGGCTGGTGTTCCCTGGAGTGGGATTCTGTCTGCAGCATGGTGTGGGCTGGTGTTCCCTGGAGTGGGATACTCTCTGCAGCATGGTGTGGGCTGCTGTTCCCTGGAGCGGGATATTCTCTGCAACATGGCGTGGGCTGGTGTTCCCTGGAGCAGGATACTCTCTGCAGCATGGTATGGGCTGGTGTTCCCTGGAGTGTGGGCTGGTGTTCCCTGGAGCGGGATATTCTCTGCAGCATGGTGTGGGCTAGTGTTCCCTGGAGTGGGATACTCTCTGCAGCATGGCGTGGGCTGGTGTTCCCTGGAGCGGGATACTCTCTGCAGCATGGCGTGGGCTGGTGTTCCCTGGAGCTGGATACTCTCTGCAACATGGCGTGGGCCGGTGTTCCCTGGAGCGGGATACTCTCTGCAGCATGGTGTGGGCTGGTGTTTCCTGGAGTGGGATACTCTCTGCAGCATGGTGTGGGCTAGTGTTCCCTGGAGTGGGATACTCTCTGCAGCATGGTGTGGGCTGGTGTTCCCTGGAGCGGGATATTCTCTGCAACATGGCGTGGGCTGGTATTCCCTGGACCAGGATACTCTCTGCAGCATGGTATGTGCTGGTGTTCCCTGGAGTGGGATACATTCTGCAGCATGGTGTGGGCTGGTGTTCCCTGGAGCGGGATAGTCTCTGCAACATGGCGTGGGCTGGTGTTCCCTGGAGCGGGATACTCTCTGCAGCATGGCGTGTGCTGGTGTTCCCTGGAGCGGGATACATTCTGCAGCATGGTATGGGCTGGTGTTCCCTGGAGCGGGATACTCCCTGCAGCATGGTGTGGGCTGGTGTTCCCTGGAGCGGGATACTCCCTGCAGCATGGCGTGGGCTGGTGTTCCCTGGAGTTCGATACTCGTTGCAGCATGGTATGGGCTGGTGGTCCCTGGAGTGGGATTCTGTCTGCAGCATGGTGTGGGCTGGTGTTCCCTGGAGTGGGATACTCTCTGCAGCATGGTGTGGGCTGGTGTTCCCTGGAGCGGGATATTCTCTGCAACATGGCGTGGGCTGGTGTTCCCTGGAGCAGGATACTCTCTGCAGCATGGTATGGGCTGGTGTTCCCTGGAGTGGGATACATTCTGCAACATGGTGTGGGCTGGTGTTCCCTGGAGTGGGATACTCCCTGCAGCATGGTATGGGCTGGTGTTCCCTGGAGGGGGATACTCCCTGCAGCATGGTATGGGCTGGTGTTCCCTGGAGGGGGATACTCTCTGCAGCATGGTGTGGGCTGGTGTTCCCTGGAGTGGGATACTCCCTGCAGCATGGTATGGGCTGGTGTTCCCTGGAGTGGGATACTCCCTGCAGCATGGTATGGGCTGGTGTTCCCTGGAGGGGGATACTCTCTGCAGCATGGTGTGGGCTGGTGTTCCCTGGAGCGGGATATTCTCTGCAACATGGTGTGGGCTGGTGTTCCCTGGCGCAGGATACTCTCTGCAGCATGGTATGGGCTGGTGTTCCCTGGAGTGGGATACTCTCTGCAGCATGGTGTGGGCTGGTGTTCCCTGGCGCAGGATACTCTCTGCAGCATGGTATGGGCTGGTGTTCCCTGGAGTGGGATTACATTCTGCAGCATGGTGTGGGCTGGTGTTCCCTGGAGCGGGATATTCTCTGCAACGTGGCGTGGGCTGGTGTTCCCTGGAGCGGGATACTCTCTGCAGCATGGTATGGGCTGGTGTTCCCTGGAGCGGGATATTCTCTGCAACATGGCGTGGGCTGGTGTTCCCTGGAGCGGGATACTCTCTGCAACATGGCGTGGGCTGGTGTTCCCTGGAGCGGGATACTCTCTGCAGCATGGCGTGTGCTGGTGTTCCCTGGAGCGGGATACATTCTGCAGCATGGTATGGGCTGGTGTTCCCTGGAGCGGGATACTCCCTGCAGCATGGTGTGGGCTGGTGTTCCCTGGAGCGGGATACTCCCTGCAGCATGGCGTGGGCTGGTGTTCCCTGGAGTGGGATACTCCTTGCAGCATGGTATGGGCTGGTGTTCCCTGGAGTGGGATTCTGTCTGCAGCATGGCGTGGGCTGGTGTTCCCTGGAGTGGAATACTCTCTGCAGCATGGTGTGGGCTGGTGTTGCCCGGAGCAGGACCCTGGCAATGGTATTCTGTAACAGCGGAGAAAGGAATTTTGGCCTCTCCTTTCAAACTGCAGATTTTAGCCTAAACAAAACTACTGTACAACAGAAATAGAGTTCTTGAATGACACAAGTGATTCATGTTTTGAAACATCAATAAGTCTAGTGCTAGCCGTGACGTATATTTCATGATAATCTGTAATTTCTCAGCATGTTATAAAGTATTATAATGTTACTCTTTTCTTTCGCGCATTCTTTTTCAATGTGCAAAAAACTCAGAGAGTACTGGGATCCTTTGGTTTCTCCCTCTCTTATGTTTTTTAGCCAGAAAAACTGTATGCAGTATTTCTTTTAATAAAAACTGCATGTTTTTCAGTTCATGGTTGTTTTTGAATCTTTCTGTAAGTGTTGTGTTTGCTGTCACAGATCCCTGCGAATTAAAATCCGATTCAACATTTGGCACTGCCAGCGAAAACCAGATATCCTGCAGCTGATACTTTGAGGGACTGAGACAAAGCGATCTGGCCGCAACTGAGAGATATGAGACAGGCAGCGCCACAAGGTGATCTTTTTTGAACCTTGGTTCATCTCTCTCCCTTGGCTGGCTGCTGTGACCCCTCGCCCCTTGCAAGTGATGGTTTCCGAATCTAAATTCTAATTTTTTTCAGTCGACTGTAATTGAGCGGAGTGGATCATGGTTGTTTTTGAATCTTTCTCTAAGAGTTGAGTTTGCTCTCACAGATCCCTGCTAATTAAAGTCCGATTCAACACACGTTACTGTGATTCTAGAGTCACACATAGGTTGGACCAGGTGAGGACTGCTGTTTTCTCCCCGTAGGACCTTGTGATTCAGAAAGGGTTTTTCCAACAATGCTTTCATGATAATCATTAGACTTTTTTTAATTCCAGGTTTTTTATTGAATTCAAATTTTATTATCAGCTAACATCTGCTAACTGCTAGTATATAAAAAACCATAAAAGGCTATAGGTTTGGGGACCGAACACAAGACCAGATCAACAAATAAGTGTGGACATGGAGTAGAAAGCAGACAGTTTCACCCACCAACAGCATGTGCCATCACACAGAAATTCATCATCATCTTTTTCCAACAAAAAAAAAGTGTCCTCTCCATGTGCATAATAAAATGAAGCCCATCACATGGAGATGTTTCTGGAAAATACAGAAACAAGCCAAATTATCACAAATGTACAGTTTGGATGTTGCAGTCATGATGAAAGTGCAGCTGTCAGTATTCAATGTCATTACTCTGAAATATATTGACAGTCACTTCTAGAATCTGCACTGTGCTGTTGAAGTGGAAATGTAAAAATGCAGTCAGTGACTTCTTTTTGTTTTGCCTCAGGGTGCTTTGTTGAAATTCTCCCCAGACTGCTCAGTCTAAAGGTTAAAAAAAATTCAAAAATGTTCAGCTTTTTGAAAGAGCTATGGTTGTGTTTTTAACTGTAAATAGTTCAGTCCTCACTGACCCTGGAAACGAGTTTTATTTAATGTATATCAAAAAAGTCTACATTAAAGAAGAATTAAGGTTATTTATGGTTTCTACCTTATTCCCAGGTTTCTGTCACAATTATTTATTTGATCTCTGTAAAATATCATTAAAAGTGAAAGATATCAGTGCATTTTACATCCTTGTTTGCTACTCTGTTAAATACTTGAATGTGATGGGTTGCTAATTCTGCTTGATGTCATCACTGTTGCTGGATGCCTAGATGCTTCCTTGATTTGGTGCCAGATTCCATCTAACCTTGGAAAAGAGGAAATCCACATGACAGAGATCACCAGATCTTTGTGAACATCTTTTGGAGAGGCCCAAGTTGTTAGGTATATGACTACCATCAAAATCCTACATTATGCTGCACAATTGTACTCTGCTTGATCACCATGAGTGTTTGTGTGTAAAAACCATTTTCACAGGATGTACAAATCTTACCCAAGATGGTGTTACCTTGGTTTATCGGAGGATGTGCAGTTTGTGTTAAGATTGTGCCATTGGAGTTTTTGAAGCTCTAATCTGGTGTCTTTCAGGATTTGCTAGTGTCAGAGCACTTGCGCATTTGAAGCAAACCCTCTTTTGTTTGGACTGGAGGTGAGCTGCATGGACGCAGACATTCCTATCATTGTTGTGAGAAGCTGCAACATCTGCACTAATACTGTACATTGGCTTATTTTGTCTATTGGTCTGCATGCCATCGCTTATATTATCACAATTGAGTCTTGAAAGTCCTCAGCTTTAAGTTTCACGTGCTTCAGCCAATTTAGGAACAAAACTGTTCTTAACTCTCGTACGAGACTGTCTGCACTGCTTATATGTAGATTAGTAATTCCTGAAAAACTGATGTAGAGGAGCTGGTGTTGGACTGGGGTGGACAAAGTTAAAAATCACACACCACCAGGTTATAGTCCAACAGGTTTATTTGGAAGCACTAGCTTTTGGAGCACTGCTCCTTCATTAGGTAGTTGATGAAGTTAGTGCTCCAAAAGTTAGTGCTTCCAAATAAACCTGTTGGACTATAACCTGGTGTTGTGTGATTTTTAACTTTGTCCTGAAACATTGATATTTTAATGACTTGACTCACAAGGTCAGCTTCTCAACCAAAGAAAGAAAGGTTTGTTTTCATGTAGCACCTTGGGATGCCATAAAACACTGTAGAGATAATATAATACCCTTATTTATGCATGGTCACTTCTGTAATATCAGAAATATGGCAACCTAGTTCCAGTCAGCAAAGTGCTGGAAAAAGCAATGTGACAAAGACCAGATACAGATGAATTACAGCAGGAGTAGGCCATTTGTCCCCTTGAGCCAATTCTGCCATTCAATAACATCACAACTGATCTACTTCAGTTTACCCTGGTTACTCTTTCAGTCATCACTTGTCAAGCGTCATCTTTCTCTGCCTTAGATATATTCAATGATTTTGCTCCCATCACCATTTGAGGAAAGTTCCTAAACACACTCAATCCCCTGAGAGAAAAAAATTCTCTTTATCCTTATTAATGAAGTAACCCTTATATTTTATATTCAAGTAATAATTCCCTAGTTGTATATTCTCCCATAAGAGGAAATATCCTGTCAACGTACACCCTGTCAACATGCCTGAGGATTTTAAATGTTTTAACTAAGTTGCCTCTAGCTGTTTTAAACTTCAGCGGATATAAATCCATCTGATCTAATATGTTTTAGTGATGTTTGTGAGGGAAGAATATTATCCCAGGTTGTGAATGGTAACTTGCTTCTTCACCTTCTTCAATGATTATGGAATTATTCACATTCACCTGAGAAGCTTTCATTTAAATTCTCAGCCAAAAGCAACCATTTGGAAAGATGGACATTTCCTCCTCATATGTTCTCAGCTCCTTCTGACCACTGATGCCCTGCAATTCATGCAGCATTACTCCCAGTTTCTTGGGGTTACCCAATAACAAAGAATGTCTATCTGGGCGAATCAGCTTGCCACATGGTAGGAGGGGGTGGGGTCGTGTAGGTAATTAACCATCACCTCCTACTGGGTGGGACTGCCAGCCTGGGTTTTTGATTCTAGAGAAAGGCCACCAAGGGCTTGCCAATGCCTGATTGCAGGATGCTTCTGTCACCAGCTGTCCAGCTGTTGGACCCCCCCGACTTCTCGGCAAGGTTCCACCCTCCCATCTCAGGGGCCCTTTCCACTGCTGGCAACTTTATACCTCTGGTCATCGGCATGGCTCTTCTTTGCAGATAGAATTTGACCTGCAGCACAGTATTTAATAATGGGAGTGAATGTTTATGTTTTTAGAAATTAATTATTCATGAGATGTTGGTGTCACTGGCTAGACTTGCATAAATTATCTATCCCTTATTCACCATGTTAAAGTAGGCATGTTAGAGGCAATCACATTGATGTGGGTCTGGTGTCACATGTGCACCATACCAGGTAAAGATGACAGATTTGCATCTCTAGAGCACATTAGTGAACAGGATGGCTTTTAATTAATTCTGGATTTGTTTAAAAATTGAATGGACTTGATTCAATGGACATTAGCATGGTCCAGGTACAATCCAAACATCATCGTTACTCTCTGGCAGAATCATAAGATGAGACCAGGAGCAGAACTAAGAAGGCAGCTTTGACCTTGAAATCTACAGGCTACTGCCGAGCAAGAAGACATTTACCCACTGCTCCTGTCCTCTTGTTACTCAATTTCCAATTTTGTGAAACAATTAAGAATTTAACGTAGGTACATTTTAGTGATTTGGCAAAGTATCTTGATTTTTTTTTGTTATAGTTCGGAATCCGTTGTACAGTGCATGTGCAGTAAGTTTTACTGTCTTAACCGTACCAGGTTGCTCATTCATTTGACCTTTTTTAAGTAACTAAGGTGTTAGCGCCCTCTGGTGACTCAAAAAGATATAACTTCTATTGTTACAACAGAAATCTTAACTTTTACGTGGAAAATTACTTTGTGTCCTAATGCAGTAATTGTACTGAAATAAAGAAAATGAAACTACAAGTTACATCAGTGCATCATTATTAATATTGTACAGAATTGTAAGAATTGAAATAAACTGTGATATTTTCTGTACAGAACTGCATAAGCTCCACAGTAGCCTTTTCCAAAAACAGCCTTCCATTACTATTTCAATGTGGTGAGTTAAGTGAAGGTATACCTTTGGAGAAATTCCTTTCTGTTAAACTTAGGCCACATTATCCTACCTTGTACCCTAACCAATGGAGCTGCTTGCTTCTCTGAAATCCTGCTGGATCCATGGACAGACACCTGAGAAAACACCAACACTGGCCTATGTGCCTTCTCCTTTTATTCAAATAATCAGTTTCTTGCCATTTAGAAGTGGTCCTGATGAGGATATTGAGGTTGTTCACAAACAAGTCCCACATTAACTCTGCTTTCGTTTCAATTTGTAGCTCTTTTCAACAACCTTAGGTCTTTATCTAGTTATTAGTAGCTTTTGAGTAAGTGTTTTGTCACCTACTCCTGGAAAAGGATAATTTAAAAACAATATAGAAAAATGACATTTTCACTTCTCCAATTTTCATGTAATGCCATAAGTTTCCCTCCATGCAAGTGTCATAAGAAAATCTAACCAACTTATCTTTACTGAAACTGAGAGTAACCACTGACCAGAAACTAAACTGGACCAACCAAATACACATAAAGGCAGGTCAGAGGTTTGGAATTCTGAATATTAAATAGTCTCCAGACTCCCCAAAGCCCACCCACCATCTCTAAACTCAGGAATGTGATGGAATATTGCTTGGAAGAGTGTGTTTTATGACACTGAAGGAGCTCAATCCTGTCCAGGAAAGATCAGCCTGTTTGATTGGCACCACATTCACTTCCTTAAGTATTGAATGCCTCCAACACTGGTGCACTGTGCCAGCAGTGTGTACCTACCACAGGATGTACAGGGGTAACTTGCAACAGATCTTCATCAGTACTTCCCAAAATCATTACTACTAACAAGAGGAACACAGGCAGCAGACATATGGGAACACTGCCGTTATAAGTTTCACACCTTATTACTTATGAACCTGACTTAGAAATGTATTGCCATTCCTTCACTGTTCCTGGGTCATCATCCTGGACTTTCTTCTTAATAGCACTGTGGGTGAACCTACAATACATGGACCGTAACAGTTAAGTGGGTGGTTCATTGCCACGTCCTTAAGGGTAATTAAGGATGGATAATAAATGCTGCATTGTCAACAATGTCCACACCCAAACACAATAATAAGCTGCATTCTCTGTGTTACAAATAATATTAGCTGATTGGAAAAAAAAGGAATAGACCATGCAGTATATTGACTTCATGTCAATGGAAAGTTACCTATTCACAACAGACAGTGCTCACCAGATGGTACAAGATAATTAGTTCTATTTCTATAAAAAGATTGCATTTGGGAAGTTTTTGATATTTTAGACAGTGATCCATTTAATATAATTTGAAATATTAAGGACAAAAGGGTAACTAGAGAGAGAGTAGGGCCCCTCAAAGATCAGCAAGGCGGCCTTTGTGTGGGGCTGCAGAAGATGGGAGAGATACTAAATGAATATTTTGCATCAGTATTTACTGTGGAAAAGGACATGGAAGATATAGAATGTAGAGAAATAGATGGTGACATCTTGAAAAATGTCCATATTACCGAGGAGGAAGTGCTGGGTGTCTTGAAACACATAAAAGTGGATAAATCCCCAGGACCTGAACAGGTGTACCCTTGAACTCTGTGGGAAGCTAGAGAAGTGAATGCTGGGCCTCTTGCTGAGATATTTGTATCATCGATCGTCACAGGTGAGGTGCCGGAAGACTGGAGGTTGGCTAACGTGGTGCCACTGTTTTAGAAGGGTGGTAAAGACAAGCCAGGAAACTATAGACCAGTGAGCCTGACCTTGGTGGTAGGCAAGTTGTTGGAGGGAATCCTGAGGGACAGGATGTATATGTATTTGGAAAGGCAAGGACTGATTTGGGATAGTCAACATGGCTTTGTGCGTGGGAAATCATGTTTCACAAACTTGACTGAGTTTTTTGAAGAATTAACAAAAAGGATTGATGAGAGCAGAGCAGTAGATGTGATCTATTTAGACTTCAGTAAGGCGTTCGACAAGGTTCTCCATGGGAGACTGGTGAGCAAGGTCGGATCTCATGGAATACAGGGAGAACTAGCCATTTGGATACAGAACTGGCTCAAAGGTAGAAGACAGAGGGTGATGGAGGAGGGTTGTTATTCAGATGGAGGCCTGTGACCAGTGGAGTGCCACAAGATCGGTGCCTTTCATCATTTATATAAAGGATTTGGATGTGAGCATAAGCGGTATAGTTAGTAAGTTTGCAGATGACTCCAAAATTGGAGGTGTAGTGGATAGTGAAGAAGAGTATCTCAGATTACTACTGGACCTTGATCAGATGGGCCAATGGGCTGAGAAGTGGCAGATGGAGTTTAATTTAGATAAATGTGAGGTGTGGCAATTTGGGAAAGCAAATCTTAGCAGGACTTATACACTTAATGGTAAGGTCCTAGGGAGTGTTGCTGAACAGAGAGACCTTGGAGTGCAGGTTCATACCTTCTTGAAAGTGGAGTCGCTGGTAGATAGGATAGTGAAGAAGGTGTTTGGTATGCTTTCCTTTATTGGTCAAAGTATTGAGTACAGGAGTTGGGAGGTCATTGGTTAGGCCACTGTTGGAATATTGTGTGCAATTCTGGTCTCCTTCCTATCGGAAAGATATTGTGAAACTTGAAATGGTTCAGAAAAGATTTACAAGGATGTTGCTAGAGTTGGAGGATTTGAGCTACAGGGAGAGGCTGAACAGGCTGGGACTGTTTTCCCTGCAGCGCCGGAGGCTGGGGTGATCTTGTCGAGGTTTATAAAGTCATGACGGGCATGGATAGGATAAATAGACAAAGTCTTTTCCCTGGGGTGCGGGAGTCTAGAACTAGAGGGCATAGGTTTAGGGTGAAAGAGGAAAGATATAAAAGAGACCTACTGGGCAAGTTTTTCACACTGACGGTGGTACGTGTATGGAATGAGCTGCCAGAGGAAGGAGTGGAGGCTGGGACAATTGCAACATTTAAAAGGCATTTGGATGGGTATATGAACAGGAAGGGTTTGGAGGGATATGGGCCGGGTGCTGGCAGGTGGGACTCATTGTGTTGGGATATCTGGTCAGCATGGTTGGGTTGGACTGAAGGGTCTGTTTCCATGCTGTACATCTCTATGACTCGATGACTCTATTCCCACTTCTTTTTGAATTACGTTTCATTCTTTTTCCTTAAATCTGCATTTTGTCTGACTGGCACTGTCCATACACAGACAGTGGCATCCACTACTACATTCTACATGATGTCTCAGCATTTAGTGAAATGTAGTTCTTGTGTCCAATACAATGGGTTGCAGACAATATTTAATTATTTATCCTGCCTGTCATCACAGACATACAGCAAGATTAGTGATGTTAACATTGAGTTCCATCAAATCTACACGGCAGAAACAGGCTGTTTGGCCCAATTGGTTCACATCAGCATTTATGTTCCAAAGGAGCCGCCCCGACCCCCACACCCCCCCCGCCCCTTCCCAACTTTATCAGCATATCCTTCTTGTCCTACATGTTCTTATCTAACTTCCCCCTAAATTCATCAATTTGCCTCAGCATTCCTTGTGGTGGCACATTCTATGTTTTATCCTGTATTTGGTTAAGGATGTTTCTCCTGAAAGAATGTTTTGTCTTTATTGTCCCCAGTTTAGCACTCACCAGAAGTGAAATTTTGTCTCTACGTCATTCCTATCAAACCCTTAGCCTTTTAGAAAGAAGAGAGCCGTCTTTCCAAGCAAGTGTTTGTGTATGTTTTTTTACACCACATCTGGCCAAAACTATGTTTGATATAGGTTTGACAAAACAGCTGTCATTTCTAATGGTATGCATCTGAAAATGTAAGTACACTGCTCACAGTAGTCATTAGTATCAGCAATCATCCTGAGCCAGGAACACTCTCTGGTCAGGGTAGTTGTTTTCTCCACCATTTGGTGTCTTGCTTGCTTATGGTCAAAACACTTGGTACTTGAGGTTATCGGAAAGATGCAATGCTTGATCTCTCTTTGCTTGTTGTGAACCCATCCTTCTCCAATTCCACAACAGGTTCCATGCTAGTTTGGACTCCCTCAGCAGCTGGCACTGGCTTGATGGATGTTGCACCTTCCAATAATCTGCTGATGCTTGCATTAATTGGCTAAAGTTGTCTGAGTTCCTCTCTCTGAAGTTAGATGGTAAAGATGCAAACACACCTTGCTCTTACTCTCTAGACGTGGTTTGGATCTCACTCATAAGCTCACCAATGTTAGGCCGAGTATGATAGGAAATCACGGTTACAGTGTTGTCTTTGATTTCAGGCACAGGCATGGCACTAAACATCCCTCCAGTCAGGAATGTGCATTCTTTCCTATGGTCAGCCTTCTAACCGATGGATTCAGCATTTGCATTTACTTTTGCCTGATCTCTACCATATCTGGTATCAAAATAGAGCATGTTCCGCAGTCCATTTGCATCTCTGTTGCTCCAGCTCAGCAGACAGAAAGTGGCTAAATGGGCTGTTGTCAGTAAACACTGAAAACTCTGATATGAATGTCTCTGATCCTCTGGGAAACAGCCCACCTCAAAGCTAGCTGTTCAAATTTCATACTGGGTTAATTCTCCATGTTCCTGTGATTTGGCTTGAAACTACAGCTGGCATGAGTGTTAACCACTTTGTCCTTCCTTGAGCCTGTGACAGTACCACTGCTGGGCGAAGGAAGCTGGCATTGGTTTCCAGTGTGAAAGGGTAACCAAGGATAGGTGATGACACATGTTTCTGCTTGAGTACAAAAGGAGTCCACACATGCGAATGTCCAACTGTCATGTTGATCTGTCAGGTATCTTGCCTTGTGTGTCCTTTCACAAACACTCCTACACCAATCTTTGATTTTCTCAGTAGATTGTGGAGTGGGACAGCCAGTTGTGCATAGCCTTACACAAACCCCCTATTGTAACAAGCTAGACCAAGGTACACCCACAGTTCGCTCCCATCTTAGACTGGGTCCACTCCAGTACTAAACTCCTATTGTCAAGAGTAATGCCTTTTTTTGGTCCAGAAAAGTTGGCACTTCATGGGTTTGACTTTCAAGTTAATCTGCAACAAGCAGCTTCAGATAGTGCCTAGACTTTCCAGGGTCTCCTGGAATGTTGAGCTGAAGATGAATATATCATTGAGAAACACAAACTAGTTGCAAATTAAGGTCACCAAAGGTTTTATCCACCGCATATGTTAAGGTGGAAGGGGCACTGGAGAGCTCAAATGATACTTTCATGTGTTTGTAAAGTCCATTGGTACCTGTTTGGAATGCCTTCTTTTCAATGGTTTATTTAAAAATGACTAGCTGGTGGTAACCATGTGTCAAATCAAGATTGCAGGAATACTTTGCAACTTTAAGAACTTGCAGTGCTTCCTTAATCCAAGCAAAGTATCCTTATGAGTCACTGTGGTAATCAATAAAAATGCTCAGTTTTCTGTCCTCCTTCCTCACGAGGATTATGAGAAGGCATACGGAATTGATGTCTCTTGGATAATACCTTGCTCTAAAAACTTCTTGCAGGTGGTCCCACACTTCCTCCCAGGACTGGGTGGGATCTAGCAGTAAGGAACCTTTGTTGGATTTTCATCTTTTGTTGACACCTTATGGCTTACCAGGTCACATTAGCCAAATCATCAGCATCATCTTTACAGAAAGTTGTCCTGTACTTGGTGAGAATAGAAATGAGCTGCCTCCTCTGGATCTCCTCCAAATTGCAGGAATACTTTACAATTTCCTGAAGAAGGGCTTATGCCCGAAACGTCGATTCTCCTGTTCCCTGGATGCTGCCTGACCTGCTGCGCTTTTCCAGCAACACATTTCCAGCTCTCCTCCAAATTGCCAATGCCCATCTTTGAAAAAAAGGTTCTTTCCTCCAGTAGGTCTATCGTCCATGACAGGTTTAAGGAAACCTAGGGGTGTTCTTGTTTTGAGGTAAACATCTATGTGCTAAAATTGGTGATCTATATGGGTACCCGCCCCTTTTCTCTCACAATGACAAGGGCATCTTTCAGAGTGACACTAAGTGGGAGCTCTACTGCATGCAACACATGATTGCTGCAGCAAGGCCTGAAGTTGACCAGTTGGACACGACTGGAATGAGCCTTCAATAATGGCATGGGCCATTCAAAGTGTAACTCAGTTTCATGCAACTCGAATAGTTCTAGAGTCCCACATTCATGTTGCAGTTGTATAAGACTCTGGTGCGGCCGCATCTGGAGTATTGTGTGCAGTTTTGGTCGCCATACTATATGAAGGATGTGGAGGCACTGGAACGGGTGCAGAGGAGGTTTACCAGGATGTTGCCTGATATGGTAGGAAGATCGTATGAGGAAAGGCTGAGGCACTTGGGGCTGTTTTCATTGGAGAAAAGAAGGTTTAGGGGTGACTTGATAGAGGTGTACAAGATGATTAGGGGTTTAGATAGGGTCGACAGTGAGAATCTTTTTCCACGTGTGGAGTCAGCTATTACAAGGGGGCATAGCTTTAAATTAAGGGGGGGTAGGTATAGGACAGATGTTAGGGGTAGGTTCTTTACTCAGCGAGTCGTGAGTTCGTGGAATGCCCTGCCAGTAGCAGTGGTGGACTCTCCCTCATTATGGGCATTTAAGCGGGCATTGGATAGGCATATGGAGGACAGTGGGCTAGTGTAGGTTAGGTGGGCTTGGATCGGCGCAACATCGAGGGCTGAAGGGCCTGTACTGCGCTGTATTCTTCTATGTTCTATGTTCTATCCATACCACCTTGAGTATGCACAGCAAAGTCAATATTTCTTCAGGTACATCTGCTGACATAATATTGTGCTGCTCATGGTAGTCATACTTTCCAAGGATGCCCAGATACCTCTTAAAATATCTGACCTCAGCACCACTGACATTCTCAACTTCCTCTTTCCCATGGAGTATCAATTCGACATAAACTCCCAGAAACCCCAGGCTACGAAAAGTGCTGATATTATGCAAGAGGCATTGGTGTAGGAGAAGGAGAGGTTTAGAGATGCCGGTGTTGGACTGGGGTGTACAAAGCTAAAAATCACACAACACCAGGTTATAGTCCAACAGGTTTAATTGGAAGCACACTAGCTTTCGGAGCGACGCTCCTTCATCAGGTGATAGGATGAATCACCTGATGAAGGAGTGCCGCTCCAAAAGCTAGTGTGCTTCCAATTAAACCTGTTGGACTATAACCTGATGTTGTGTGATTTTTAACTGAGAAGGAGAGGGCAAGAGATGTGATCTAATGGCTGGGAGCCAAGAAGCTATCCAGACAAACAGCGTGAGGCAATGGCAGCAGAAAATTAGTACTTAATTCCAAAAGTCAAGCTCCAAAGACTTGGAAACAGTCCTGCAACAGATTCTGGCATGACTGATCAAGGTCAATGATTAAATCGAAATATCATACCTCACCAATGCACAAGCAGCCTCGAAGAGTGTTCAGTACCCCTCCCAATTTCTCACCCACCAATCCCATTTCTCATATCTGGCAATCATAGCTTCACCTCACGGCATCTCTTCCCTTTCATGTGAAGGACAAGATAGTGCTTAGCCAGAGATGACTGGTGATAACCAGTTGGGGATAGGCATGGCTGTTTTTCCATCTGCATCTTCCCCACGGAGAAAATTATGCTCACCATCACTGGAGCAGCTGATGCTGAGGCTGTGGCCTCATTAAAGGTTGATGGTACTCACATATCTAACCTCATTTCTCACAACCCACTTTTCTTGATGCTACAATTATCTCTGTTTCACATGTAGCTTGTGTGTGAAACTGTTACACTACCCCTTCGTCATAACCTTAACTTTGTACTTTTCATTCACCTACCCAGTAGCTGGCATTTGTCCAAGTAGCAGTGATCAGACAAAACTGAGTGATAAGGAAAGAAAAGAATCACTCAGTCTCAGCCTCATAGCCACCTTTTCACATACCAACAGTGTACTCCAGACCTAGAGCATGAGTGGCCTGTGGCTTAATTAAAAATGACAGTGGAAATGAAATATATTCCTTAAATCTTGATTACTGGGAATGCCTCTTGTAATTTTGGATATGCTGACACATTTTATGCCCATTAACTAACAGTTGATTAAAAATCCAGTCTTTAATATGCTCTTCAAGTAAGCACTCTCTGTTGGAAGACAGAAATCAGAAAATGCTTCAGTAACATTTTCTTCAACAAAACCACACTGGTGTGTATGTCGTTGCTATTAAAGACTCACGTTGTCAAGTTTTATGGCTCTTATTTAAAAATATCAGTTGAAATTGTAGGTACTGTTTTGTAAAACCTTCCTATTTTTCTACCGGAGTTTTATTAGAGTGGAGTCGAAATCTAATGTGAAAAGAGCAATTGCGCTATTATTCCATCTTTGTTCAGCAGAGGGTGCCTTTGTACTTAGGTTCATTTTGCACAAAGAGTTGTGCACTGGAAAATCCATGATTTTAATGTCAGCTGAGTTTGACTTGGTCGGATGGAAACTGCTTGCTTTCTGTCTCGATGACCATGATTTTGAATTGTTGAAGTCCAACCAATTTGATCATGTGCAATGTTTTTCATATCTGTTTCACTACTATACCACCAGGTGGAGCATTCCATCTTTAGAACTGAGACACACAGACAGCCCCTGCCACCCATGGAAATATATTTCCTGTGTTTAATTCAGGATGTGATACTGCTGTCTTATGTTGCAGTAAATTAGAACATGTTTATTCATACAGCAAACCTGGTTCAAACTGTAGCCATATTTTTTAGTTTAATAAATTTCTGACAGTTAGGTTTACAGGAAACCTGAAATATTTAAGGTGAATACAGTAAATGAAGTACTGAAATTTCTGAACAGATGGCATAGGTTGTATAATAGCTTTTAGGAATTATTTGAAGTCGCAGTGGCCTACAGTTGCCTGGTAACCAACTTCAGGTATAGGTAGGTGTTATATGCAATTGTCTCTTTCAAAACAACTCTGCTTTTATGTGAACATTTTTTAAAGCTTTCTGCTTGCTGTGAGGTGAAGATTATTGTTTGTGCACTCAAGCGCATCATTAGTTCACTTCTAACATCTAACTCTGTGACAAGACAGTTAGAGCCAAAACACATTTTTACAGCAATAGCTAATCCCAAAACTCTAACAGAATTAAGATATTTATATTTTTAATATGATTTAATGCAGCCTGCTGCTGTTGTGGGGATCAGGATGGTCTGGCCTACCTAATCGCGACTAAGACCACAGCCAGTCTCCTGGTAGAAGTAAAACCTCTGTCTGATTAAGTGGGAGCATGGAAAGGGCTGATTCTGAATTCCTGGCTGCCAGCAACAGGATGTCAATTCAGATCATAATCCCTGAACCCACTGCATTATCACAGTGAATCACAATTGAAGGACCCAGCATTGGGAAGGCGGTGGTTTTGGATGGGTGATAGTGCAGTCCTGCTGAAAGCCACTACTCTGCCTTTACTTCTCACTTTCTTCTACCAACATCCTACAACCCTGCAATGCCTATTCTGCTTTCACTCACCTTTTGGTCTGGAGATCCATGCTACCAGTCACACTGGTGTTTGTGGCATGAGGTGTTTCCAGCCTCTGATTGGTTAGCTGATGTCAGCAAACAGGACCACAAATCCTGAAAGATGCTAGATTCTGTCAGGCATCTCTGCCGTTCAGTGACCGGTGAGTGAGACCCCTATCTGCCTGTCAGAATCTTGGCAGTAGGTGCTATGCAAGAAAACTGTTGTTTTTCCTATTTGTTAAATAACTCAGTACAATACAGACTGTACTTAAAATACACAGAGCCATACAACACAGAAACAGACCCTTCAATCCAACTCGTCCACCCGACCAGACATCCCACTCAGACTTACACCCATTTGCCAGCATTTGGCCGATATCTCTCTAAACCCTTCCTATTCATATAGTTACCTTTTAAATGTTGTGATTGCACCCACCTCCACCACTTCCCCTGGTAAGCTCATTTCATACACGCACCACCTTCTGTGTGAAAACATTACCCTCAGGTCTTTTTTAAAATCTTTCCCCTCTAACTTTAAACCTATGCCCTCTAGATTTGGACTCCCCTACCCTGGGAAATAAACCTTGGCTATTATAGACCTCTTTGAGGTCACCCCTCACCTTCTGATGTAGCAGGCAAAAAAGCAGCAGCCTATTCGGCCTCTCCGTATAACTCAAACCCTCCAGTCTCTCAATTCTTCACAAGTAGTCTATGTTCACCTTTGTAATATTGTTTGCTTTCACCCTAATACTGCAACTCTCATCCATATCTGCAACATGTCAAGACTTAGTTTATTCAGTTATTTCCTGGCTACCTCCCATTCCTTATCTCTGTGAATTTACCTTATTCAGAACTGTGTTGAAGTTCCCAATCCAGCTTCACCTATCATTCCTGTTAGTATTGCTTAAATGGATCATTCCCAAAATATATCAAATCATAAATTTCTCCTCCTTGTAATTAAATCCCTTTGGTGTTTGCTCTGCCCGTCCAGCCTCATCTTGGTAATATTCGCTTTTACATCCTTCTCCGATCTCTCCACACCTCCAATTTTAGTGGTTTGCCTTCAACTATCCAATCTCTATATTTTGGAACTCTCACCCTAAACCCCTCTGTTTCTTTGCTTTTCTTTGCTTCTTTAAGAGATTTCTTAAAGGCCACTTTTTGTGCAAGCCTTTGGTCAGTACTCCTAATATTTGATTCTTTGGCAGAATAAACATTTTCTTTCTGATTAATTTTCTGTGAACCATCTTGCAACATCTTGCTATGATAAATGCAGTTCATAATTGCAAATTATTATTGTTCTGATCATATACCATTTAATGTATTTATACTACAAGGATTCCAGTGGGGAATCTTGATGCCTTCAGCACCAGAAAGTAATTGCTTATCTTTTATCTCGTATGATTTTGTCAAGACACACTAGATGTTTTCCTGTATTTAGCTCTACCTGTGGATAATACATATGTGCCTCTTTATATTTTTCCTGTCGGGAATAAATATGTCAAATTTCTTGTTTCACTTGGTTACATCACTTTCACAAAATGCTACTTTTAGACCCCCTCTCACATGCTGTCAGTCATCTGCTTGTGAGAGAAGCAGGCAAAAATGTAAGTTTAATGATCCTTCCAACAGGAATGAAAAAGAATTGTAATACATGTTCAGGTAGAACTGATTGCTGCTTCACCACTTTCCTGTGACATAGATATTCTGCTTTTGGCATAATTTAGATCTGATTGGCAAGTGCTATGTTTCAGATAGCTCTAAATGCAAGTGTGAAGCCATAGTGAAATTCCCCTTTTCAACTTATTAGCATAACGTCAAATGCACTTTTGGATAAATGCTAGAAGCACACTAGTAATGCAAGGGGAAAATTGCATGTAATTGAGATGTAAGGAAATTTCAAGGAATGGGGACAATCAAAGGGATGTCAAAAATTCTGAAAGCAAGAAAGGTTCAAAAGCACCTGAACCCAGTTCCTTTATCAAAGCTGAAATGACAGGTAATATAACCAGACTGGAAAAAACGAACAGAAAGGGAATGCTTGATGAAGATGTATCTGCTGGCAAGTTATAGAATCATAATGTCATACAGCACAAAAACTGACCCTTTGGTCTAATGTGTCCATGCTGTTCAAGTTTTCCAAACTAAACTAGTTCCACTTGCCTGCATTTGGTCCATATCCCTCTAAACCTTTCTTATTCATGTACAGAGGAATATCGATAATTCAGCATTCGATTATCTGAATATTAGATTATCTGTCAAGATCCCAATGCTCAGCTAAACGACGTTATCCAGCATTCGATTATCGGGAATTCGATTAACTGAACAAAATACTCCCTGCCCGTGTCCTTTGGATAATCGAAGTTCCTCTGTACCTATCCGAATGTCTCTTAAATATTGTAACTGTACCTGTATCTACCACTTCCTCTGGCAGTTCATTCCACATGCAAACCACTTTCTGTGTGATAAAAGCTGTCCCTCAAGTCTCTTTTAAATCTTAATAAAAGCCAAAAGATCTGTGGATGCTGTAAATCAGAAACAAAAAGAGAAGTTGCTAGAAAAGCTCAGCAGTCTGGCAGCATCTGTGCAGAGAAATCAATGTTAACATTTCAGGTTCAGTGACCCTTCCTCAGAACTAATGGTAGCTAGGAAAATGTTGGTTTGTATGCAGAAGCTAGGTTGAGGGACTGGGGTAAGGAGTAAAAAATAAGTGGGGATAGAGTCCAAGGAGAGAGAAGAACAGTTGGACAGACAAAGGAGTGAATTACGATCTGGCCGAGAGGATGAATAGCTGTGAAAATGAGACTGTTAGTGGCTAACAATAGGTAGTGCGTAGTGAATGTGGTGCTGGAGAAGGACAGCAGGTCAGGCAGCATCTGAGGAGCAGGAGAATCAATGTTGAAATATCGATTCTCCTACTTCTTGGATGCTGCCTGACCTGCTGTGCTTTTCCAGCACCACACTCTTGACTCTGACCTCCAGCATTTGCAGTCCTCATTTTCTCCCTGTCATGTGTCAAGGCAGACTATATGATAACAAGGCCTGGTATGTGTGTGGTAGGGGGCTAGCACATGGTGGAGTTCAGGCCGTAAAATTATTCAACTTGATATTGAGTCCGGAGGGCTGCAGGGTCCCAAGCAGAAAATGAAGTGTTGTCTTTCCAGCTTGCACTGAGCTTCGCTGGAGCACCGCAGCAAGCCTGAGATGGAGATGTTGGTCAGGGAATGGGATAGTGTGTTAAAGTAACAGGCAACTGGAAGTTCAGCGTCTTTTCTGGAGGCAGAACTTGAATGTTCTGTGAACCAGTCACCCAGTCTAAGCTTTGTTTCTCCAATGTAGAGAGACCACATTGTGAGCAGCGAATGCATTCATTGTGGGAAGTGCAGGTAAAATGCTGCTTTACCTGGAAGGTATGTTTGGATATTGAGGAGGCAGGAGGTAAACGGGCAGGTGTTACACCTTTGGCGGTTGCAGGGGAGGGTGCTATGGGGCTGTGGATGGGTGTTGGGAGTGAAGGAGGAGTGGACCAGGGTGTCCCAGAGGAAATGGTCCCTGCTGAAGGTGAACAAAGGAGGGGAGGCGAATATATGTCTGGTGATGGCATCTCACTGGAGGTGGCAGGAATGGTGGCTAATGATGTTCTGGATGTGGATTCTGATGGGATTGTAGGTAGGGATAAGGGGAACCCTATTGCTGGAGGGAAGAGAGGGGTTGAGGATGGAAGTGCGGAAGATGGGTTGGACCTGGTTGAGGGCCCTGTCAACAATTGCGCTGAGGAATTCTCAGTTGAGGAAGAAAGTGGACATTTTGGGGGGCTCTCTCATCGAAATTGGCTTCAATGGAACATATGCAACAGAGACAGAGGAACTGGGAGAATAGAATAGAGTCTTCACAGGAAGCAGGGTGCCATGATGTATAGTCCAGGTTTCTGTGGGAGTTGGTGGGGTTATGGTGGATATTAGTGGCCAGTCTATCCCCAGAAGTAGAAACAGAGATGTCGAGGAAGGGAAGGAAGGAGTCAGAGGTAGACCAGGTGAGGGCGGGATGGAAATTGGAAACGGAATCGAAGAACATTTCCAATTCCAGATGAGAGAGGAAGCAGCACCGATGATATCATTGTTATATCGAAGAAAGTTGTGGATGGGGGCTGCACTAGGACTGGAACAAGGAATGTTCCGGATACTCCATGAAGAGACAGGCATAACTGGGGGCCATGTGAGAACCCATGGCCACCCCTCTGACCTGAAGAAAATGAAAGGAGTTACAAGAGAAGTTGCTTAGGGTGAGGACGAACTTGACCAATCAGAGGAGAGTTGTGGTGGCTGGGGACAGTTCAGGCCTTTGTTCCAGGAAGAAAGGGAAAGCCTGAGACCATCTTGGTGGGGGATTGATATGTAAAGGGATTGCATGTCTATTGTAAATAGGAGGCGGGTGGACCCTGAAAATGGGAAATTCTGAAACTGGCATAAAGTGTCAGAGGAATCATGGATGTACGTGGGAAGAGACTGGACCAGAGGAGAAAAGACGGAGTTAAGGCAGAAGAACGGAGACCTATGGGGCAAGAGCAGGCTGTAGATTTTCAGGAGGAGGTAGAAGCGAGCTATATGGGGCTGGGGGACTGTCAGCTTGGAGGCAGTTGGGCGTGGGGGGGTGGGGGAGTTGTGGGGATTACCAGATGAGATGATATCAGTGACTATCATTGATAACAATGGCCTGATGTGTCATGGTGTGGTCATGTTCCAGAGAAGATAGGAGGAGGTACCTGAGAGCTGGCACTCATCCGCTGCAATGTAGACATTCCTGACGAAAGGCTAATGCCCGAAACGCCGACTCTCCTGCTCCTTGGATGCTGCCAGACCGGCTGTGCTTTTCCAGCACCACACTTTTCGACTCTGATGTCCAGTTCTCACTTTCTCCTCTGCAATGTAGAGGTCAGTATGCCATACTACAACTGCACCACCCTTATCGGCAGGCATAATAAACAAAGACAGGGTTGGATCTAAGCACACAGAATGCAGTCAGTTTGGAGGGAGGTAGGTTAGATTGGGTGAGGGGGAGCAGAGAAATTGAGGCGACCATTGTCAGGTTACAGTTCTCATTGAACAGATCGACTGCAAGTAAAAGGCCAGAGGGAGAGGTCCAAGTGGATGGAGAGTGTTGGAGCTGGGCAAAGGGGTCTGTGGGACAGGGAGAGGACTCTTGTCCAAAGAAAATGGGAATGGAAGTGAAGGCAGTGGAAGAAAGATTTAACATCATGCCATGCCCGAATTTCATTAAGATAAGGATAAAGCTGAGACCTTTGCTGAGTACAGAACGTTTAGCATCGGATAGCGGAAGATTAGGAGGGATGGTGAATACCCGACAGGAGGTGGAGTTGGGGAAGGGGATGGAATCAAAGGGGATGGAATCAGACGGAAGAGGAGGGGAGGAAGGTTCCAGAAGGCTATGGGTATCTCTGAGTTGTCGCATCTTTCTTCTCTCAAATTAAGAATATACCCTCTAATTTTAAACTCCCCTACTCTATGGAAAAGATTTTTGCTATTTACGTTATCTATATCCCTAATAAACCTCTTTATAAACCTCTGTAAGGTGACCCCTCAAGTTCCTACACTCCAGTGAAAATAGTCCTAGCCTATCCAGGCCCTTCTTATAACCCAAACCCTCCAGTCCAATCAACATCCTTGTAAATCTTTTCTGTACGCTTTCCAATTTAATAATATCCTTCCTATAGTATGGTGACCAGAACTATATACAGTACTCTAAAAGTGACCTCACCGACATCCTGTACAACCTCAAACTGAAGTCCCAACTCCAATATTCAACGATCTGAGTAATAAAGTTCAAGCATACTAAACGCCTTCCTTAGTGCCCTGTATTCCTGTAATGCAACTTTCAAAGAACTATTTACCTGAACCCTTAGGTTTGTCTGTTTGACAAGACTACCCAAGGCCTTACCAATAATTGTATAAGTCCTGCCACTATTCATCTTACCAAAATGCAATCCATCACATTTATTTATTATGTTGCAATTCAAATGCCAGGTTATTGCCAGATGTATTGGTTGCATCAGGCTCAGGAGATATAGTTGATTGCATTATTTTAGAATCATACCTTGCTAGTTCCCTTGCACCTAGAGTGGCTGGAACTCAAGTTATACAAAATATGTCACAGGATGTCACTGTGTCATTTCCCTCCTATTATAATATTCCTGCCCATTTTTCAGTAGTTACACATCTCCAATCAAAGCGAATTGAAAATCTCTGATGCAATATTAAGTAGCAACAAGCACCTTCTCATATTTTCCTTCCCTACCCAGCTGGGCTTTCACCATGATGCTTCACTGAAATTATTGACCAGAGGAAAATATCCTTATGCATTTTTTAAATTCAGTATTTCCTGAATCTTTTCACCTTACAAAATTGTGAAATATTAGTAACAAGGCCTCAGGGAAACATAATGTGACTCCTTCGAGAAATACTCAAGGTGAATCAGTTATTAAAACTTATGTAATAAAAATCTATCACTTTTTTTCTAGTGACTGACTTGCTATTATGTTTTTGTTGAAACTTTGATTAGGTTTTCCATTGAGGGACACCTCAGTGTCTGATCAGCATGAAAGGCAGCTGATTGTATTTTGCCCAGCAATTTATGTTACTACTGACAGTGGATATAATTGATATAAGATAATAATAATGAAAGTATTGAAATCAATTAACTTCGGGGAAAATGGTGACAGTACACTGGATTGAAATACAAGGGTGGTGATAACACACAGACTAAATTCTATTACAAAGGTTTCGAAAATCTTCACTTGTGTAGTAAGGATTGCTGAATTTGTGGTTCCTTTAACAATATGGTTTAGAGAACTAGTGCAGGTTACCATTTTGCTCCTCTGAATATGGTAAAAGATTTTAAAATCACAGTTATATTTTTAAGTTACTTTGTATACAAAAATACATCTTAATTGTTGTAATGTCTGCCTTAATAGTTTGTCACTCCTTAGCTTGCTTGATGTTGTAAGGTTAAGAAAACATTTTGGTGGAAGGCTGCATTTCGTTGGCCATAGCTAGTGATAAATCATATTGTTCACTATTGCTCCCTTTTTTCCTATTGGGATACATAGTGCCATTTAATGTAAATTAAGCATTACTCAGCAAATATTAAAGAAGTGCTGGAGAAATGCTAATTGCCAATTGTGAAGTATAACAAAGCTTTTCAACCATTCTTCAGGAAAGGTTTTTGTCATTATGATCATGCCTGTCAGTTCAGGACACAATTGTCATGAGTACCTTTTCTCAATAAAACGATAGCTTGCTATTGTGTAATAATAAAATATGGGATTTTTATACCAGGTCTGTTTGGATTTGGCAGATAATCAGTCTTCTCAATTGTAATTTTAGCAGGTTGTGTCAATTACGGATTCTTCAGGCTCTTTATCCCCACCTATCTCTTTTCTTTATGTTTTACCAAGTCTTGCCGGCATAAGCAATTAAAAGTTTCATATTATCATAATATTGAATTATAATAATAATAAAACCTATACTGTTATATGGTCATGGATCACATGACTAATCTTGTTTACATTGATGTCAGTACAAAACCGATAGAAATAACAATATGAAATGGCATAAATAACCAGTCATGAAGTAGGCAACACAATTATTATTAAAGTTAATGGGGCAGCATTTCCACTTTGGACACATACAGTAATTTTGCCACAAATTGTGTCCAAAATTGCACTCATTTTGAAGGTTTTTTTTCTCCTGAAGTTTTACTCAAATTCTCCCAAGAATCGACAGAAGAACTTTACAAGGTCATTCTTTAAAATTAAATGGCCCTACCAAATATTTCTGATATATTTAACATGCTAATTTGTTACAGTTTGACTAATACAGTGTAAAATGTATATCATCAAAATGTCAGCATGAGTAATGCTGAGAAAAGGCACATTTTGCCAAAGCTTTTTGTCTTGTACTTATCAGACTATTCACAAGGAATGCTAAGGTAGAGGAAAAGCAACAATGTTATTTGGCACTTCTTCTGAATTGCCCTGATGAATGGAAGATGAAAAGCTTTGAAAAAATCTATATTTTTCTAGGATTTTACAAGTTCTATACTGTCAAGCTACAGGTTATTAAATACAAGCAATTTACAACAGTGGCGATCTGCCATTCCAAATAGTCAACTCTATTTTAAATTATTGGAAACGCCATAGGACTGGGACCTAGAAATTAATTCGAAATCAGAATCCCAACCCCCAAACAAAGGTTCAATTCTATGCATCAGAGTAAGGATTCTCAAATGAGATGGGATATTGTTAGTCCAATTCACAATGCCCAGATCTTCTGTAGACTGTGCTGCACTCGGTTGATTTCTCCAAACACAATGTAAAAGCCCACAGAATATTTATGGGAAACAGTGAGCATAATGGATATTGAGCATCATTGACTGCAGGATCTGGGTCAAAGCTTTCTTCATATTATATCTGAAATGAATACATATATGAAAGTAAACTCTAATAATGCAGAGTACTGAAGTAATTTCACTGTAGTTCTTGGCGAATGTTGATAATCTTATTTACAATGTAATTCTGATACAAATTTTAAATTCATCCCAGCTAAGAGTTATGCAGTAATCCTTTACAGTATCTGAGTAAATCTGAAAAGATGGAGATAAAAGAAACTAAACTGTGAAGAATTAAAAGTGATTAAGTTATGCTTTGAACAGATTGAGAAGGGATGAAATATTTAAAATCCCAAGAGAAAATTGATGTTAATAAACTGACCTATTGAATTCCCGACTGATAGCACTTTCCTTCACAACTTGGACTCCAGCAAACAGACAATCCACTACCAGCTTCTCAAGAACAATGAGGAATAGATAAATGTTGGCCTTATGATGCCCTTACCTCGTGAATGAATATATGGAACTTATCGAGATCAGAGTAGGGGACATCAGCAAATTATATTAAAAGTAAGCATTTAGGTCTTTGGTTGAGTAGAGAGGGAGGCAGTGGGAGGAGCTTAAGAATTGGCAACAGTGTGTTTTAATATTGTAGAGGGATAGCAAGATGACAATCCTGAGTAAGATACGTCACAGTAAACATACTATTTTCCAGAAATCCTGCACTGATTCATCAGACAAAAATAACACAAAATTTACTTGTCCAGACCTTATTTGCTGCTATTTCAATTTTAACTGCACATACAGTTCTGTGCAAAAATGGTAATTGGAGTCAACTCAAACTTACTGCGTAGAAGAGGCCTATCATTGGATCAGGCAAGTATTTCAGTTACCCAACACTAGACTGCATTGAAACCAACAGTGAAATAATCAGCAATTATGAGGTGGTAACTCAACCATTTTGAATCTATCACTGTCACAGTAGCAGCAATTTTATCATGTTAATGTTGAATGTATAATGTTTTCATTCAAGGGATGTATCAATCAAAGGACTAGGCAAATATGTGTTGTTTCTTGCAGTAACCACAGTGACAGAACTTGTTTCCATGCTACTACATTGTTGCACAATTCCATGCTGCAGTGGTGTTATCGTGTCACTTCAATCACAAATGAAGTTTATTCGTAAGGAGGATAGATTTTTCTTATTTCATAAAGGACAGAGACTAAGGCTGTAGCACAACTTTGTCTTCAAATATTTCTAGAGAAAAATATGCACAAAAACATGCACAACCCATTTTGATTAGTTATGCTTAATTTCATCATACCGTGTGTTCTAATCATGGCTACCAATTATACATGAGGTTGCAACTAAGCTCTGGAGTATAAACTTTATTTTTGCTGAACATTAGTTCCTAGCACCATTAGTCTTACTTATTTCTTAAATGGCTTTGAGAGCTGTACAAGCTAAAGTCGGGGCAGTCAGTCTGGATATTTCTATCTGCCTAGTTTATAAATGTACAGAAATTAAAATCATTTGAAAACTGAAAGCCACATTTCCAAGCCACTTTAAAACAAATAACCAGTGCAGAAACAGCCATCTAAAACAGGTAGGAATTTGGTTTTGACATTAATATGTGAGGATGTCTTGCAGATCATGTTTCCCAATCCTCATGTACAGTAAGGTACTGCTGTTGTAATATATCCATGTGTCAAAGGTATGTACAGTTCACAATGGTGTCATTAAAGATATGAACTTGTTATTACAGTATCTGCCTTTCTTGCAAATGCCTCCCCATGTTACGAATTTAGCAATGAGGATGAGATCAAATTACAAAAACATGGGCAACATAAGCCGGTGGGGACTACAGTAGACAGATGAACTGGTTCCTAGTCCACTTACCAGCTTGGATGTGCAGATATCAGTTGAATTATGCTGAACCTCATTGTTTTTGACATTTTTGTCAAAGGGGCTGTTGCAGGGTCCTCATACTCATCTTTTTCCACGACTGACCAGACTGGCTTTGGATGAGTTTGTTATCTCTGTCACGACCAGTAGAAGCCATTAACCTATTGGACTGCAACTTACCAAATACAAAAGAGCTAAATTAGAAACACCATAGCATTTGGGACAACATGGACTTCCAACTTTCCTGTTCCCCCAACCTATACCTACATAACGTGTCCCTGCTAATATCCATGAAGTTGTCGCAATTTTCTCAGGTGGATGAGGAACTATCAGCAGCCAATGCCTCTCCAAGTATAGCTGAGCTGTTAGCCATTGATTGTCAGCTTTCAGCAGACAGGAATTTTCTGCTCTGGGTTTCTTGGTTCTGAGGAAAGGCTAACTGTTGGCCTGTCAGGTGTCATGTGCCAGAAGCTGTGAAAGTCTTCCCCAAAAAGAGCAGGTTTCTTGCCAGCTCTCTCATTGATGGCTAAGATCCTTTTGCCTCTGTGAATTCTGCCTTTTCATGGCTTAGTTGAGAGCATTCTGGCAAAGATTTGGTAGGCTGAACTCTTTATTCATCTATGTATTTTGTACTGTCAGAGTAATGCATTTGTTCAATATGCTTGTTACTACAGACCTCAGAGATAACGTCAAATTATATTTTATAAACATATCTAAACCTCATTTCAAACCTAAATAGAAATTTCTTAATCAGTTTTATTTCATAAATCATTTTTACATTGTTTTGGCATCTCTTATTTTTGTTTTCCGAGTGAATTTACTTTCATTCTTCGGATGAAAATACAAAAATATTCAGAACTGAGCTGAAAGGTCCCTGAACCTTTTGTGAAACTGCTTCTATTAGACTGGTCCACAGAGGGAAAATGTTACAGCTGCAGTTAGCTTACAGGTTTCCACACAGTCTTGTTCCCCTGCTGAACGCTGTTTAATTCTGAAGAGCTGGAATTCACTCAGTTAAGTGCACTATACTGTGGTTCCACAGGGAGCCTTGCACAGAGGAAACAGAGATAGAGCAACAATGCAATAGCATTGGAGTGAGCTGATCGACTCTGTCTTTGATGATGTTCCTCAGTCGGAAAGGAGCTGAAAGTGGAAAATTGTGGTTAGTGGTAATGTTACTAGGCTAGTAACCAGAGGCCTGCTGCTCTGGGGACAATAGGTTCAAATCTCATCATAGTAGCTAGTTGAGTTTACACTTAGTTAATAGATGTGGAAGTGATGGTGAACATGAAATCATTGTCAATTTTCTTAAAAACACACTTGTTTCATTAAGGTTACTGAGGAAGGAAATTTGCCATCCTTACTTGCCCTGAAATGGTTGAGTAAGCTACTTGATTGCATGAAAGCTTCACCAAGTCTAAAACAAAAGAGACTGGAAGGACCACATAGGTATCAGAAGTGATAAAGATCTATTTCTACCAATGGATCCAGTTACGGTAGGGCCTGTTATCACTGTAGTCATGGCGCTACAATCCTTCATAGAGGTAAATTTGTTGGGCTTGCAAGGCAAGCAGCCTTTGTTTCTCCCCAGAAGCAAATGCAGTTTTATGTTTTTGCTGAAAGAGTGAATAATTTCAACTATTTTAATGTTTTCCAGTAGATTATAATCCCACATTGTTCAATGAGTGTTTGGCTATATTGGGAAGCAGAATGGCATACCTTTATACAGATTCTGAACAATGGGAAGGTGTTCAGCTATATTGGGGAGCAGAATGGCATACCTTTATCCAGATTCTGAGATGGGATGATGACAAGAATGGATAATTTGTGTAGCTTGGTTCATAAGTAGCAATCCATCTTCAAATGTGCACTGTGTTTGCAATGAAGTGTCAGCCATGCCACCTATGTGCTCTCAGCAGCTTTTCTCTTTCGTTCCTTTCTCACTATGGGTTCTGTGAAGGGCAGCTCTTGTTTTGCATACTTTAACTGTACATGGCTATACATAAAAATTGGTGCTGGAGATCCTGAGAGATCCTGGCAGTGGTGAGTACGTCTGCCATTGCGGAGCAGAAAATAGCACATGCAAGGCCTCATAGAAGTGCATTGTTGCTGAGGCAAACTGCAGAAAATTGTGTGAGAAAACCCACTAGGAGAGAAGCCCTCAGTGAAACTCAGCAAAATTGACACTTTGGTGATTTTGGGAAAATTCAAACCATGGTGTCACAATGGTACAGCTGAAAATATGAGCATTGTCAGAGCTGTAAGAGAGCCAACTATTTCTCAAAACACAGCAAAGACTATCTGCTGAGAATGTGTGGAACTTCAGGGCTGGAAGACAGCAGTCTGCTGAACCAAACAGCAGTGAAATTTTTTTTAAGAAGTCTGCAGTTTTGAATTTCATATATGAGTCAAAATAGCTTTGCATTTTCCACTCCCTGCTGCTCTGGAAATGAATGGACTAGTTTGGCCAAAGTGCAATTTTCCCACTCTGAATGGCACTCTGCTAAAACTGCTGAGGAGAGAGTGCTACAAGCTGTTTTGTAGCCTAGATCTCACCAAAAAGCAAAAAAGCCAGGAGATAATTTGTAGGTTTTGAAGACAAACTTGGAACCCCTTATCAATGTTCCTCATGAACAGTTTTTAATTCTATATCAGAGCTCAAGGGGAGAGGGAGACTATTGGTCACTGGCAGAGCTACCTGAATGCTGAGAGTTTGGACAAATGGAATATGATCTCATCAGCGATACTATTGCTTTAGGTATAAAGGATCCTGCCAACACTGCTGAAGCTCCAAGTCAGCTTGATCATATTAATCGAAGAACAGGTAACTGCATTATGCTGAGAGACACTCCATGGTGAATGAGAACAGATGAGGAAAAAAGAAGAAATATTTACAGAAAATCCAGCAAAAGATAAATGCCAGAAGACCAGATGCAAATATTGCGGAGAGTAAGGTACAAAAGAAACTTAAAAATGTCTAGCATAGGAAATGCAATGCTCTAACTGTAAGAAGCTCAATCACTTTGCAGGCATTTATCTAGAAAGAAGCGAAACAAATCTAGGCTACTGGAGAGTTATAAGCTGACAATTCTGATGAATCACTTGGTCTAAATGTGATAAATAATTTGTGACTGTTAAAATGATCACTGCAGAAGGAGAACATCAAGTGAATGTGAAGTGTCAGATGCTGGTATTTCACACAACATCATGAGTTCTGCAGACTTGTGTGAAATGGCTCAAGTTAATGACCTAGAAAGATACAAAAGTTGAAAAAGAAGGGAGTGATCAAGAAATTATTAACTTACATAAACTGATTAGCAGCATGTAGAAGTGAAAAATCCTTGAAAACTGAGATTATGCAGATATCCAAAGGATCTCAGTAAAGCTTTGACAGCTTCAATACTGTTCTCCAACTTCAAGATGGTTACACTCAAAAGTAAAGCTGAATGAAATCAATTGTTTCCTAACTATATTCTGGATCTTTCATTCTCCAGAATCAATGCAGACAACACACGACAGTGATTTTCCCAGAGTAGAAACTGTGAATAATCTGCTAGTTTAAGGACATAGAGAAAGAATCAGAATGACTGCTGGAGAGAGCTCACCAGATGAAACTGAAGTTGAACAAGAAATAAGATGTAATTGAAGATTCCTGAAGGTGATGTATACAGGTCATGTACTAACAGTAAAATGACTTCACCTGGATTGTGACATAGTGACAGCCATAGCAGTGATGCAACATCTAATAGATATGAAAACGGTGCTGCATTTGTTGGATTCATGTACTATTTAACAATGTCCCACAAATGAATTTAAAAAATCAGATCAATAAAGAGTGCTTGACTATTGTTTTCCTTGTGTGCATTTTAATCAATCTCTGTTTGAGAGAGATTAAGTGACAATGGAATTGGCCTCAACTCACTTTAAGGCCTTTCTCACACTGCTTCTCTCTGCACTAAAGAATCTGCAACAAATGTAGTGAATTTGCAGTGCTATCACCTGAATGTGACATACAATCAAGGTATTTGGGAAAATTGGTCAGCACTGGTGAGCTGGACTGAAGGGTCTGTTTCTGTGCTGTATGACCCTATGTTGTCAAGAGCAGCAATCACTATGAAGAAAATTGAGGACCGTAAGACTGAGTATGAAATCTTCCCTATTCAAAGAGAAACAACATACTGTGGAATACATCAATGGAGTACATACAAGCATCTTGCTTAAATTGAGGAAACTGTGCAAAAAGCTGCAATTTTCCAATGCTGTAGGAAGTAGTGATGAAAGAATGGTTTGAAATTTTTAATAACACTGCTGCTATTATAAGAAAGCATTGGACATACAGAAATAAAGTGAAGGAGGAACATTGTCCTCAGATAAGCTGATGCCAGATGAACAGCTAACAAAATATGCACACATATTTGGAGACCTGCATGATTTATAGACTATGACTGTTGAAAATAATACTGACTATAATTAACACATATATTAGTAATGAATAATAATTTTCTTTTTAGCTAGGTATTTTAGGTAAATTGCATTACTTTTAATGAAAATGATAATGCATGTGATTTTTATAAAAACCTTTTTGTGTGAAGGGAGATGTTTGGAGAATTTTACTTAGCCTACTGGCTGGCTTCAATAGTCATGTGACACCTACCTCTTCTGTGTGCAATCTATGGCTGCCATTAAGCATATATATCGTTTGAAACAAAAACTTGTGCGGTAGAACACTCCTGAGAAAAATGATAGGAAGGGTAAACAATTAAGTGGATTGGTACCTTCCTGCCACCTAAGAAATAAAGCTCTGGACAGGAAAGCCAATTGACCTTCCCAACCACTAAGGCCCTGGCATTGATAAACCAGTGCAAGCAAGTTTTCAGTTTGGGTAATGGCTCCATAACTTGATCTGCACTAATTTGTGCAAAATTAAGGGACTCCACCTAGGAGCAGAAGGATGGCCACTGAGAGTCAACTGTCATCCTTACATCCAACCCTTCTCACTCCCATCCCATTAACACCCACTCTCAAACAATGCATACATTGAACCTTCCTTGAGGGTCTGGAGATGATGCATCAATCATCACGATGTGGGCTTATAAAAACTCCCACCTCTTATTGGCAGATTCAGGCAAGCATGATACCCTAGTCCAGCTTTATAATTCCAGTAGAAAGCTACCTGATTGCCAATCAGCTATCTGTTGACATTCGATTTGATAGACTGCAGGTTTCTCTCCACTAAATTTTTCCACTTTCAGACACGGTCCAATGTGTGAAAATCCCAGCACCCAATTTCTCAAAGCCTGTCCATTATTTATACGGTACAAGTCAGAAAAGTAATAGAGAAACACCCCTTGCCTGGATGAATGCAGCTTCAACAAGACGCTCAGCACCATCCAGCACTGTGCAGCCACAATTGATTGCCGAGACTCCTTCGATAGCACTTTTCAAATCTGTGACCTCTAACACATAGTATGCAAAGGACAGGAGATGCATGGAAATACCATCTCCTGCAAATTCCCCTTCAAGTCACATACCATTCTGACTTAGTACAATAATACTATTTATTCACTGCTGCTGGGTCAAAATCCTGGAACTCCTTTCCGAGTAGCACTGTGAGTGTACCTCCACCACATAAACTGTAGCAGTTCCAGGAGGTAGCTTACCACCATCTTTTCAAAGATAGTTAAGAGTGAATAATAAATCTTGACCTAACCAGTAGCGTTCATACCCATAAATAAATGGAATGAGATTGGTAAACTTAGCCTGATGTTATAATTTCAAAGAAAGATGAGTAATTAGTATTTTATGAAGTTATTTTTCTTCGCCCTAATTTCCTGCTGGATTACTGGCTCACTCAGGCAATTCTCTGGAATCTCAAACAAGTAAACATTTTTCATAAGTAAACCTCCAGAATGAGTGTTGTCAGAGTATTGCTGGACCTAACACTGTACATATGTGTATTCATGTATTTGTACTTTACAACTTATATTGCTGAATAGAATATCATTGAGAAGCATAAAGTAATTGACTGATTCAGCAATCTCTACCAATAGATGTATGTATTATGATAAATATTTTGCCCTTTCTTTAACAGTTGCTGCAAGAGCTGGCTGTGGAGTCACTCTAGCCTTTTACAATACTTCAATTGATAATGAAAAACTGATGCAGCTTAAATGAGGCTTCCATTAATTAGAACTTCAGTCATAATCTGAAAACAAAAAGCCGAGAAGATAATGAAATGAAAAAGAAAATAATGGGAAATTCAATGAGAAGCTGCCCTTAATTCACAATCATATCTTCTTTCTTATTCCTCTCTGATTTACAATCCTTTTGTTTCCTTTCATTTTTCCTTGCTTCGTAGATATTTTTCTTAATCTGTTTCTTATTGTCCCTTTCTGTGCTCTTTTAATTGCTGACATTTAAAGAGGTGCTTTCCAAATAAAAGTCATCCTTTTGCAGTTAATAATTGAGCAATATTTTGTTATGCTGGCAAAGTCAAACAATTGGGAGCAATAATGTTAAGAAAAGGTCAGTAGTTTGAAAGTTATGAAACTTGGAAGCTCGCCTAAATTTCCATTTACAAATAATCTCTATCACTGAGGGATGAATTTCAGTTCTTTGAGTGAAAACTGAGCAGAACAGGAATTAAAATCCAATTTCTGGCTTTCCACCCACAGTTCTTTGAACAGTGAAGAAATAGTACTTGCCTGTACCCATTGTCATCCTGAGCTCCCATTCTACCTTTCACACACAACAAAACCCTATTAACTCGACCCCATCACAACCTATCTCATTATTTGCCAATTGCCTTTTGGTTCTTATTGCTCCAAACCTAACAGTGTCTGTTTTGGGCATGATGCTAGCAGTTAGGATGATATTAAGACCTAGCTATTGGCTCATGTCTCTGACTGGCTTGTAATATTAAGGAAGTAACTGTTGTAACCTCATTAACTGATGTCCATAAGGCAGACTTGCCAAGTCAGAGATATGCTCATTTTGGCTACAAACAACCAGTGTCTTGCGCCAAAACGTTAATCGGTTTACACACACACACATTTTCTCTCACAGACACTCACAAACCCCCACACCAGACACACATACGCACACACACTTGTACACATACACATATACGTTTGTGGGGTGAATTTATACTTGCAGAGTTACATTGTACTTTGGTCAAAAACTGCATGAATCCATATAAGACTCTGTTAACTCACTTTTTAGATTAGATTCAGTCTAAACATCATGGCACAGACAGGGAACACAGGGGGCTAACACCTTCAACATCTCAACATCTTATCTGCGCTGACACCAATTGTTACAGTTAACCTGAGAATGTAACTTCTAAAAAAACGTTTTGTGATTTGCATATGAAAGAAATGAAACTATCATGGTCATTCTAACAGATGAGAGACTTAATAAACAATCAAGGTATTTTTCAATGTATAATTTCAGTTATTGTAAACTTTTGCTATAAATTCTGTGTCTTACAATTGTGTACTCCACAACCACCTGATGAAGGAGCGGCGCTCCGAAACCTGGCGCTTCCAATTAAACCTGTTGGACTATAATCTGGTGTTGTGTGATTTGGAACTTCGAACACACGGTAATTGGTTTCCTAAGAATAAGCTTCTTTTCTCCCATTAGACATGCTTTCAGTGCAGGATCTCTTGTCTTGCCTTTAATTAGATTATCTTTTAATTGTTCAAAGTCATAGGATTCTGCAGGCTGAGCTAAAGAAATCACATTTTAAGCAATAGGATCTCTTTCACCTCGGCCCCTAATAATGAACGTGTCATAAGTTATGTTCACTTGGAGTTCAAGGCTGTGCTTTCAAGGCTTTCAAAATGTCACCAGTCTTTTTTTGTTGTTGTCAAGGTAATTCATGGTGTAATACACTATGAAATAACCCCTTCCAACAGCGATGAGTGTAGTGACAACTACCTTCTTTGACTTGTAAAACAAATCTGTTGCTATTTCATAATTCTGCCATTGCATATTGGAAAAACTGGCAGTTTAGCTGCATGTCATCTTTCATTTAACCAGCGGGAGACAGAACTGCAGCCAATTTCTCTTTCCTCTGTTTCTTTGTTGCAGCTTACTTTATTACAGTTGCTTATAACGGTTTTCACAGCTCTGAACACTCGTGTGTCAGCAACTGTGCTTTTATTTAATGCGCTCAGCCTAGTTCCACTTCTAACTCCATATGCACAACCAACAGCAATCTGGTTAGAATGACATCTTTATTGAAATATCCCTAAGATGGCTGCTTGCAGTTATGTGCCTCATGACACATGTGCCTGTGGAAGACCAAGAAGGAAATTTGTACATGTTTGAATTTCAAACAAAGCAAAGATTTTGTATCGATTTTTATGCTGCCTTTTGCTGACATAGCATGGTGCAGGGATTGCCAGTTCTTACCACTGCGACCAATGGAAGCTGGTATTTACTGGCAAAAAGTGCTATGTCATGTGCATCACCAACAAGAAGCAAACAGCTTTAAGTTCTGTAGATATACAACCATAGCTGGGGGTTCATCACAAAGGAATCTTTATTGGGCATTCCACATTTATCAGATAACATCAAAAGAAAAGAATTTTTTTGTTTTCTAAGAAGAAACCTTTGATATTGCAATGAAAATATAAATATGAAAGCATATTAAACATTTCTTTGTCCAATCTTGGAGTGTGCATGCTTCATGTGGGATCTTTATAGGGTGAGATGTCTGAGTAAGATTAATTCAATCCAGTGACATGCTACTCGACCATTTGAGAGAAAAAAAATTCAACTTAGCCCTGTTTTAATTGGGCAATCCCAAATTTTTAAATAGTGAACCCTAGTTCTAGATTGTCTAACAAGGGGAAACAAATTCTCTATATTTAACCCACAAGGCTCTTATTAATCATGTCACTTCTTACTCTTCTGAACACCAACAGATACAAATCAAGCCTGTCCAACCTTTATCCATAAGTCAAACTGTCCATTCCAGATATGAATCTGCTAAGTTTTCTTTGAACTGCTTTTAATATATTTGCATCCTTCCTTCAATATGATGACCAATACTACACACAGTACTCCAGATGTAGTCTTACCTGTGCCCTGAAATGTAACTTCCCTTCTTTTGTATTCAATTTCTCTTGCAATAAATGATAAAATTATAATTGCTTTCCGAATTACTTCCTGTAGCTACAGACTGAACTTTTGTGGTTCATGCACAAGGAACTCAGATTGCTTTTCTTCTCAGAGCTCCACAATCTCTTCCATTTGAGTGACATCATTCTTGATTCTTCCTGCCAAAATGGACAGGTTCACATTTTCCCACATTATCCTCCAATTGCCAATCTTTGTCCATTCACTTAACCTATTTATATCCCTTTACAGCCTCTTTACATTCTCTTCACAACACATTTTCTTACTCATCTTTGACTCTTCAGCAAATTTGACAACCACACCTCCTGTCCCTTTGATGAAGTAATTTATATAATTTGAAACTAATCCTCTGCATTGATGCCCGTGACATTCCACTCATAGTTTCTTGCTAATCCAAGATGGAGGACAGGAAAAATTTCTGGCTGTAACAGCTGCACCTTTATTGAGGTATTTTAGGTGCTGGAGGTGATTTTCTCGAATTCCAGGAGCAGCAATTACTGTTTTATATGCTTTTGCATTGTTTTGGAACTTTGGAAAAAAAAGTCAAAACAACAGCAGTTTTAGAAGGGAGAAGAACAGACAAAGGAAGCACATGGTGAGGTCAGTGGAGGAAAGAGAGAGAAAAAAACTGACACAGCAGTGAACCTGCACAGTTACTGCCTTTGCCGTTTGAATTCATGTATCGCTGGACATCGGACTGCATCTGGGAAAATTAAAAAACAATAAAATTCACAACTGATCTTGGAGGAACTGTTAGGGCAAAGTTCACAGCACAGAAGCAGATAAGTGTATTGTTTTTAAGTGGAACCTACAGTAGTGAGTAGATTGGGTTCTTTCTTGATTATATGTTTTTTGAGATATGTCTCTTGATTGAATTTAAAATATAAGCCATAACTATTAATTTAATCTGGGGCAGTGTTTTGTTGAGGAACAAGAAGGTGTTATTTTCTGGGTCTGTAGATTGTGAAGGAGCAAAAATGGCCTTTACTAGAGTGACATGTACTTCTTATCAGATATGGGAGTTTAAAGAGAATTTATGTGTTACTGCAGATTATATCTGCAATAAATGCTGTTGGTTGTGAATCTTATCAGGTCAAATGGATCAGTTGGAGAGACAGTTAGAAGCAATGAGGAATTTGCAACAGCAACAGTATGTGATGGATGGCAGTTATAGGAAAGGGTGAAAGTCTCAGATTCAGTCACATAGATGGGTTAACTCCAGGAAAGGTAAGAGAGGTAGGCAGCTAGTGCAGGAGCCTTCTGTGGCTATACCCATTTCAAACAAGTATGCTGTTTTGGAAAATGTAGGGGGTGATGGATTCTCAGGGGAATGTAGCATGAACAGCCAAGTTTCTGATATTGAGACTGGCTCTAATGCAATGAGGGGTATATCAGGTTCCAAGAGATCAATTGTGTTAGGAGACTCTATAATCTGAGGTACAGACAGATGTTTCTGTGGCCAATAGTGAAAAAGCAGAATGGTGTGTTGTTTCCCTTGTGCCAGGATGAAGGATGTCTCAGACAATGCAGAATGTTCTAAAGGGGGAGAGGGGCCAGCAAGAGGTCATTGTCCACATTGGAACCAATGACATAGGAAGGGAAAAGGTTGAGATGCTGAAGGGAGATTACAGAGAGTTAGGCAGGAATTTAAAAAGGAGGCCCTTGAGAGTAGTAATATCTGGATTTGCAGTGCTAGAAGCTAGTGAGGGCAGGAATAGGAGGATAGAGCAAGTGAATGCATGGCTGAGGAGCTGGTGCATGGGAGAAGGATTCACATTTTTGGACCATTGGAATCTCTTTTGGGGTAGAAGTGACCTGTATAAGAAGGACAGTTTGCATCTAAATTGGAAGGAGACTAATATACTGGCAGGGAGATTTGCTATAGCTGCTCGGGAGGATTTAAACTAGCCAGGTGGGTGGGTGGGGGGCCCCAGGGAGATAGTGAGGAAAGAGATCAATCTGACACTGGTATAGTTGAGAACAGAAGCGAGTGAAACAGTCAGGGCAGGCAGGGACAAGGTAAATTAATAATAAATTAAACTGCATTTATTTCAATGCTAGGGGCCTAACAGGGAAGGCAGATGAACACAGGGCATGGTTAGGAACATGGGACTAGGATATCATAGCAGTTACAGAAACATGGCTCAGGGATGAGCAGGACTGGCAGCTTAATGTTCCAGGATACAAATGCTACAGGAAGGATAGAAAGGGAGGCAAGAGAGGAGGGGGTGTGGCACTTTTGATAAGGGAAAGCATTACAGCTGTGCTGAGGGAGGATATTCCTGGAAATACATCCAGGGAAGTTATTTGGGTGGAACTGAGAAATAAGAAAGGGATGATCACCTTATTATAGACCCCCTAATAGTCAGAGGGAAATTGAGAAACAAACTTGTAAGGAGATCTCAGCTATCTGTAAGAATAATAGGGTGGTTATAGTAGGGGATTTAACTTTCCGAACATAGACTGGGACTGCCATTGTGTTAAGGGTTAAGATGGAGAGGAATTTGTTAAGTGTGTACAAGACAATTTTCTGATTCATTATGTGGAGGTACCTACTAGAGAAGGAGCAAAACTTGACCTATCCTTGGGAAATAAGGCAGGGCAGGTGACTAAGGTGTCAGTGGGGGAGCACTTTGGGGCCAGCGACCATAATTGTATTAAATTTAAAATAGTGATGGAAAAGGATAGACCAGATCTAAAAGTTGAAGGTCTAAGTGGAGAAAGGCCAATTTTGACAGTATTAGGCAAGAACTTGCAAAAGCTGATTGGGGGCAGATGTTCGCAGGTAAAGGGATGGCTGGGAAATGGGAAGCCTTCAGAAATAAGATAACGAGAATCCAGAGAAAGTATATTCCTGTTCAGGTGAAAGGAAATGGACACACTTTCCTCATTCCTGAAGAAGGGCTTATGCCCGAAACGTCAATTCTCCTGTTCCTTCGATGCTGTCTGACCTGCTGCGCTTTTCCAGCAACACATTTTCAGCTCTGATCTCCAGCACCTGCAGCCCTCACTTTCTCTCAGGTGAAAGGAAAGGCTGGTAGGTACAGGGAATGCTGGATGGCTAAAGAAATTGAGGGTTTGGTTAAGAAAAAGAAGGAAGCATATGTCAGGTATAGACAGGAAACATCAAGTCAATCCTCAGAAGAGTATAAAGGCAATAGGAGTATACTTAAGAGGGAAATCAGGAGGGCAAAAAAGGGACATGAGATAGCTTTGTAAATAGAGTTAAGGAGAATGCAAAGGGTTTTTACAAATACATTAAGGACAAAAGGATAACATAGGGAGAGAATAGGGCCCCTCAAAGATCAGCAAGGTGCCCTTTTTGTGGAGCCACAGAAAATGGGGGAGATACTAAATGAGTATTTTGCAACAGTATTTACTGTGGAAAAGGATATGTAAGATATAGAAAGTAGTGAAATAGATGGTGACACCTTGCAAAATGTCCATATTACAGAGGAGGAAGTACTGGATGTCTTGAAATGCATAAAGGTGGATAAATTCCAAGGACCTGATCAGGTGTACCCTAGAACTCTGTGGGAAGCTAGAGAAGTGATTGCTGGGCCTCTTGCTGAGATATTTGTGTCATCAATAGTCGCAGACTGGAGGTTGGCTAATGTGGTACCACTGTTTAAGAAGGGTGGTAAGGACAAGCCAGGGAACTATAGACCCATGAGCCTGATGTCAGTGGTGGGCAAGTTGTTGGAGGGAATCCTGAGGGACAGGATGTACATGTATTTAGAAAGGCAAGGACTGATTAGAGATAGTCAACATGGTTTTGCGAATGGGAAGTCATGTCTTACGGGCGGCATGGTGGCTCAGTGGTTAGCATTGCTGCCTCACAACACCAGGGCCCCAGTTTTGATTCCAGTCTGAGGTGACTGTTTGTGTGGAGTTTGCACATTCTCCCTGTGTCTGTGTGGGTTTCCTTTGGGTGCTTCAGTTTCCTCCCACAATCCAAAGATGTGCAGGTCAGATGAATTGGCCATGCTAAATTGCCCATAGTGTTAGTGTTAGGAGGGAAATGGTTCTAAGAGGGGTACTCTTCGGAGGGTCAGTGTGGACTGGTTGGGCCAAAGGGCCTGTTTCCACACTGTAAGTAATCTAATCTAATCTGATCAAACTTGATTGAGTTTTTTGAAGAAGTAACAAAGAGGATTGATAGGGCAAAGGGGTAGATGTGATCTATATGGACTTCAGTAAGGCGTTCGACAAGGTTCCCCATGGAAGACTGGTTAACAAGGTTAGATCTCACAGAATAAAGGGAGAACTAGCAATTTGGATACAGAACTGGCTCAAAGGTAGAATACAGAGGGTGGTGGTGGAGGGTTGTTTTTCAGACTGGAGGCCTGTGACCAGTGGAGTGCCATAAGGATTGGTGCTGGGTCCTCTACTTTTTTGTCATTTACATAAATGATTTGGATGCAAGCATAAGGGGTACAGTTAGTAAGTTTGCAGATGACACCAAAATTGGAGGTGTAGTGGACAACGAAGAAGGTTACCTCAGATTACAACAGGATCTTGACCAGATGGGCCAATGGGCTGAGAATTGGCAGATGGAGTTTAATTTAGATAAATGCGAGGTGATGCATTTTGGGAAAGCAAATCTTAGCAGGTCTTATACACTTAATGTTAAGGTCCGAGGGAGTGTTGCTGAACAAAGAGAACTTGGAGTGCAGGTTCATAGCTCCTTGAAAGTGGAGTTGCAGGTAGATAGGATAGTGAAGAAGGCATTTGGTATGCATTCCTGTATTGGTCAGAGTATTGAGTACAGGAGTTGGGAGGTCATGTTGTGCCTGTACAGGAGATTAGTTAGGCCACTGTTGGAATATTGCATGCACTTCTGGTCTCCTTCCTATCGGAAAGATGTTGTGAAGCTTGAAAGGGTTCAGAAAAGATTTACAAGGATGTTGCCAGTGTTGGAGGCTTTGAGCTATGGGGAGAGGTTGAACAGGCTGGGGCTGTTTTCCCTGGAGCTTCGGAGGCTAAGGGGTGACCTTATAGAGGTTTATAAAATTATGATGGGCATGGATAGGGTAAATAGACAAAGTCTTTTCCCTGGAGTCGGGGAGTCCAGAAGTAGAGGGCATAGGTTTAGGGTGAGAGGGGAAAGATATAAAAGAAATCTAAGGAGCAACTTTTTCACACAGAGGGTGGTACGTGTATGGAATGAGCTGCCAGAGGAAGAGGTGGAGGCTGGTACAATTGCAACATTTAAAAGGCATTTGGATGGGTATATGAATAGAAAGGGTTTGGAGGGATATGAGCCAGGTGCTGGCAGGTGGGAGTAGATTGGGTTAGGATAGCTGGTCGGCATGGATGGGTTGGACCGAAGGGTCTGCTCCCATGCTATACACCTCTATGATTCTATGTCTCTAATATAAACAACACCTATTTATGCCCGGTTTCTGTTTCATGTTAGCTAGCTAATATTCTTCCATGCCAATATGTTATTCCTAATGCCATGAGCATTCACTTTCTGCAATAACTTGTGGAACTTTCTCAAATGCTTTCTGGAAATCTAACTACAGTACAGCCATTGGTTCCTCATTATCCATAGCATATGTTATCTTCTCAAAGAATTCCAAATGATTAATTAAACACAGTTTCCCTTTCACAAAATCGTGTTACATGATTATCTTGAACTATGTGTTTTTTACTATAACTTAGAGTCAGAGAGATGTGCAGCAGAGAAAAGGCATTTGGATGCGAGCATAAGAGGTACAGTTAGTAAGTTTGCAGATGGCACCAAAATTGGAGGTGTAGTGGACAGCAAAGAGGGTTACCTCAGATTACAACAGGATCTTGACCAGATGGGCCAATGTGCTGATGGAGTTTAATTCAGATAAATGCGAGGTGCTGCATTTTGAGAAAGCAAATCTTAGCAGGACTTATACACTTAATGGTAAGGTCCTAGGGAGTGTTGCTGAACAAAGAGACCTTGGAGTGCAGGTTCGTAGTTCCTTGAATGTGGAATTGCAGGTAGATAGGATAGTGAAGAAGGCGTTTGGTATGCTTTTCTTTATTGGTCAGAGTATCGAATACTGGAGTTAGGAGGACTAATTACATAAGTACAGTAGCTATAAGTGCAGGTCAGAGGCTAGGAATACTGCAGTGAGTAATTCACCTTCTTACTTTCCAAAGCCTGTCCACAATCTCAAGGCACAAGTCAGGCATGTGATGGAATACTCACCATTTGCCTGGATGGGTTCAGCTTCAACAACATTCAAGAAGCTTGACATTGTTCAGCACAAGGTGAAAGTGAGGACTGCAGATGCTGGAGATTACAGTCATTCCTGATGAAGGACTTTTGCCCGTAACATTGATTTACCAGCTCCTTGGATGCTGCCTGACTTGCTGTACTTTGCCAGCATCACTCTAATCTTCACACCATTCAGGATAAAGCAGCCCACTTGATTGGCACAACATTCATAATGACACTCAGTAGCAACAATGTGTACTATCTACAAGGTGCACTGCAGAAAATCACCAAAGATCCTTAGACAGCACCTTCCAGACCCATGATCTCTTCATCTAGTAGGACAAGGACAGCAGATACATGGGAACACCACTACTTTCATGTTCCTCTCCAAGGCACTGACTTTCCTGACTTGGAAATGCTTCTCCATTCCTTCACTGTCGCTGGGTCAAAATCTCGCAAATTCCTCCCTAAGGGCATATGGACTGCAGCGGTTCAAGAAAGCAATTCACCATCACATTCTCAAGGTCAGCAAGAGACAGGCAACGTTCAGATATTTGTTATTCTGACATTCTGGCGTACAAAGATGGATGTCACTGAATACTTCTCGTTGGCCTTGGGGACCTTTGCTTGGAGAAATATTCCTTCATCAAGTATTGACAAACTCATTTAGGAATGTTTCCCATGAGAGTCGATAGACCAGTCTCCAGGTACTACAGTGAACCCACCATAAGGATTTTCTAGAAACAGGAGCACTAAACTAGGAATCTTCTTACCTTCTGTAAGCAATTATTTAAAACAACACCCAAAACAGACACTGCAAGCTGACAGCCAAAGACTGATATGGAAGGTTCCAATCCATATGCAGTCATCACAACCTATGCGAATATATGAAGAAATGCCTTATTATAAAAAAAATTCCACTGTCCTTTCATTGACCATGCTAAAAATATAAAGCCGGGTATTCAAATCTTTCAAAGTCCACAAAAATTATGAGTTTTGATGTCTCATACCAATATGTTAATTTTTTACTAGTATCACAAGAACAGTTTAAACTTCCTTGTGTTGGAGACAATTTTGTTCCTGGAGACTGAGCAATATATCATACGTTTAATGTATGTCACAGAATATTATGGCAGGGACTAAGTATAGGCGATGAAAGGAAGAAAACAATTTAAGGTACAATAATGTATGAAAAATCCTGCTGCTTTGAATAATAATAATACATTACTCAGGTATTAAGCCATTCCAAGTGAATCTCTTAAATTGGTGCACGTTAGACATAATGTGTCTAGTGTTTGGCGATTCCAGCAGGGCATAGGATATTAAAGTTTCTGACAAGCTATCAGTGTGATAATTTAATATCAAGCCATATTCAAAATTGTTTTTCAAATGAGCTATAATTTCCCTGGCTAGTCATTGTCCTCCGAAGTGTAGTATTTTAAACACCCGTTAAACATCTGTCAGACTATTTATAATTGACAGTATGTGATTAAGAAAACATTGGTGATGGTTCCAGTCTTTCTTTTGCTGTGAATAAAGCCATGGCAATGATATATTGGCTGATCATTAACCGATTTGAAAACCATTTCATGTAAGTATTTTCATTTTGTTGACTCTGGCTAAATCTTTAAAATTTTTAGATTGCATTTTGTTCTACTTAAAATACTGCCTATCAAAACGTAAAAGTAACATGCTGTAAGTGGCAATTTGCTCTATTTCAAACAAAAGGCCTTGAGAACCAGTTTTGACACTCATGTTTGCTTGCTACACTTGGCATGAATGCCATCAGTTGTCAGTGTAGACAGATTGACGAATTCTTGATATGATTTTTATAATTTTGGCATCATTCAGTTCAACAATTCATTATATTTTGTGTGCCCAAGAATGTAACAAAGTCAAATCATAATTGTGCTGAGGAAATGTAGTCATACAATACAGAAGCTTAAAGTGCAATTCGCCACAATCAGAATGTAAATGCCAATTGTGACATAGTTCTGATTAATTTGTAGCATCTGCCCTCAAAGTTAAGGCTGATTTTCCTTTTGTGAACTTTTGGCATTTCTCCATTCTTGCAGATAAATGGTTGTCATGGGCATACTTTTCATGTTTCTTCTTTATTACTTTTAACATTGACTTTGAGACAGCCCTGTCATGGATGGAGAGTTTGCATGTTTGCAAATGTTGACGTACTTGACACTTGTGATACCAACAAATTTCTCCCTGTGCTAATTCTAAATATGACATGCCTTGGAGATTGAGGAACAAAGTTTAATACAGGCATATTCACATTGTCTTGTTGCAATTTTGCTTTAAGAGAATATGAAAATAACATACATGTCTCATTGTTGAACCAGGATACAAAATAGCATGTAACCAGGAAGTTGTCTGCTTGTTTTGAATCCTGCGGTTAGATGTGTGTGTTAAGATCTACCATGACTTGTATATATCAATACTAATCTTCAATCAAAATAACTTACAATATAGTTTACCAGTCCTGTATGTGTGATTGGTAAAGTTTCATGAAGAAAACAAGTAACATAACATATATCACTGCTGCATTTGGTTCCTGTTGCCACTGCTGCTGCTGCTCTTTTTCTCTCCACCCTCAAGTATGTGGAAAGAATATTACCCACTATTCAAAATTTCCAGCCTATTCCTGATAAAATTGTTAGAATTATAGAGTAAAATACAAGAAACAAATTTCATTTATATAGTGCCTTTACCAAGAGGCACTATACTGAAGAATATGCAATCAGAAAAGAAAATTTGTCAAACAAGATATCAGGAGACACATCTAAAAGATTGCACACAAAGACCAGTCAGGATGAGTCAATGTTGTTTCAGCATGGAAGACCAGTGCTTAGGCCTAAGCTAGTTAAAAACATGGTGATGGCGAAGTTCAGGATTAATATGATGTCACAGATGGAAGAATGAAGGGTGACGATTGACCAAGATTTCAGATATAGGGAAAAGTGAAGGGTAAAAGGCTAAAAGGCATGGGGATCTGGAGCCAATGCAGGTTAGTGAGCATACATAATATGTGATGGGACTTGGTGCTGTTTAAGGTCGAAAGAGCAGAGTATTGTATGAGGTGAAGTTTAATAATGTTAGACAAAATGACATAAATCAGGAAAACATTGGAATTGTTCACTCTAGTGATGACAAAGGCATGAATGAGTATTTCAGTGTAGATGTGCTAAAGCTGGGGAGGAAGTGCATGGTGCTGCAAAAGTGGTTGGTCGAGGCCATTATGCAGAGAGAGTAAAGTGTCAGAAGCCAGTCTGATAAAAGAGCAAATTTAAATGCAAATTCTATGTTTTTCATGGCAATTATAATTTTTTTGAGAACTACAAGCTTAGCCAGTATTGTGGCTCACAACCAACACGTTTCAGACCTGTCTCATGTGCATGTTGTTCATGTGCAGTATTTGAAAGGGAGGGGTTGACTTTGTAAAAATTAGCGTAACTGTGTCTCTGCTGTTGTTGCATGTGCATCTGTGCTTCTGAGGCTTAATACACTTACTAGCTAAATTCAAATAATTACCCATAACTGAATTGTAAACAACACTGCCTTTTCAAGACAACTTTCTAAATTACAGCTGCCATATTTTCCTGTTCCCATTACTTTTATTGTTATATCTTTTTATTTCTAAGGACTTTTTTGTTGATGGCAACTAGTCCAAAACTCATACTGTATTTCATCTGTCACCATCTGTATCAACGTTTTAGCCATTTCCAATGTTACTTTGGTTTTATAAATTAGTATCTGACCTTTTATTCTTAATTATTATTTATTATCAATATTATTATTCACTGTCCAATTTCTCATTGTCCATGGAAAATGTTACAACACTAGGTCCCCAAACAGTGTTATGACTGGGTTCCAGTTATGCCTTTCTCTTTGTGTGGTATGTGGAATATTTCTTGTTTCAATTCTACTCAGGTGCCTCCTCATAACTCTTTCTGTGGTGCATTAATAACATCATCAATACTGCTTCCCTCTCTCATCTGGAATTGGAAAAATGTATCAATTTCACTTCCAATTTCCAAACTTCTATCACCTTCACCTGGTCCATCTCTGACTCCTCTTTTCCCTTCTTCAACATCCCTGTTTCCATCTCTGGAGACAGGCTGGTACTGATATCCATTACAAACCCACAGTCTCCCACAATTATATAACTTCATACCATGTTTCCTATAAAGATTCCATTTTCCCAGTTTTTCCATCTCCATCACATCTGTTTTGATAATGACACCTTCCACAGAAGCACCTCAGAAATGTCTATCTTTTTCCTCAGCCAAGGATTCTTCACTACTGTGGTAGACAGGACCATGTGTCATCCATCTCCCATGCTTCTGCCTTCACTCCTCCTCTTCCCTTCTCCACAGCAATAGAGTCTCCTTGATCTTCACTTTCCACCTCACCAGCATCATCATCCAAAGGATCATAAGCTGCCATTTCTGTCAACTCCAGTGGGATGCCACAGCCAGACACATTCCCCTCCCCCCTCCCTGACAGCCTTCCATAGGAATTGTTTTCTCCAGAACACCCTGGCCCACTCATCCTCTACTCCCAACACCTCCGCATATCCCGATGGCCTCTTTCTGTGCCTACCCATTTACTTCCTCCCTCCTCACTGTCCAGGGTTCCAGACATATCTTTCAGGTGAAGCAGCAATTTACCTGCACTTTACTCAATCTAGTCCATTGTATTCACTGCTCTCAATGTGGTCTACTCTATGTTGGGGAGACAAAATGCAGACTGGGAGGCCACTTTGCAGAACAGCCATGGTTCTGACAGCAAAAATGACCCCGAGGTTCCAGTTGCATGCTTCTTCACGACACCAATGTGTTGTCTGGTCAACATCTCTGCAGTGCCCCAGGGAGTCTCAACACAAGCTGGAAAAACAGACCCTCATTTACCATTTGGAGACCCTGCAGCCTTTGGTTCTAATATTGAGTTCAATAACTTTAGGGCCTGAACATCATCTCCCATTTCCTTCCCTCACCACATACACAAGCCCTTGTCATCACTTGGGCTGCTTCCACCACAGCCAACCCATTTTCACCCAGTAATGGTCCCCATTAGCAGCTTTTCTTTCTCACCAACTTACCATTATCCATTCCCTTGTCGGCGATTCTCTCTCACTGGGCTCCATCTTCATCTATCGTATACTCCTTCCCCCTTGCCACACCCCATCTTCTGCATAAATACAGACCTTTTCCTAGCTATCATCAGTTCTAAATAAGGGTCACTGCCCTGGAAATGTTAACTCTGCTTTCTCCCCACAGATGCTGCCAGACCTGCTGAGGTTCTTCAGCTATTTCTGCTTCTGTTTCAGGTTTTAAGCATTCACATTTCTATGTGTTTTTATTATTTAGTTTTGCTGTTTCACACTTTTTAATGTTCATTTAAATTCATTACTCATTAACTTATGAATTTACTGTTTTGACATTTTATTTACTCAGCAAGTCGTTCATGTTTTCTTCATACTTTCACTTTTTAACAGCTTTTTATGTAATATGAAGGATTGTGTTGTGTGTAACCATCTGACAAAGCAGTGGTTACAAAGTATATCATACTGAAACCTGAGTTTTTGATGAGCTTTATAAATAGAGGCATAAAATGCAAACGACAGTAGCCTTTCATTATGTTAAACAGTTTGACACCAATATAATGATATTCTGTCATTCTGGGTACCCAAAGGATGCGAAGAGGTGGGTGAAATAGGAGCTTGGTCACAGGAGAAGCATCACAGCCTGTGATTCCTCCCTTGAGCCCTGCTGCATCCATGACTCTTACTGCAAAACACTCATTTTTTAAAACTATCAAAAGAAATCCATGACAATTGCTGCAAACTTCTCCCCAGATCTGTGCTTTCTTATGTATTTTAACAATTTCATATCCAGCTTTATGAGTCATACAGTCATAAAAGTTCACAGCACAGAAAAACACCCTTTGGACTATAGAGTCTGTACTGGTCAAAAACTACTCTAATCCCATTTTCCAGCACTTGGCCCATAGTCTTGCATGCCTTGCCATTGTAAGTACCATATCTAAATACTTAGTAAATATTATGAGGGTTTCTGCCTCTACCACCCTTATAGGCAGTGAGTTCCAGATTCTCAGTTACTATCTGTGAGAAACTTTTTCCTAATAACCCCTCTAAACCTTCTACTCCTTTCCTTAAATCTAAGCCCTCTGGTCATTGATTCCTCCATCAAAAGGAAAGGTTTATTCCCATCTATTCTGTATATTACCCCTCATAATTTTATATATCCCAATCATGCCCCTCTCAGTCCCCTCTGCTCTGAGGAAAATAACCCTAGTCAATTCAATCTCTCTTCATAACTAAAACTTTCTATCCCTGGCAACATCCTGATAAATCTCCTCTTTACTGTCTCCATTGTAATTACATCCCTCCTGTAAAGTGGATTCCAGTAATGCACATGATGAATACTATGTTAACATAGCGAGGTGGTTTCAATGGGGAAGATCCTGGTTATTATATCAGTGCATTTTGCTCTAACAAAATGTTCTGTGATTACCATGTCCAATAAATCAGAGAATTACAGAAGTGTGACAATGCAGAAGGATTCCATTAGGCACATTGTGTCTGACTAACTCTCCAATTGAGTATTATGACTTAGTGTTTTTCTGCCTTTTCCCCATACCCTGGCACATTGTTTCTATTCAAATAATCATCTAACCGTGATTGAATGCCTCAGTTGAACCAATCTCCATAGTACATCGAGGCAGTGTATTCCAGACCCAAACTATTCATTGTATGAAACAGCGTTTTCTCATATCACATTTGCTCTTCTGCAATCACTTCAAATCTACTCCACTCCTCCTTAATCTTTTTTAACATGGGGGAACAGTTTCTCTGTTTCTAATTGATCCAAACCTCTCATAATTTCAAAACTTTCTACCAAATTTTGACCTAGCCTCCTTCTCTCTAACGAGAGCAGTCTCAAACTCTCCAAGTTATCCTTACAACTAAGGTTTCTCATCCCTGGAATTATTCTTGTAAACCTCTTCTGTACTTATATTCTTCTTATGGAAAGGTCCCCAGAACTCTTCATAATACTTCAGGTGTGGTCTAACAAATTTCTTGGATAAGTTCACCATAACCTTCCTCCTCTTGTACTCTATGCCCTTCTTAATAAAGCACAAGTAACTGTATGCTTTATTAACTGCCCTGTCCATCTGTTCTGTCACATCTTCAGTGATTTGTGCACATAAACACCCAGGAACATTGCGCCTGCACTCATTTGAGAATTGTACCTCTTAGTCTTTTCTTGTCTGCTCTTGTTCTCTTACTGAAATGCATTCAGCTCACACTTCTCTGCATTGAACGTCTTCTGACACCTTTTTGCCCACTGCACCATTTTGTACACATCCCTTTGGAGTTCTGCACTTGTCTTCCTCATAGTTGGCAATGTTTCCAAGTTTTGAAATTGTCCCCTGGTCATCAAGATCTAGATCTATAATATATTATCAAGGAAAGCAAAGTTCCCAACACTGACCCTGAGGGAACTTCATGACAAACTGTCCCGGAAAAAAATCAATTTATTACTACTCACCATTTCTTATTTTGCAGGCAATTTTCTATTCCTTTCCTGCCACTGTTGCTTTTATTCCATAACCATATACTTTTAATGCAAGCCTGTCAAGTGGAACTATATCAAATGTCCTTTGAAAGTCCATGTGCACCAGATCAATAGTATTGCTCTGATTGACCTTTCTGTTATCTCTTCAAAACATTCCAGCAAGTTGATTTAACGTGTTCACCCCTTTAGAAATTCATGCTGACTCTTCTTAATCAACCCACGTTTTTCCATATGGCTACTAATTCTATCCCAAATAATTGTTTCTTGAAGCTTTCCATCATTGAAGTTAAATTGACTGGTCTGTAATTGCTGGAGTTACCTTTACAACCTTGCTTGAACAAGCTAATGTCTTGGCAATTCTGCAAGGTTTAGAGACTACCTCATATTTAGTAATGAGTGATAGGCACGGTCACCTTCATGCCCCTGTACCACTTGCTATTGAGCTCACATGCACCATTCCCCTGGCTCACCACCCCAACTGAATTAGAGTACATTGTACCTGAACAGAAAAGCTGTGCAACAACTGAGCTAGAAAGCTAGATCAAGGGTGTAAGTGCAAAGGCTTCAGAGCATGTTTGTTTGTAAATTGAAAAGCAAGTGCATTTCTTTTTATTGCAACTTTATTTCCTCCTCCAGTATTTTTCCCTTTTCTCTTGAAGACATTAATACATGCAAGACGAGAATTTCACAGGCACCAAATGTCCTTTGTTCCCTCAGTTGGGAACAATTATTGATTATAATGCGGAGTGAAGGCATTATAATCAAGCACCTTAAATCTTGAATCTTGAAACATCATTGACACATAGGCTAAGTTTTTCTGCCTATTAAAATGAGTGAAAGGTAGATCTCTGACTGAACAAGTATAATTTCCTGAGATGCAATTCTGTAGCGCAATGCACTGAACTTCAGATTGTGAAATTGTGCTTTTGAATATCTGTGCAATAATAATAATGGAACTTCACAACCAAGGGGCTTCTTGATTTTACTCTATTTTCTGGAGACCTGTATTTCCCAGTTCAGATCACTGGCTAACAATAAGTAGGAATGGGAGCATCCTGTTATCTCTTCTTCACCAGAAATGCTGAAGCCAATGTTTGCACTGTATAGGCCAGTTTTTAATTACTGTGAACTGTGATATGAGTAACATTGGCAAGGCCATTGAGGTCCCTTATTCTCTCAGAAGGCGGTGGTGGCCATTCACCTTGAACTACTCATTGTATTAACAGTTTTATAATTAGGTGGATTGCAAGATCATTTTAAGGTCTGCATGTACAACATAAGACTCCAAAGTACTGGGGGGATATTAATGCTTTAGAAAAAGAGCAGCCCAAATTTACTCAAATATTGCTCGTACGAGGAAGTACAGAAATTGACTTGAAAACCTGAAGCCTTTACATTTGAGGGACACTGATTATTAGATTAGATTCCCTACAGTGTGGAAACAGGCTCTTCGGCCCAACAAGTCCACACCGACCCTCCGAAGAGTAACTCACCCAGTCCCATTTCCCTCTGACTAATGCACCTAACAGCACGGGCAGTTTAGCATGGCCGATTCATCTAACCTGCACATCTTTGGACTGTGGGAGGAAACTGGAGCACCCAGAGGAAACCCACGCAGACACAGGGAGAATTGGCAAACTCCACACACAGTTACCCGAGGCTAGAATCGAACCCGGGTCCCTGGTGCTGTGAGGCTGCAGTGCTAACCACCGAGCCACCGTGCCGCCCAAGTTTATGAACTACAATGATAGATTTGTTCACAACAATGAGAAAATGGGACATAATAGATAGAAAATTAGGCGTTTCTTTTAACCAAAAGGAATAAATAGCTTTGGGTTAGGTGTGAGGATAAAATGTTAAAAATCTGACAAAGGATAACAAGCCAATCACTCCTCATTTTAACAAAAGTCAATGTGGGACAAGCAGCCACTCTTCTTAGGAAGTGGGTTACTCATTACTACGTCCTAAGCAAGTTGCATGCCTTCATTTTACTACTTTTCTACTATTAACCACAATGGAATGGTGAGCCAAATCTCAGAGAAAATGGCAGATAGAGAGTCTGAGAAAGGTTAGATCCATTACATAAATAAACTCTGCTTGTGGGGCAGAGGACCAGCACATTCCTTCCAGGCTGAGAACACTTACCTGTAAACCTTCTGCAGTACCATCAAGGTCAAACCATCATCCCATCACCAGCACCACCTCTTCCCTACATCACCAACAACCCTTGATCTCCACTGTGGTCTCTAATTTTCCCAACCATCCACCTTTGATCTAAAACCTGGCTCTAATCTTCCTACAGCTCTTTATGATCTTTGATCAGTCCACTGTCAGTCCAGTCATCCCAACCATGCTGTACAAGACCATCCTCACCACCAATAAGAAATGATTTTTCCTTTTCTTGGGCTGAGATCTCCCTGCCCAATAAGCAACTAAATCTATCAAACTGTTTGGCCTCTGGATGGACTCTACTTTTACAATATCATAGGCCATGGAGTTAAAACTCTGTACGGAGGCCATAATTTGAACCCCCACTTGGAAACCTCTTTGTGTTGGGTATTGGGGTTATGGTGTTTCCAGCAGTTGAGTGGCCACAAATAAGGAACTTTAGATATAAAAATAAAGATGAGATTTGGAACTGACATCAAGAGAATTGAGAGACTGTAAAATTCACATTAAAGTCAGAAAACAAGGAAGCAACCGTGGGCTCGATTTTCTTAGCTCTGTAACAAACGGAAGGCAAGAGTTACAAGAAAATAAATGGAAGCTGCAAATTGATTTGAAGTGACCTGTTAGTGGTATGGGCTAAGGGGTCATTGCAGTCAGAGGCACTGTGCCCCAGTTACAATGTTGTGAAGGTGAATGGGTCCAAACTTTTCCATGCATTGTCCTTCAGAAAGATTTCTTTTCCACTGGTGTCCTTTCAGCCTCTGTACATTTTATTTCATGAATTCGGCCTAAGCAATTGTTGAGGTTTCCCCATGCTAATTTTCCAACCTTTTCAGTGTCGACCTCCTCAGTGCAGCTGCTGGCATGGCATTGCTGTGGGCTCTTTGGTTGGAGCTGCGGTGTCGTGGGCCTACCCACTGTCCTTAATAAGACATCATTGGCAGGGACAGCCATCTTCTGAAAGGTTGCACCAAAAGATATGTTGACAACATTGGCAGACTTGGGAACTCTGTAACAGGCCCAATGTTGGGGGCCTAACACCCAACAGAAAATCCAGATGAATATCAGCATTTGAGTGTAACTTGGATTAGTAGTTGAAGAAAAGGAAAGCAAAGAGATGGTAATGCGTTAGGTAAATGCAATTAGGACTACTTTCTAACGTTAAGGATAGCACCCACATTGATTGGTTGAGCTGAATGATTTGTTTCTGTGCAGTAACATCTGTGTATTTCTGTTCAAAATGAAATTAGTGTTGTACAGTACTGAAGCTGTAAATAAGCCAAGCAGTCAAAGGGGTCTGTTCTTTTTGCTGATTCCAGATTTATGGATGATTAAGATGTTTAAGAGGAGATAGTAAAGGAAAGAAAAAGAGACATAGAGGATCATAAGGTATACTACATTGTAAAACATCCTCAGAGTATTATGGACCAGGTCCGACCCCTCAAAACATTTTTAAGCAGGTAGCCCAGACCGTAATTTTGCTGTTCGTTTAGGTAATTATATAGTGGATATTACTGGAGTGATGTAGCTAATTTGACAGCCAAGTTTTCAACAAACAGAATTTATTTACAAAATTACGGAATGAAAAACAAAGAACAGAAAATAGAATACCGGATAACTTATCCTATCCAAAAACCCGACAGATTATCCTGATTTAATTATGCTGTTCTGAAAATACTTGCAATAATCCCAATAAACACATCCCTTAGCACAAAGAGTAAAATTGAAACAAACTAGGGCTCACAGGCTTGTAAAAGAGAGAGAGAGAGAGAGTACCGGCTGGACTTGCCCGAGTAGCCATTCTTCACACACACTACTGCTGAGCTGAATCAAAGACTCCAATCTAAACTCCCCGTTGATTATATCGGTTTTCTTTACAACATGAATGCGTTAGGCTGGAGGCATTATCTGTTCGGGGTAAACAAAAAGGGCCCCAATAAACCTTTCAAACCCAGCCTAGTTGGAGCCTGGCCAATTACCCCCTTTCTGGAAAAAAAACTCAAGAGCATAGTAACCTTGTAAAAAGACCAACATTGTGACACCTCCCCCCTTAAAAAAACCCATCCGTATCCAAATATGGCTTCATATTTCAAAACCCAAGATAATAGTGGTTAGTACCCTAAAACACACGTATACATTCACTGACTATAACCATGCAAACATGCACCACTACATTCGGATTCAGTCTACAGTTCTCCCACCACCGATCGCCTTCATCTCTCATTCGAGTCTCGATAATGCATCGGTAATCACATTTTTTTGACCTGCCACATGCACAATTTTCAAATTGAATGGCTGTAACAATAGGCTCCATCTAATCAGTCTGGCATTTTTGTCCTTAACTTTCTCCACAAATTTCAATGGGTTATGATCAGTTTAGGTGCCTGTCTCAGATGTGTTGCTGGTAATATAAACACTGAAATATTGTAGTGCCCTGACCAAGCTCAAACTCTCTTTCTCAGCTGTCAAATATTTCTGCTGATGAACATTCAACCTCCTGGAGAAATACCTGATAGGTCTTTCTATCTTTTTGTCGTCATCCTGCAGGAGCACAGCACCGACACCCACATCACTCACATCGATAGCCACCTTGAAAGGCTTTGCATAATCAGGTGTAGCTAATACCGGGACAGTCCTTAGGCTGTCAAATGCCTTCTGAGATCCACTGTCCACTGAAACTTCTGGCCTTGTTTTAGCATTTCAGTGAGTGGAGCAGCCACACTGCTAAAATTCGGCTCAAACTTTCGATAAAATTCTCTCAATCTCAGGAACCTTACTACTGCTCTTTTTGTTGATAGAATAGAATAGAAAAGTACAGCACTGAACAGGCCCTTTGGCCCACGATGTTGCGCCGAGATTTAATCCTAATGTAAAATATAATAACTTAACCTACGCACCCCTCAACTCACTGCTATCCATGTGCATATCCAGCAGTTGCTTAAATGTCCCCAATGACTCTGCTTCCACCACCACAGCTGGCAACGCATTCCATGCATTCACAACTCTCTGTGTAAAAAACCTAGCTCTGACATCTCCTTTATATCTTCCTCCTAATATCTTCAAACTATGACTCCTCATACCAGTCAATCCTGCCCTGGGGAAAAGTCTCGGGCTATTGACACTATCTAGTCCACTCATTATCCTGTATACCTCGATCAGGTCACCTCTCTTCCTCCTTCTCTCCAGAGAGAAAAGTCCAAGATTATTCAACCTTTCTTCATAAGGCAAGCCCTCCAGTCCAGGCAGCATCCTGGTAAACTTTCTTTGCACCCTCTCCAAAGCCTCTGTATCTTTCCCATAGTAGAGCGACCAGAACTGGACACAGTATTCCAAATGTGGTCTCACCAGGGACTGGACACAGAACTGGACACAGTATTCCAAATGTGGTCTCACCAGGGACAGCAAAACCTCATGGCTCTTAAACTCAATCCCCCTGTTAATGAAAGCCAAAATATCATATGTTTTCTTAACAACCCTATCCACTTGGGTGGCAACTTTGAGGGATCTATGTACTTGCACACCCAGATCCCTCTGTTCCTCCACACTGCCAAGGATCCTGTCTTTAAACCTATATTCAGCATTTGAGTTTGAGCTTCCAAAATGCATCACTTCCCATTTATCCAGGTTGAACTCCATCTGCCATTTCTCAGCCCAGCTCTGTATCCTGTCTATGTCACACTGCAGCCTGCAGCAGCCCTCTATACAATTGACGACACCTCCAACCTTTGTGTCATCTGCAAATTTACTAACTCACCCTCAACCTCCTCATCCAAGTCATTTATAAAAACTACAAAGAGCAGAGGCCCAAGAACAGAGCCCTGCGGGACCCCACTCAACACTATCCTCCAGGCAGAATACTTTCCATCTACAACCACTCTCTGCCTTCTGTCAGCCAACCAATTCTGAATCCAGATAGCCAAATCTCCCTGTATCCCATACTTCCTGACTTTATGAATAAGCCTACCATGGGGAACCCTATCAATGCCTTGCTAAAGACCATGTACATCACATCCACTGCTCGACCATCATTGACCTGTCTTGACACCTCCTCAAAGAACTCAATAAGATTTGTGAGGCATGACCTGCCCCTCACAAAGCCATGCTGACTGCCTTTAATCACACTATGCTTTGCCAAATAGTCATAAATCCTATCCCTCAGAATTCTTTCCAGAATTTTCCTGACCACAGACGTAAGACTGACTGGTCTGTAATTACCAGGGATTTCCCTATTACCCTTCTTGAAAAGAGGAACAATATTCGCCTCCTTCCAATCCTCTGGTATGACTCCTATGGAGAGTGAGGAGGCAAATATCCTTGCCAGCAGCTTAGCAACCTCCTTTCTCACTTCCCAGAACAGCCTAGGAGAAATCTGATCTGGCCCTTATCAATCTTAATGTTTTCCAAAATTTCTAGCACATCAACTTCATCAATCTTCATCTGGTCAAGACTGTATCCCAGCTTCTCTAAGTTTTCATTTATAACAAGTTCCCTTTCCTTAGTGAAAACCAAAGCAAAAAACTCATTTAGGGCTTCCCCTATCTACTCAGACTCCACGCATAAGTTCCCTCCACTATCCCTGATCGGCCCTACCTTCTCCCTGATCATTCTCTTATTCCTCACATATGAGTAAAATGCCTTTGGGTTCTCCCTAATCCTTCTTGCTAAGCCTTTTTCGTGCCCCCTCCTGGCTCTCCTCAGTGCATTTCTGAGCTCCTTTCTAGCAAGCCTGTAATCCTCTAAAGCTGTGCTAGATCCTTGCTTCCTCCACCTTACATAAGCTGCTTTCTTCCTTTTGATGAGAAGCTCCTCTGTTCTCTTCATCCAAGGTTCCTTAATCTTACCCCTTCTTACCTGTCTCAGAGGAACAAATTTGTGTATCACTCACAACAACTGCTCCTTAAATAGTCTCCACATGCTTGCTGTGCCCTTTCTGTGGAACAATTGCTCCCACCCTGTACTTCCCAACTCCTGTCTGATGGTGTCATAATTTCCTTTTCCCCAATTAAATATCTTTCCTCGGTAACTGCTCCTTTCACTCTCCAAGGCTATGCTAAATGTGAGGCAGTTGTGATCACTTTCACGAAAGAATTCTCCCATTGCGAGATCTGACACTTGTCCTGGCTCGTTGCCAAGCACCAAGTCCAAAATGGCCTCTCCCCTCATCAGTCTGTCTACATACTGAGTAAGGAAACCCTCCTGAACACACCTGACAAAAAAGGCTCCATCCAAACCATCTGCACTTAGGAGGTTCCAGTCGATATTGGGAAAGTTGAAATCACCCATAACAACAACTCTGCTACTTTTGCATTTTTCCAGAATCTGCCTGCCTATGAGATCTTCAATCTCTCTACTGCTATTAAGTGGTCTGTAGAAAACTCCCAATGACTTGGCTGTTCCCTTGCTGTTCCTAACTTCCACCCATACTGACTCAGTAGCCAAACCTTCCTCGACAACCTTCGTTTCTGTAGCAGTGATGCACTCTCTGATTAGCAATGCTACACCCCCTCCCCCTTTCCCACCCTTCCTGTTCTTTCTAAATGTTCTAAACCCTCGAACATCAAGCAACCATTCCTGTCCCTGTGAAACTCACGTTTCCGTTATGATGGTGTGGGAAATTCCCCAATTACTGTCGTTTTCGCATCCTGTGGGGCTATTTGTCTGTGTCCAACAACATGGCCCAGGAAGGTGACTTGGGCTTAGGCAAATTCATTTTTGGCCAACTGTATCACCAAGCCTGCCTTCCAAATTCGATCGAACAAGTCCAAAAAATGCTGTAAATGTTCCTTCCATGAGTGACTAAAAATTACCAGGTCACCAATGTATACCGCACAGTTGGATAATCTAGCAATGACCTTATTGGTTAGTCTCTAAAATGTGGCTGGAGCGTTTTTCATACCAAATGGCATGACATTAAAAAGATATAGTCCATGTGGTGTTACAAAAGCTGAAATTGCCTTTGCTCTCTCTGACAAATTTACCTGCCAGTGGCCTCTGAGCAGGTCCAACTTAGAAATGTAAGTTGCTTGTCCCACCTTTTCAACAGTCTTCCAACCGCGAAATTGGATGTACATCAGTCTTTGTAATTGCATTGACTTTGCGATAGTCCACACATAACCATTGGATACCATCTGGCTTTGGCACCATTACTGTAGGTGAGCTCCAGTCACTGTAACTCACTTTGATTAAGTCATGCTGGAGCATGCATTCAATCACCTTCTGAACCTGTGCCAATTTTAGAGGGTTATGCCTGTAAGGATGTTGCTTAATTGGAACAGCATCTCCTATATCTACATGATGCACAATTAGGTGAGTACTTCCCAGATTCCAGCATCTGCAGTAATTTGCTTTTATTTCTGCATATCTCCCCATGTGATAGTAAAAACTCTTTCAGGTCATTTCGATTTTCTTGTGGAAGGTAACTCAATAATTTATCCCAAATTTTGAGAACTTCCTCATTGTCCAATTTAATTTGAAGAATGTCTAATTCAGAATGCTCTGAATTTGGTTCTTCCACCTATGTTGTAATCATTAACACCATCTCCTCTTGCTTTCCTTCCCTTCCCTTGGTGGGCGGCACGGTGGCACAGTGGTTAGCACTGCTGCCTCACAGCGCCGGAGATCCGGGTTCAATTCCCGCCTCAGGCGACTGACTGTGTGGAGTTTGCACGTTCTCCCTGTGTCTGCGTGGGTTTCCTCCGGGTGCTCCGGTTTCCTCCCACAGTCCAAAGATGGGCAGGTCAGGTGAATTGGCCATGCTAAATTGTCCGTAGTATTAGGTAAGGGGTAAATGTAGGGGTATGGGTGGGTTGCGCTTCGGTGGGGCGGTGTGGACTTGTTGGGCCGAAGGGCCTGTTTCCACACTGTAATGTAATCTAATCTAATCAAAATACCTTTTGAGCATATTCACATTACACACTCTGTGGGATTTCTTCCTGTCTGGAGTCCCTATCAAGTAGTTCACCTCACTCAATTTACTTTCGATTTAATAAGGTCCACTAAACCTTGCTTTTAAAGGTTCACTTATTGCTGGAAGTAACAGTAATACTTTATTCCCGATAGCAAAATTGCAAATTTTTGATTTCTTGTCTGCTTCCTGTTTCATTGTACGCTGCGATATTTTTAAATGCTATCTAGCCAACTCCCCAGCTCTATTCAATCGGTCTCTAAGATTTGACACATAGTCCAAATGTGTGGTCTCAGAATTCTGACTTACTAACTTCTCCATAATCAATTTTAATGGTTCTCTTACTTCATGCCCAATAACTAATTCAAATAGACTGAATTTGGTTGATTCATTTGGTGCATCTCTGATCGCAAAAAGCACAAACGGAATTCTCTTATCCCAATCATCTGGATAGTCTTGACTATAAGCCCCTCAACATGTCCTTCATGTCAGATGCCACCTTTCCAGCACTCCCTGCGATTCTAGATGGTATGCTGTAGATTTAAATTGTTATATTCCTCACTGTCCATAACTCCTTGAGTAATTTTGATGTGAAGATTGACCCTTGATCTGACTGTATCTCTATTGGTAGTCCATTTCTAGTAAACATTTGAGTAATTCCTTGACAATCCTTTTCGCTGTAATATTGCGTAGTGGAATATCTAGTTGATACGTCCATTATTGTTAAGAAATACTGATTCCCACTTTTTGTTTGAGGCAGGGGATCTAGGCAATCAATTAAGACTTTTGTAAAAGGTTCCTCAAATGCTGGAATAAGTATTAAATGTGCAGGTAGTATTACCGCCTATGGTTTTCCAGTTACCTGACATGTATGACACGTCTGGCAAAATTCAACTACATTCTTGTACAAGTCCAGGCCAGTCTTTGTATTTTAGCCTGTGTTTTCCTCACTCCTAAATGAGCTTCTAGTGGTAGCTCATGCACCACTCACAACACCTCCTTTCTATACCCCACTCCCACTGGCAAGACAATTTTTTGAAGTTCTGCCCATTTCTCATCTGCATGAATATGTGATGGTCTCCATTTCCTAATTAAGATACAATTGTTTCAGGTAATAACAGTTAGGGATACATTCAGATTCCTTCTCTGTATATGCCTTTGATACAACTGCTTTAAATTTTAATCTTTCTACTGTAACTCAAAGCATTTTGCAGAGCTAAGGATATTTGCATGATTACGTATTTGCTCTTGCTTTGTCTCAACTATCGGATCGAACACAGTGTCTGCTAATGCCACTTCAGCTTTCTTATCTATGTCCTTTGATCTCTTCTGCTTCAACTGGTAACTGTGACCTCATTACTACACAATCAGGGGAGATTCCAGGGTAAAAATCTTGCATTGCTTCAGTTGTTTGAGTCTCCGCTGCCTTTTTAACCATGGTAGGCAGCACGCCTACCAGTAAATCAGTTATATCATTGGCAAGGCCAAATTGTATTCCTGGAGGGTTTTGCCAGAATTTGTCCAGTACCACAAATTCTCCACTCTTTTAGGGACACACTAGAGTGCTTTTTGTCTCACCGCAATTCCCATTACTAGCACCTTTTCTGGCAATAGCCCTTCAGGAATACATAATTCCTCCTCTTTCAGCATCACAGACTAAGAGGATCCTGTGTCCCTTAATATTGTAACCTCTTTACCTGTTATTCTTGGCCTATGTAAATAAGCTTTACCTTTGCAGGGATTTTTTTTTACACAGATCTGGCACTTCTTTTTTTTGTAAATATTTCTATTGAGAAAAAAATGTTGGACTTTTTACAAAATTATAAAATTATGACAAAATAGTATAACAATCTTATAATATAACAACAATAACAGTAAACAAACTATTACTCTACTCCACAAACAGTTTAAAGGAAAAGAAAAATAGAAATAAAAAACCCTACCCATACTACAATTCCAATAAATAAATTAAATTTAAAAAAACTAAATTGAATTGAACCAAGGCAAATTAAACTAAATTAAGTTACAACACTCAGCACAATCCCACCAAAGCTCCCCATCACCAGGAGCATCAGTTGGCATACCCGTATTTATTTGAAATTCTTTCTCCCAGGGGACCTTAGCCTGCCAGACACAGCCCTCACGGCTACACGACGACCCTGACCAATATAGCCGACAAGTCTGCGTCTATATAGTTCAAAAAGGGTAATACATGTGAGGAAGTCCAGGGGATGTGCTCCATAACTAACTTATGCCACCCCGAGAGTCCTGGGGATTTTCCGACATCCAGCTCATCAGAATGTTCTTCCTCACACAATATGAAAGAATATTAAACAGTTTCTTCCCATGCATGACCAAAGAGGGGAGATTTGGCAAATCCAAGCAGAGGGACACCGGTTCTACCTTGACCTCGGTTCCCAAGGCCCCTTCCAAGACACTCACTATAGTACCCCAATACCTACGAAGCTTTTGGCATGACCACAAGCAATGAGTAAGAGTACCAATATCCATTTTAGATTTGGAGCACATTGGAGATGCTCCTGTCTTGAATTTTGCAAGCTGCTCTGGTGCCAGGTAAGCCCTGTGGAGTACCTTAAGTTGCATAGGCTGCGTCCTATTGCAAATTGAAATCTTCCTTACATTCTCCCAAATATCCTCCTATGCCTCTGACGAGATATCAACCCAAATTCCTGAGTCTAAATCCCCCAATGTCCTTCGAGATACTGCATCCTAATAAATGATAGAGGGTGCTGACCGAAGGAGTACCCACGAACTGAAAGATCTTCCTCTCCACCTCAGTCTTGTAGGGGCTAACCATTAATGTTGTCTTCTTATGTATAAAGTTCCTAATCTGAAAATAACGGAAGAGGTCCCTCCCAGATAGTTCATATTTCTGGCTCAACTGCTCAACAGACATCAGGATCTTCCCCTCAAACAAATTTCCCAAACAGGAAGCTCCTCTAGACTCCCAGAGCCAAAAGCCATAATCCCTCGATCCTGGCCAGAATCTTGGCATTCCTACAGTGGGAGTAAAAGAAGAAGTCTTTTGTAAATTGCCCTCACTTTGTTGCATCATTCTCCATGCTTTAACCATATTAAGGACAATCGGGCTTCTGCAATGGTCCATAACAGTCCTCATCTTGTCCGTAAACAACAAATTACTGAGGGGGAATTCTGCCTGGGAAGCCTTGGTGTCCAGCCAAATTGACCTCGCGTCCTGGCAAGCCCAATCAGCTACACAAGAAAATAGGGAACTTTGTTGACATTTCTTAAAATCTAGAAAATCCACACTCCTGCAGAAGCACCAATTTGGCAAGCTTAATAAGAGGCCGCCTGTGATGCCAGATAAAAGAACCAAGCCAACTGTTAAGCCTTCGTAGCGCCTGCCTGGGCAGCATCAAAAGAAGTATTCGCATGGGATATAATAAATGAGGAAGAGGTGCATTCAAAAGAGACGCCTGCTATGAAGACGCCTTGGAAGTCCAAAGTCTTAAAAAAGGTCTCCATCTTTGCCACTCTGTCCTTACAGCTCTCCAACTGGTACAACTCAGTGTAGAATTTCTGTGTTAATCTTTTTGGAGTGGCAAGTGAGAGTACTTGCACACTCTCTGATGGATGTGATAGATTGGGGGGGCACTCTTCTTTCTGGCCAGGTATGTCAGATATCTACCCAGTTTATCACCATACTCGAATAACCTCTGTTTTGCAAAGGAGATTCAGAGCAACCCGGAGGGCTGTAATCCGCTGCAACGTGGTCTGTCAAAGTATGCTGTCTCATCTGCCTTCAGCCGGGCCTCGAGCATATGCTGCTGCTCTCCCCTCTGCTGCTTCCAGGTTGCCGTGTAAGAAATAATCAAACCCCATGCATAGGCCTTGGCAGTCACCCAGAGCACCGATGGATTACTGGCCATACGTGAATTAATGACCCAAAAAGTTTAAATTCCCGCAAAAAATACTCAGTAAACTTGCTAACCTTCAGGAGGAAAGAAATCATGCACCAATGTAGCGAGTCTGTCTCATTACCTCCGGCCTTGACCTCCATATACACTGAATTCAAAAATGTCAATGGGGCAAAAAACATGTCAATCCTAGTGTAGTGGGTTAGAGAAAAAGGTGAAGTCCCTACCCTTAGGGTGAAGACATCTTCACGCATCCACCAACCCCAGCTCCCCACTCAGGTCTACCAGCTGCCTGGATTGCAGGGATATGCCCATGTGACCCCTCGACATTCTGCCTACCTCGGGGTCCATAAGATGGTTAAAGTCTCCCACTATAATTGTATGATGCGCTCCGAGGGTCATCAACCTGGAAAGTGCATCCATTAAATATTTGAAGTGATGTGCTGGGGGTCAATATACATTCAAATCCCGTACTCCTCTCCATTTTTTAAAGCTTTAAGGATCACAAACCACCCATATTCATCCTTATTTTGGTCTAACAGCTGAAATGGGAGAATCTTCTGGGTGAGTATAGCGACTCCTCTGCTTTTAGAATTAAAGGATGAGAAAAACACCCAGCCGAGCCCTCCCTGCTGTAACCTGAAGTTCTCCTTATTGGTTAGATGTGTTTCTTGCAGCAAGGCTACATCAACTCTTCCTTTTCTAAGACTTGCAAGTATCTTATTTCTCTTAATCGGTGAATGATTCCCCTTAATATTCCAGCTGCACCATTTAAACAAACAATTAGCCATAACAGTCCGAGAACAGCCCATGACCCCCTGGGAGGATGAACCCCACTCCTTGCCTACATGGGGCACTCACACAACCCACTAAACCCTCCTTAGCTCTGTCTAGCTGAAGCTGTGCCTCAAACCCAGGCAAAACAAAGTTTAAAAAAAAAGTTACATGCATCTTATAACAAGAAAATTAAAAGTGGGCATTCAGCCCATCCCATCCATACTTTGACCCTAGGCAATTCTTGGTAGATAAACCCTCCCGATTCCATACCAAGAGAGAGAAAAGAAAAGGGAATGATAAAATAAAATCAAAGGATAATGGGAGGGGAGAAAGAAGGGAGAAAAAAGAGAAAAAGAAAAAGGAGACCCCCACATATCAAAAGAATAAAACCAGGCAAACCACAGAGGGAAAAAAAACAAAGTAAACACTATTATCCATAATATTTGAGCCAGCCAGTCTATTTTAAGGCGTCAGGAAGTCCTTTGACTTTTCTGATGACTCAAAATTAAACACGGACCCTCCGTGGCTGAACCGCAATATTGCCGGATATCTTAAAGAGTACTGAATATTCAAGTCCCTCAGCCTCCTCTTTGCCTCATCATAGGCCCTCCTGTTGTGGATCACGGCCGCAGAAAAGGCTTGGAAGAACATAATTCTTGATCCCTTTTATATGAGGGCCTGTGGATCCTTCCCCAGTGCTCTGGAAGCATCCAACACCATCTGCTTATCTATATCGTGCTGGAGTTGCACTAGGACCGGGCGAGGGCGCTGGTGTGATCCGGGCCTGCGCACTGCGATGCGGTGGGCCTGCTCAACCCGCACCCAGTCCGCCCCAAGTTCCAACTTCAAAAACTATAGGAGACATGCTCCAAAAATTTGACTAGCTGACCTTCTTCCTTCCAATCAGGCGGATGATCTTCCAATGGCCTCAATTTTCAAGGTCGTCGACCTGCTCCACTGAAGCCCAAACCTGTCTTTCCAGGGCCTGGACCTGACCCGCTGAGGATTCTGCCACAGTTTCGGAAGCCGCGGTCCGCTGTTCCACCTCCACAATGCGCTGCTTGAGACGCTGGTTCTCCTGGTCATACTTCTGCAGTATGGCCGTGATCAGTTCCAGCCTGGTCGGTCTCCTTCATCGCTGAATCAAATTCTCTAAGAGTTTCATGAACTCCAAGATCAGGCTCTGCTCCACAGGTAAGTCCCCAGGACATTCGTGGAGACCGATGCTGAGGTCATGGGTGTGTCTGTTGCTGCAGGGGAGTGCCATGCTAGGTGTAATCCTCACTGTCCTTTTCCCTTGGTCATCTTCCTTAATCAACAAAACAGGCACACAGCAATTCTGGGGATCTAAAGCTGCCGATTTCTACCACAATAACTAAAAAAGGGAGGGTAAATGCACCAATTTGCCTGGATTATTGTGCAGAGCTCAGCAGGGTAGACCTACTGGATCAATGCCATCTTGGATCTTAGCACTTCCTTCTCAACCAATCTCTGATCAGCTTGTACACTCTGCAGCTTTCTAGCTTCCACTGTGCTTTCTGTTACCATTCCAACAAAACTCCCAGGCTTATCTTGTTTTCCTACATCTGGCTTTTTCCTAGCCCACCAACATTATGATTTCATGTGGCCTACTTTATTGCAATGAAAATACAGGAGCTTTTTACCTTCTTTGTCCTCTTCAATGGTTTCCTTTTTACCCTGTGGTAAGTTATCCTTATGATCTTCTCTGAGATCTATCTTTCCCTTCCTCCTTAAGGATTTCTCTTTGCCCCAATTTCTATCCCTCATGGACTGAAATTGATTCTGGAAGCCAAACCATGTTTTATAGACCAGCTCATAACCATCAACCACTCCAGCTGCTAACCTTGCCTTTTTAACTCTCTGCTCTTCCACTTAAGTTCACACTACTTCCTCACTAATCTTATCTCAGCCTTCACCTCCATCCTTTTAAGCTGACTTTCCCTTCTAAGTGTCATTTCCTGAAGTTCAAACTCTCTTTTTCTCGCTCTTCTGCTTTCATTTGTAACTCAAACTGTTTCATTTCTGCTGCCCTTTCCTTATCTCTTACCTCTAACTCAAGCAGCTTCATTTGCAATTGAATTTTTGCCATCTGTACAGATCCTGATGGTGTTTCCAGCAAATTTAAATGCTGAACTGTTGCTATAATCATCTCATCTTTCCTCAGTTAGAAGGTAGCTCCAAATCCAGCTTGTCTGCTAATTCCAGCAGTTTGGCCTTAACTATCTTTTGTAAAACCCACAAAGTCACTTCATCCACCCCAAGAAAATTCTTGGTGACTGAAAGAGCCATTGCTATCCCAGCAATGTTTAAATCAACTAAATTATACCCAGAATAATTTTAAGCTCCATTGATCTTGGAGGGATGCAGTGTAGGCTCATTACAAAGTAAGGAATTTAATTATAAAAAGGGTGGCACAGCGCCAGAGACCCGGGTTCAATTCCCACCTCAGGCGACTGACTGTTTGCACATCCTCCCCGTGTCTGCGTGGGTTTCCTCCAGGTGCTCTGGTTTCCTCCCGCAGTCCAAAAATGTGCAGGTAAGATGGATTGGCCATGCTAAATTGCCCGTAGTGTTAGGCGAAGGGGTAAATGTAGGGGAATGGGTCTGGGTGGGTAGCGCTTCAGCGGATCGGTGTGGACTTGTTGGGCCAAAGGGCCTGTTTCCACATTGTAAGTAATCTAATCTAATAAAGACCTACCACTCGCTGTCTCCGAGTCCAAACAATTCCAATCCCAAATCCCAATTCAGAACTACAAACAAAACTCATAAAGGGCCCCCAATCTGTTATGGACCAGGCACAACCCCTCAAAACATTTTAAGCAGGTAGCCCAGACTGTCACTTTGTTATTCTTTTAGTAAGTGTATAGTGGATATTCCCAGAGTGAATTAGTTGATTCAACTGCCAAGTTTTAAAGAAAGAGAATTTATTCACAAATTTACGGAATGAAACAAAAAGGACAGAAAATAGAATACCGGATAATTTCTCCCAACCAAAAATCAGGCAGGCTATCCCAACTTAATGATGCTGTTCTGAAAGTACCTGCAACTGTGCCAATAAACACATCCCTTAGTACAAAGAGTGAAAATGAAACAAACCAGGGTTTACAGGTTTGAAAGAGAGAAAGAGAGTACTCAGCTGGACTAGCCCCAGCAGCCTTTCTTCACACACACACTGCTGCTGAACTGAATCAAAAATGCTAATCTAAACAAAGGCTAGCTAGACAGCTAGTTGGCCGCTCTCCTTTGATTAGATTGGTTTTCTTTATGACATGAAAGCCTTAGGCCGGGTGAATTATCTGTTCGGGGTAAACAAAAAGGGCCCCAATAAACCTTTCAAACACAGCCTAGTTGGAGCCTGGCCAATTACCCCCTCTCTGGAAAAAAAACTCAAGTGCATAGTAACCTTGTAAAAGGACCAACATTGTGACAAGAACTTCTATAAAATGGTCGTTCGTTATAGACGGAAACCTGGGTTCATTAAATGTATTGTTTAACTTGCTTGACACTACAATCGTTTGCTACAAACTTTGTGTCTTATGGTCCTGTTTCACAAACACCTGATGAAGGAGTAGCATTCCGAAAGCTAGTGCTTCCAAATAAACCTGTTGGAGTATAACCTGGCGTTGTGTGATTTTTAATGTTGTCCACCCCAGTCCAACACTGGCTTCTCCACATCCTAATTAGAGATGTATTTTTAGTACTTGTTCCATTGTGCTTTTCCAAGTTACAGCAATACATCTCTATTTCACAGAATAGTGAGATTAAATGAACCATTACTTTTCAAAAATGCTCAAGTTAGTTGAAAAAAGTATTTCCTCAATTACTTTAAAAGCATTTCTGCACAAACTTGGAGCATGTTTGGACAGTGATAGTCATACCTACTATTAAGGTCTCAGGTTCTGGAGAGAATCTTGAATGATGCTTTTATTTAACACATTTTTACTGTACTTTACTAAGGTTTAAACTAAAGTTCATGAGGAAGCATCTCCCAAATTAATCTAAATATCAGAAATCTGATCAGTATGATAATTTGCTTTACATTTTTTCTTGTCTGATTGAAAATGTATCCACAACTCATTATTATTACACTGCTCATTAAATGGACTGACATTATTAGCCCAAATTACAAATTAACTAATAATTTAGGTCAATTTGCACAAGCTTTAATTTTCCTTTCTTATGAACAGATCTTTCTTTTCATTTCCTGCATCAATGAAGAATAGCCAGTTACCTAACTTCTAAATAAAACCTCTGATCATCTAGTCCTCCACATAGCCTCCAGAAATTCCTCATCTTTCTCTCTGGAAGATGCCTGCTATATTTCAACAACAATCATCCATACATCTTGTATGCCTGTGGCTGAAACCTAACCACTTCTGGTGTCGAATAAGCATGTGCATGATGGCCACATATTGCACATTTAAGATCCTGCTTTACACCTGTAAATGGGCACAGCACAATTCATTTTCTATGTCATTGTAATTTATTCTAGTCACTAATGTTTTACGTATTATATGGTTTTAAAATACAGATTAGCCATGCTAATTGAATGGCAGAATAGACCAGAGGACTGAATAGTTTATGTTCTGAAATGGATAACAGATTTTACATCTTTCTGTGTCAGTGGGATTTTGCTACACTCCAGTATACCAGTTCAGAATCCAAAGGTTGATCTCTGGCAAACCAGATATTGAGGGCGAACAAGAGACAATGGAGACAGAGAGTGAAGTATTGTCATGTGATATTGGGAAAAGAGAGGATGGTATACATTTCTGTCCTGTTTTTCATTATCTCAAGTTAGCCCAATGTGCTTAAAAGTAGGGTGGCAACCAATTTACAGATTGCAAAATTCCACTAAAAAAAATCAAACAGATAATGACAAGTGGTCTTTTAATGACATTCAGATAAATATTGGCCATGTTATCGATGAAACCTTATCTCCAGTGCTGTCGAATTTTTTACATCAGTCAAAAGTTAGTCAGGACCTTAATGTTTTATTAAGACAGTCCTACCACCAGTACAGGTTGGTATGGTCGAAGTTTGAACTGACTAATATTATCTGCATTTTGATTCACCAAAGTATTTCAAACTCAGAACTAGAAAATTAAATTGCCTGCTCCCTGTCTCCATCCTTTAATTGTTTATTTAATTGCTTATTTTCTACTTGAACAGCAATATTTACCATCTGTTTTTGATTAATAGTTTAAGGTACTACTTAGTAGCATAGAAATAATGTTTGTATAAGTTAACATTAATGTGGTTTGTCATTAAAATATTTTCAATACTCTGATTCCAATAAAGCCCTAATTATTATTGTGTAAATATATTCATCACTGAGGTGGATGCAATGTTGACAGTTACATCAAGTTTCATAGAGAGTGTTTTCTCAAGCTATTGTCACAAACTCGCCTCCTCTATTACTAATGCCAGCTCTATGGTGACCCCATCATCTGATGATAGCCTGATTATCATAGCTGGAATAACCTGTCCCTGCCCAGATATGCTGGTCCCATCTTTAAAAGGCCACTGCAGTCAGGCAAAAAGGTAGAGAGACAAAACACTGGTAACTATAGGCAAGTTGATTTAACATCTGTCATTGGGAAAATGTTCGAATCGGTCATAAAGGATAAAATAGCAATACAGAAATGTATAAGCTAATAAAGCAGAATTGACATGACTTCATAAAGGGTAAGCATGACTGACTAAATGTTTTAGAATTATTTGAGAAGGTAACAAGTAAAATAGATAAAGGGTGACCAGCAGAGATAATATATTTGGATCTCCAAAAGGTATTCCAAAAGGCTGTCATGACTCACTTGGGAATATGTGCTCATACTTGAGTCCCACTATTCCTGGGTTCATCTAGTTGTCTTATATGGCCCTACCCATGTATTATCGTATATTAGAGCATCCCTAAATAAAGTACATCATTAAATACTTCATCTATGACTTGGTTCATAAGTCTTTGGAATGTAGCTGGGATAATTTTGTTTTTTAACCCAAATGACATGATTTGAAAGTAATATGGCAATCAATACAGCCTTCTACTAATGGAATTCAGTGCAAATCTTTTTCTTTTGTGATTGCATTTGCCTTAATCTATACAGAACCTGATTGATTCATTTAGTTTAGAAATCACTGGTGAACTGCAGCTGCTTCAGCTCAATTCAGTCAAGTGATTCTCCACTGTGCATTGAATCTTTGTTTCTACCTGAGTTTTGTTTTAGGCTCAACCACAGAGGATATTGTTCTATTAGTACTAACTCTCCTTTGTCCACATTATACTGGCTAATGTAGTGCATCCAGTTTTAGCTGTATACTTCCTGAATAGTTTTACAAGATCCCCCATTGTCCCTTCTCTAAATACGAGGATACTGTGAATTATTATCCATTGTATTTTTATGTTGGCTAATTAGATTGTAGATGGATTTCTTTGAGAAAAACTTCATTACAATCTGGAGGAAAATGTAAATCATTCTCCAGAAAAAGAGTTTATGTTAGCCCTTAATATAGTTATGGGCCCTGGCTAGATCATTTTTTTAAAAAAGGGTGTTAACTTCCATTTAGACAAAAATCCCTTCATAGCTCTCATCTACCCAATGTACTTGGTTTGCAGCCACAGCAGTGATTGCCTCCAGTCTCTCAGTTGGAGTGAAGCTACTATTTTATTTGCGGCATTTTCCTTTTCAATTTTCTATTCAAACTCATTCTTATGAACCCCAAGAATTTCCTTGGACTTCCAGCATTCTGAACGAATGTGCCCACATTGTTACGATGAGAACAAATTAGGCCTTTGATTTTCAAAACCACCCTCAGTACTTCCCTTTTTCAGGTGAGGAGGAGATCTTGGGACATTTCTAACTATATACTCTTCACTCTGGCTACTTAAATTACTTTTATTTTTCCTACTTTGTTTCCCTTTCAAATTTATAAAGGTGATGGAAGAAAGTTCACTTTTATGGATCAGTTTATAATCATTAGCCATTACTGCTGCCAGACTTGTAGTTGCAATTTACTGGAATTCAACATGAGTTCTTATCACAAAAGGTAGTGAGCTTCTAAAATTTTCTAAGAGAAGGATCTCGATGAGGACTTCATACATAGTTTTAGGTTTTAATGCTCATATCTATCTGTCAAAATTACTTTGCTTAACCTTTTCAAATTCAATAGTTTGTTGAGGCTCTCACTTTGAATTTGGAAAGCTTTGCCTCTCTGCCTTAGGCACTTACTCATATGTACCCAGTAAAGCTCTTTCTTGAACTGCATCATAGTCCCTGGAAAGCTTCTCTGACAGTGAAGCATCAGGGTGTAGGTTTGCTCGCTGAGCTGTAGGTTTGATATCCAGACGTCTCATTACCTGGCTAGGTAACATCATCAGTGGCGACCTCCAAGTGAAGCGAAGCTGTTGTTTCCTGCTTTCTTCAATTTCCTGTGTTCACCAGTCAATTTGCTTTTCACAGACAATGTCTAGTGTTCCTTTGACCAATTAATTTGTCTGGTTATTTTCTCAAAGTACTAAAGAATAATTCCATATTCATTCCTTGAAATTTTTATAGGGCCTGCACAAACTTAAACATTTCCTTTCTGGATTTCAGATTGTGATTAGAATTCTCCCCAATAGAGATGTCCTCAGTTTGTGTGTTTGTTTTTATTGTGTATTAAGCTTATACTCATGTTCGCTCTCTTTCCCTTGCCAAATATAATTCTAGTTTTCCCATGTCTAATCTATTCTTTTCAATTCCATTTCCTTTACCTGTTTCTTAAATCCTCATTCCTTTCTTTTGTCTCAAGCTGCTTAAAATGAAACTCGCTATCATCTGATTCCAATGTTTCACAGCCTGGAGTACCTGCTCTCTCTTGTATTCCCACTAAACCCAAATGCCATGTTAGCCTGTCTATTATGTCTGCTTCCTTGGCTTTTTAGCAGGACATTTCACTCCCAACTGACATAGAAGTTCGGTTAACCTGACTTTATCAGTTTCTTTCAAACTCGTTAGGGACAACTCTGCCACCTACAGATAGCCTTGAGCAGTTTCCAGTGCCATTTCTTATTTGAAGTACAGAACGTGGTGTTTTCTTTAGTCCTGTATCACCAACTAATACAGCACAGGAAATGTTGTTGTTGTCTCTGTTTCAAAATATCCCCAGTAAGAGTCACCAATCTCTTATCGTGACCCATTTGAGAAAGTAAGCTGATACTTGTGCCCTGCTCTTGTCACAAAAGTTAATGATTTCATCAAAGTTCCACAATGTACTTGCCCAACGGACTCAGATTAACAACAAACATTAACTAGATTTCTGTAGCTAAGTACTTTTGTACCTAAGATGGTGCCGTAAGTGGCGACTAGGAAACTTTTCTCAATACTCATTTGAGTACATGTGACAATAAAGTTAATTAGAATTCGATGCAAATTAATCAATTCTAACCACCAGGAAACACAAAGTTTAACTATTAATCTATTATTCTACTAACTGAAATTCTAACTCCCTCTTAAATCCCTGTGCATGTACATACAGATGCAGACAAGCAAACAAAAAATGACTAGAGGAACAATATTGGGGAAACACCATTCAATCACACCAATCCACATGTTGATGAGGTATCCAAGTCTTCCAGATCTCTAAGCTCCTTGTTTCCAGATCATTTCTGTTTACTGTGGAGGCCTGTGACCAGTGGAGTGCCACAAGGATCGGTGCTGGGTCCGCTACTTTTTGTCATTTACGTAAATGATTTGGATACGAGCATAGGAGGTATAGTTAGTAAGTTTGCAGATGACACCAAAATTGGAGGTGTAATGGACAGCAAAGAAGGTTACCTTAGATTACAACAGGATTTTGATCAGATGAGCCAATGGGCCGAGAAGTGGCAGATGGAGTTTAATTCAGATAAATGCGAGGTGCTGAATTTTGGGAAAGCAAATCTTAGTAGGATTTATACACTTAATGGTAAGGTCCTAGGGAGTGTTACTGAACAAAGAGACCTTGGAGTGCAGGTTCATAGCTCCTTGAAAGTGGAGTCGCAGGTAGATAGGATAGTGAAGAAGGCGTCTGGTATGCTTTCCTTTATTGGTCAGAGTATTGAGTACAGGAGTTGTGAGTTCATGTTGCGGCTGTACAGGACATTGGTTAGGCTATTGTTGGAATATTGTGTGCAATTCTGGGTCTCCTTCCTATCGGAAAGATGTTGTGAAACTTGAAAGGGTTCAGAAAAGATTTACAAGAATGTTGCTAGGGTTGAAGGATTTGAGCTACGGGAAGAGGCTGAACAGGCTGGGGCTGTTTTCCCTGCAGCATCGGAGGCTGAGGGGTGACCTTATAGAGATTTACAAAATTATGAGGGGCATGGATAGGGTAAATAGGCAAAGTCTTTTCCCTGGGGTTGAGGATACCAGAAATAGAGGGCGTAGGTTTAGGGTGAGAGGGGAAAGATATAAAAGGGACCTAAGGGGCAACTTTTTCAGGCAGAGGGTGGTATGTGTATGGAATGAGCTGCCAGAGGATGTGGTGGAGGCTGGTACAATTGCAACATTTAAAAGGCATTTGGATGGCTATATGAATAGGAAGGGTTTGGAGGGATATGGGCTGGGTGCTGGCAGGTGGGACTAAATTGGGTTGGGATATCTGGACAGCATGGACAGGTTGGACCGAAGGGTCTGTTTCCATGCTGTACATCTCAATGACTCTACTGAAGACAGAGGATATTAATTGACATAAAATTGTTCAGACTTTGAGTCACTGGCTAGAGGCAACAGTTTACAGCAAGTGGTGGGGGGAGAGTAATTACCTTTCAGTTCTTGGTTACTTCACCGTAATAGTGAAAATGAGAGATGCTGTCTGTACTGTTTTTGTATAGTTCACACATGCTCTGTTTACTTGCCTAGTCCTTGCTTTTAAAGGTAAGAGACAGGAGGTTTAAAGGAGATGTGAAGAATTTTTTTTTCACCAAGAGGGTGGTCGGGATCTGGAACTCACTGCCTGAAAGGATGGTGCAAAATAAACAAACAGCAGGTTGGAAGTACACAGCAAGCCAGGCAGCATCAGGAGGTGAAGAAGTCAATTTTTCAGGTGTAACCCTTCTTAGGCAGAAATCTTCATTCTTTTCAATTCCAGCTCCTTTTTTAAATAGAGACAACAACAATTTCTGTGTGATATTAGCAGTGATAAAAGACTAAAGGAAATGTTCTGACATTTAAGAAATATTTAAATGTGCACTTGCAATGCCAAGACTGACAAGGTTATGGACCAAGTACTGGAAAATGGGGTTTAGAATAGTTAGGAACTTGTTTTTGACCAGTGTGACATGGTCAGCTGATGGGCCTTTTTTCTGTGCTGTTGACCTCTATGACAATGGCTCTAAAGCAGTCCTTACCCCGTTTTGGTCTACTATCCAAAGTAAAAAAAAAGGATACAGTCTTCACAAGGCTATTTAATAAGATAGGAGCCATGTTGTTGGGGTTAGTAAATTAGAATGGATAGAGAAACAGCTAAAAGTTGAGATAAGGGGAACAGGGATCAGTGCTAGTGCCATAATTATTTGCAATTTTTTTTTTTAATAGATATTTTTATTAGAAATTTAACATTTTTACAAGTTTACAAAAATAAACAAAACTCTCAGATATAAACATTGATATACAATTAGCTCAAATATACAATAGCCAAAATTTGACAACAAAAACAAAAAAAAAAACAAAACAAAACAAAACAACAAAAAAAAACCCAAAAAAAAACAACAACAAAAAACAAACAGACAAAACTCAACTATCTACTAATCTAACCTACAACTAACCAGGGTGTATATTTAAGTCTCTTACATGCTCGGGATGTGTTAACATCAGATATGATAAAACCCGTATTCGTGCGGGATTCCTCCCCCGAGGGGCCGCGGACCAGCCAGGTTCGTAGTCTCAATTAAATAAAAGCCCTTGTTAGGATAGCCGAAATATCTGTATTTATGTAATTCAAAAAGGGCTGCCATATTTTATAAAATAATTCGGTCTTTCGGTGCACCATATTTGTAAGGAAGTCAAGGGGAATACATTCCATAATTAGTCTGTGCCAATTTGAAAGTCCAGGGGGGCCCTCCGCCACCCAGTTCATCAAAATATTTTTCCTTGCACAGAAAGAAAGAATAGAAAATAGTCTCTTCCCGTACGTGTCCAGGGAGGGAAAGTTCGAAAAGCCCAAGAGGAGAGATACGGGGTCCACTTTTATTTCCGTTCCTAAAATTTCTGTCAGGGTACTTGCTACTTTAGTCCAATATCCACGGATCTTATGACAGGTCCATAAGCAATGTACAAGAGTGCCCACCTCTATTTTGCATTTAGGACACATTGGAGATGCTCCTGCCTTAAATTTTGCCAATCGAACCGGTGCTATATGGGCCCTATGAAGTATCTTCAGCTGGATAGCCTGGGTTCTGTTACAAATAGTAATTCTTCTAGCATTTTCCCAGATATCATTCCACGTTTCTGTGGAGATTTCTAGTCCCAGATCCTGATCCCATGTTTTAAGCAGATTATCCATATCTCCCGATACTTCATCATGTAGCAAATGATAAATATTACTGACGGAAGATACCCCCACTGGTCGTAGGACACTACATTCTCTATCGGATTTATAAAGACTATCTAATAACGTAGTCTTCTTCTGTATAAAATCTCGAATTTGGAAGTATCGAAAGAGGTCTCCATTGGGTAATCCGAATTTCTGACGCAGCTGTCCGAAAGACATCAGGACCCCATCTTTAAATAAATCCCCAAGACATGAGATACCCCTGGCTCTCCAGAGTTTAAAAGTGGCATCTGTTAACCCCGGTTGGAATCCCCATGCTCCCACTATCGGTGCACAGGGGGATGTTTTATGTGAATTACCCTCATTTTGCCGCATTATATTCCAAGCCTTGATTGTATTCAGTATTATAGGGTTTTTACAGTGATCTGTAATGATTTTCCTCTTGTCTGAGAATAAAAGGTTAATAAGTGGGTATTTTACTTGAGAAGCCTCGATGTCCAACCAGATTGATTGTGGATCAGACAAGACCCAATCAGCTATATAACTTAATAGGGAACTTAATTGATATTTCCTAAAATCTGGGAAGTCCAATCCACCCCTTGCCTGTGGAAGCTGTAGCTTCTTCAGCTTAATGAGGGGTCGCCTATGGTTCCAGATAAAGGAACTCAGCCAGCCGTATAATTTACATAAAGCTGTCCTCGGCAGCATCACCGGAAGCATTCTCATAGGATATAGGAGACGGGGCAGGATATTCATTTTGATTAATGCTATTCTACCCAACCAGGAAATTGGCAGGTCTCCCCATCGCTGGAGGTCCTGCCTTATCCTTTCCAATAAATACACAAAATTAGCCTTATACAACTGACCAAATACTGGAGTAATAAAAATGCCTAAATATACGAAACCCTCCAGGGACCAGCGAAAGGGAAAAAGGGAACCGTCCGCTAAGCGGGGTATCACAGCAAGGCCACCCATTGGCATAGCTTCCGATTTTGAAAAATTAATTTTATAGCCTGAGAATGCACTAAATGTATTAATAACTTGGATTAAGCGAGGTATGGACATCAAAGGGTTACTGAGGAATAGAAGAACATCATCTGCATAAAGGGTAATTTTATGTTTACCTGTACCAATCCTTGGGGCCACTATGTTAGGATCAGCTCGTATAGCTTCTGCTAGTGGTTCAATTATTAGCGTGAATAACAATGGCGAGAGGGGACATCCCTGACGGCAGCCCCTACCCACACTGAAGCTATCCGAGCCTAATCCATTGGTAACCACAACTGCTTTGGGATCACTATACAATGTTGAGATCCATTTGGTAAACACCTGTCCAACACCAAACCTCTCCAATGTGTAAAACAAATATGACCATTCGACCCTATCAAATGCCTTTTCCGCGTCTAATGAAACCACTACTCCTGGTATCTTTCCCTGATGACAAGCTTGAATCATATTCAGAGCCCTTCTAACATTATTGGATGATCTACGGCCCTTAATAAACCCCGTCTGATCCTCCTTTATAATATGTGGCAGTATCCTTTCTAATCTCAGTGCTAACGTTTTAGAGAGGATTTTAAAATCTACATTTAGCAAGGATATTGGTCTGTATGATGTACAATCTTCTGGGTCCTTTCCTTTTTTGAGGATAAGAGAGATATTTGCCTCTTTCAGCGAAGGCGGGAGACAGCCCTGACTATATGCATATTTATACATGTCCATAAGTGGACCAACCAGTATTTCTGTAAATTCTTTATAGAATTCAGCTTGAAAGCCATCTGGGCCCGGCGTCTTACCATTTTGAAGGTGCCTAATTGCATCAACTATTTCTTGGGGTGTAAGAGGAGCATTTAGGACCGATACTTGTTCCGGAGTTAGGTCTGGAAAAGTCAAATTTTTAAAAAATGACTGCATCCTCTTCGCCCTATCTTCACAATCCTGTGATTTATATAACTCAGAATAGAATTTTCTAAAGGTCGCATTAATCTTTTTATGATCATGAGTCAAAATACCCGTACTTTCCTTAATAGACATAATCGTCTGAGGGGCCTTTTTTTTCTTTGTAAGAAATGCTAAGTATCTACCCGGTTTGTCGCCATACTCATATAATCTTTGCTTTGCAAATAATATTTCCCTCTTAGCCGTTTGAGTAAGTGTAGTATTTAGAGCTGTCCTAAGAGCTGTAATCCTTTGCAATTTAATAATAGAGGGTCTATCAGTGTATGCTGTTTCAGCCGCTTTTAAGCGGGCTTCAAGCAAACGCTGTTGTTCTCCTTTTAATTTCTTCTGGGTCGCTGAGTAGGAGATGATCAAGCCTCGCGTGTAAGCTTTGATGGTCTCCCACATCATTGACGGGTTGCTAGCTGTACCTGAATTAATTTCTAAAAAAGTTTTAAATTCTTGAGAGAAGTACTTTACAAATTTACTATCTTTCATTAAGAAGGCGTCCATACGCCAATGCCGAGGGGATGTCCTACTGTTCCTCGCCTTAGTTTCCATATATACAGCAGCGTGGTCAGAAATTGCTATACTACCTATTTTACAGGATGATATGGAATTTAAAAAAATTGAGGGGGCAAAAAACATATCAATTCTGGTATGACATTTATGTGGATTAGAGTAGAAAGAAAAATCTCTACCCTGTGGATGAAGACATCTCCATACATCTACTAATCCTAATTCTTTGTTCAGATCCATCAATTGTCTAGATCTGGGAGATACTCCTGCAGTACTCTTGGGAATCCTGTCTATTTCCGGATCCATAATACAATTAAAGTCTCCCCCTATAATTATATGACGGGCATCAAAAGCCATCAATTTTGAGAAGGCTTCTGTTATAAATTTAAAGGGGTGTGCCGGGGGGCAGTACAAATTTAAAATCCCATATTCCTCTCCATTTATGAGAGCTTTAATCAAGATATATCGTCCAGATTCGTCTTTTATCTGCTTTAGGATTTTGAAAGGGAAATTCTTCCGAACAAGAATAACAACTCCCCTGCTTTTTGAGCTAAAAGAAGAAAAAAAGGCCTGATCAAATCCGCCCTGTCGTAATTTCAAGTGTTCTTTATCTGACAGATGCATCTCCTGTAGGAGAGCTATATCAACTCTTTCCTTCTTAAGATTTGATAATATTTTCTTCCTTTTAAGTGGCGAATTACTCCCTTTGACATTCCAGGTGCACCACTTAACCGATTGATCAACCATAATCCTCTGGGCCAATCCGAGACCCCTCGGGAGGGGGAACCCTATCCAGAACATCCCGAGCATGGAACATGTAAAATTTACAAAAATAAACCCTCTTTAATACACCCACAACAATACAGTAAAAAACTATTTCTAAATAAAAAAAATATAAAACGTATCTAAGTGGAGACTTTCCCCCTTGTTCCCAGGGGGCATCACTTCCTCTCCAAAAATCCCTCATATCCTCTCCCAACCAATGCCCCACCCTTGACCCAGGCACTCCTCAATAAAGTGAGGAAAATTCAAATATAATACAAAGCTAGAGTTAACAGTGAGCACCCCACCCCCACCCCTACCAACACCTGGGTATATTTGGTAATATTAATACCATATATAAACATATAACTATAAAATTACCAGTTCAACAAATAATAATTAAATATGATAATACAAAATAACGAAGGGAAAAACAACCCCGCTCCTAAAGACAGAGGTAAAATCGAATAAGGTAACCACCTCCCCCCACCAACATTAACCAAATCCCCCAACTTATATATACATATATATACATACACATACATATATATATATATATATATATACATACATACACACACATATACATACACCCCTCATATATACATAAAATAATAACAGAAAACAACTCCAAGGGGGGGGGGAGAAAATCAAATCCCTCTCCCCACCCCCCATAATAATATTAAGCAATAAGGTAAGAAAAAAAAAGGGAGGGGATATAAACCAAAACGGGGGGGGAAGGCAGACCAACATCCATTATGTCCTACAGTTTATCTAAGAGAGTCCAAGAATTCCTTAGCCTTTTCTGGTAATCCAAAGTTATATACAGATCCTTCATGGTTAAAGCGTAACATCGCTGGGTAGCGTAAGGAGTACTGTACATTTAAGTCCCTTAAACGCTTCTTCGCCTCGTCGAATGCTTTCCTCTTTCGAACCAGAGCCGGGGAAAAGTCCTGAAATAGCATGATCTTGGATCCTTTGTAGATCATAGCTTGGGGGTCTTTTCCGAGATTTCCAGAGGCTTCTAGGAGTATCTGCCTCTCCCTGTAGCTCTGCAGCCAGAACAGGACCGGGCGTGGGCGCTGGTTCGAGGCAGGCCCGCGTATTGCTACCCGGTAGGCCCATTCCACCCTTACCTGGCCTGATCCAGCTTGCAGATTTAAAAGCTGTGGCAGCCACTGCTCCAGGAATGCTGTAAGCTGGCCTTCCTCTTCCTGCTCGGGAAGGCCCAGCAAACGAATATTTTTTCGACGACCTCGATTATCGAGGTCGTCAATATGATTTTCCAAGGTCCGGACTCGCTGCTCGAGAGTCCGGACCTGATCCACGGCCGATTGAGCGGTTGTCTCCGAGGTCGCGGCCTTTAGCTCCGCCCCTCCGACTCGGCGTTGAATTTCTTCAATTTCACGGTCGTGCTTCTTCAGCGCGGCCGACAACGACTCCCAACGGTTCCTGGATTCGACGATAAAGGCATCGATCTTCGAGTCAAGCTTGGAAAGCATTTCTGTAAGGCTTGCTACTGTAGGTAAGTCCCCTGGGGCGGCTGTGGACGCCTCTGCTGCAGCTGGAGAGTGTGGGGGAGGGGTTGCTGCTTGCTGAGAGCTGCGGGCTCCCTTCCCTTTAGTCATTTTAACTTAGGATAAAGTTGCTTAAATGTAGCTTAAATGTAATATTAAACCACTAATTCAGTTACTAAACTATTATAAATGATTTATAAATGATTTGGTGAGCTTGGTAGGGGGTAGGTGACCCACTGTGCCCAAGTCTTGGGAGGAGCACTATAGACTCAGTCTTACTGGGTCGCCGCCATCTTGGATCCCCCCAATTATTTGCAATTTACACTAATGACTTTGTGTTGCAGACGTTTCGTCCCCTATATAGGTGACATCCTCAGTGCTTGGGAGCCTCCTGTGAAGCGCTTCTGTGTTGTTTCCTCTGGCATTTATAGTGGTTTGTCTCTGCCGCTTCCGGTTGTCCGTTCCAGCTGTCCGCTGCAGTGGCCAGTATATTGGGTCCAGGTCAATGTGTTTGTTGATAGAATCTGTGGATGAGTGTGCCATGCCTCTAGGAATTCCCTGGCTGTTCTCTGTTTGGCTTGTCCTATAATAGTAGTGTTGTCCCAGTCGAACTCATGTTGCTTGTCATCTGTGTGTGTGGCTACTAAGGATAGCTGGTCGTGTCGTTTTGTGGCTAGTTGGTGTTCATGAATCCGGATCGTTAGCTGTCTTCCTGTTTGTCCTATGTAGTGTTTTGTGCAGTCCTTGCATGGGATTTTGTACACTACGTTGGTTTTACTCATGCTGGGTATCGGGTCCTTTGTCCTGGTGAGTTGTTGTCTGAGAGTGGCTGTTGGTTTGTGTGTTGTTATGAGTCCTAGTGGTCGTAGTAGTCTGGCTGTCAGTTCAGAAATGTTCTTGATGTATGGTAACGTGGCTAGTCCTTTGGGTTGTGGCATGTCCTCATTCCATTGTCTTTCCCTTAGGCATCTGTTGATGAAATTGCGGGGGTATCCGTTTTTGGCGAATACATTGTAGAGGTGTTCTTCTTCTTCTTTTTGCAGTTCAGGTGTGCTGCGGTGTGTTGTGGCCCTTTTGAACAGTGTCTTGATGCAACTTCTTTTGTGTGTGTTGGGGTGATTGCTTTCGTAGTTCAGGACTTGGTCTGTGTGTGTGGTTTTCCTGTATACCTTTGTGGTGAATTCTCCAATCGAGAATTGTACCATCACGTCTAGGAATGGGAGTTGATTGTCCTTTTCTTCCTCTCTAGTGACTCTGATTCCTGTGAGTGTGGTGTTGATGATCCGGTGTGTGTTTTCTATTTCTGTGTTTTTAATGATTTCAAAGGTGTAATCCACATATCTGACCCAGAGTTTGGGTCGAATTTGTGGTAAGACTGTTTGTTCTAATCTTTGCATTACTGCTTCTGCTATGAGTTCAGAGATGGATGAGCCCATGGGTGTGCTGTTGATTTGTTCATATATTTGGTTTTGAAGTGTGTTGTGAGGCACAGGTCCAGTAGTTTGAGTATGCAGTCTTTCTTGATAGGTTCACCATCCTGTTGTCTGTTCTGTATGTCCAGCAGGTTGGCTATTATTTCTCTGGCTAGGGTTTTGTCGATAGAGGTGAACAGTGCCGTTACATCGAATGGGACCATAGTTTCTTCCTTGTCTATGTGTATATTTCTGATGATGTCCAAGAATTCCTGTGTTGACTGTATAGAGTGTCTGGATTCGCTGATCAGGTGTTTCAGTTTCTGCTGTCGTTCTTTAGCCAGTTTGTGTGATGGTGTCCCTGGTAGTGATACGATCGGTCTGAGTGGGATGTCTGGTTTGTGCACTTTAGGTAGTCCATAGAATCTGAGGGTGTTGTTGCTTTCAGGTTTCATTCTTTGTTGGTCAAACCTGGTTATCTGTCCGTTTTTTTGCAGGTTCCTCAGTGTGTTGTTTATCCTATTGGTGAGCTGTGGGGTGGGGTCAAACTCCCTCTTTTGGTAGGTGTTGGTATCTGCAAGTAGTTGTTGCGCTTTCTGGATGTACTCTGCTTTGTCCAGGATGACCGTCATTCTGCCTTTATCTGCTGGTAGTATGATTATGTTCTTATAATTTCTTAGTGTTTTTAGTGCTTCCCTCTCCTTGGTGTTGAGGTTGTGTGTTTGTCTTTTCCTTGTTATCAGGGGTACGATACTTTGTCTCACTGTTTTTTGTGTCTCTTCTGTCAGTCCATTGTTCCTGAGTGTGCATTCTAGTGCTGCTAGGAAGTCTGCTGTCTTGGCGACCCTGTGGTTATAGCTGAGTCCCTTGGCCAGTATTATTCCTTCCATGTCTGTGAGCTGTCTGTGGGAGAGGTTTCTAACCCAGGTATGTGTTGTGGTGTCCTCTCTGTTGTGTGTTAGTTTGGCCATTTTTTCTTTTAGTGCCGTTTTTTTGCGGTGTGTGGTCCTGTTCTGTCCTATGGTGACGGCCTGTTATATGGTCCGGGTCCATTCCTGATTGGTGGTTTTTGAAAACAGAGAACAGCCATGAAATTCCTAGAGGCATGGCACTCATCCACAGATTCTATAAAGAAACACATCGACCTGGACCCAATATCCCGGCCACTGCAGCAGACAGCTGAAACGGACAACCGGAAGCGGCAGAGACAAACCACTATAAATGCCAGAGGAAACAACACAGAAGCGCTTCACAGGAGGCTCCCAAGCACTGAAGATGTCACCTAGACAGGGGACGAAACATCTGCAACTCAAATTCCCAGCTTGGCCAACAGAACCACAACAACAAGCACCCGAGCTACAAATCTTCTCACAAACTTTGAACACTAATGATTTGGATGAGGGAAGTGAATGTATTATCACCAAATTTGCGGATGCTGCACAAAAAATTTGGAAGATGATGATGAGGATGACACAAAGTGTTATGACACAGCGGTAAGCCCTTCTGCTAATTAAATCAAACACACAGAGCACTACCCAAATTCCACTATTTAACAAAAAATATTGATTTATTCTTGAACTCTAAAAGTGAACATTAATCCACAACTACTTACAACTCTAAATCTCCTTTCTCTTAAAGATTTGTTATTTACCTCCTACTCTACAACAATACCCCGATCCAATAAAAGACCCTATTAAATTTACAGCAACATAATTTTCAAAACCAAACAGCAGCTGTTGTCTCCGGTGTCGATCTCCCTCTGTTTGTAATTCTCCCTGGGCCGTCTTCAGTCTTCTGCTACAAAGATGTTTCATTTGAAAAAGGTACCTTTGACAGAGCGTGGTGAAGAGCAGTCTTTCAATGGCAGTTGGTGGTCTTTCTGGACAACTGTCCAAAACGCCTGCTTTTTTTAATATACCCAACATCGGATCATCTCATTGGTCCAATTATGTCAAAACAGCAAAATTCAAATTCAATTGGGTTTTGGTATCCTGGGGCATAATTTTAACTGATTGGTTAAATTCGAGCTGCTGTGAACACAACTGAGGTATCCAGGTTACAGCCAAATATTACATCTGTCAATTTTCCAACACACTGTGTGACTGCTAGTCAGTCACATGACAGGGACTTGCCAACTTTCAGCTTTCACTCGCTCTTGAAGGTACAGTACACACTTTCAACTTCATAACAAAATGTACTGCAGACGGATATAGACAGGTTAAGCAAGTGGCAGAAGTTTGGCAGATGGAATATAATGTGAAGTTATGCACTTTGGCAGGAAGAATAAAAGAGCTGAATATTATTTAACTGGAGGAAGACAGCAGAAACCTGCAGCACAGGAGCATTTGGAAGTCATCATACATGAATCACAAAACAGCTAGCATTCAAATCCGACAATAGCGAAGGCCTTTATTTTAATGGGAATGAGCTATGAAAGCTTTACATGGTACTAGTTAGATCATGTAGTATACTGTGAACAGTTTTGGTCCCTTCACCTATGGAAAGAAATATTGGCATTGGAGACAGTCCAGAGAGGGTTCCCTAGGCTGGTATGGAGGGATTTCTTCAGCGAGGAGGTTGAGTAGGTTGGGTCAGTACTCATTGTAGTTTAGAAAAGTGAGAGGAGACGTTATTGAAACATACAAGATTCTTCAGAGGCTAGAAGGGTGTATGCTGAGAGGTTGTTTGCTCTTGTGAGAGGGTCTAGAGTCAGATGGCATAATGTCACAGTTAGTAATTGCCCATCTGAGACAGAGATAAAGAGGACTTTTTTTTCTCAGAATATGTAGAGTTCTTAACCGCAGAGTGCTGTGGAAGCTGTATCCTTAAGAATTTTCAAGGCTGAGATAGACAGATTTTTAAACAATAAGGGAATCAAGGGTTATGAGGGAAAGGCACTAAAGTGGAGTTGAGGGGTATCAGATCAACTATGATCTCTTTGTGTTCAAGAGCAAGCTTGATGAATCAACTAGCTTATTTCTGCTCCTGTCTCTTATAACAGCATATGTGGGATCTGAGCTTCAACAGTTCGGAACAAATCAGTTGTGAGAGACACATAAAAGATGTTAACTGTATTTTCTAAGTCACTGAGATGGTTGTTCTACATTTTGATTGAGCAGTTGTGAGCAGCTGCAAATTATCACAGTAGTCAATGGGATGAAGGATGTGACACTGAGCGCTGAGGATTTCAAAGGTAGTAAATCTATAGAGAAGTGCCTCTAAACAAGTGCAGAAAAAATATTTTAAATGTCCCCAGAGTGTTTCAATAGAACTGTTTGATACTTTGAAGATTTTGAGTATCATGTCAGCATTGACCCAGCAATGAAACCAATGATGTATCCTCCATGTAAAGTGCCAATAGAACTAATAAGAAATCTTGATGATCGCCAAGCAAGGAAACAATGTACAAAACAAAGAAATTGCTGGAAAATCTCAGCAGATCTGGCATCATCTGTGGAGAGACATCAGAGTTAACATTTCAAGACCAGTGACCCTTCTTCAGAACTGATGGTAGCCAACAAAATGTTTTTATACAGAAGATAGGGTTGGGGGAGAGGTTAAGGAGTAAGCAATAGATGGAGATAGAGCCCAAAGAGAGAGAAGAGCAGTTGGACTGACAAAGGAGTGGATAACGGCCAGCCTAGGAGAATGAATGGCTGATAATGGGGACTATTAGTGGCTAACAATAGGTTGTGTGTAATAGCAGACCATGTGGTGACAAAACCTGGTATGTTAGGATTGGGGTAAGGACATGGGAGAAGGTGTCTGAAGCCCTAAAATTATTGAACTCAATATTGAGTTAGAAGGCTGTCGAGTTCCCAAGTGGAAAATGAGGTGCTATTCTTCCAAGGATAAAATGATGCAGAGGTGCTGGTGTTGGACTGCAGGGGACAAAGTCAGAAGTCACATGACACCAGGTTATAGTTCAATGGGTTTATTTGAAATCACAAAAACACGGTGATTGCCCAGTCAAAAAGCCTGCAGGTTAAATAACTGCATTTTAAAATTCACTTGTGGGATGTGGGCATCATTGGCTGGGACAGCATTTATTGTCTGTCACTATTTGCCTTTGAGAAGGTGTTAATGAGCTGCCTTCTTGAACCATTGCAGTTCACATGCTGTCACATGACTGTTAAGGAGGGAGAGATAGTCATTGCCTGGTCTTTGTATAGTGGGAAATTACTTGCCACTTAGAGTTATGGAGATGTACAGCATGGAAACAGACCTTTGGTCCTACTTGTCCATGCTGACCAGATATCCAGATAATCTAATCCCATTTGCCAGCACTTGGCCCATAACCTCTAAACCTTTCCTATTCATATACCCATCCAGATGCCTTTCAAATGTTGTAATTGTACCAGCCTCCACCGCTTCCTCTGGCAGCTCATTCTATACATGCACCACCCTTTGTGTGAAAAAATTGCCTCTCAGGTCCCTTTTATATCTTTCCCCTTTCATCCTAAACCTATGCCCTCTAGTTCTAGGCTCCCCCACCCCTGGGAAATGACCTTGTCTATGTACCCTATCCATGCCCTTCATGATTTTATAAACCTCTATAAGGTCACTCCTCAGCCTCCGACGCTCCAGGGAAAACAACCCCAGCCTGTTTAACTTCTCTGTGCAGCTCAAACCCTCCAGCCCTGGCAACAACCTTGTTTTTCAGTCCATTTACAGTCCTTGTAGAATGGTACAAGCTGCAGGAACCTCAGATAGTGCTGGAGGAATTCAATATCTGAGGAGTGAGAAACACAGAGGAAGGTTTCAAATTCAGGAACAGAAGCCCCTCTTCAGAGGCACTGTGTGCCACAGCATCACATGGTGGTGGGGCCAGGTTTACACTCAGACCATCACCCCATCCCTCCCTGAGTACAGCACAGTGATCCCAACAGCACCCCCAGCATCTGCTCCTGGGGCACAGACATTAGTATAGCGCCTAAGGTGAACTGTGTATGTCATATCTTGCCCACAAGGGGTTTTCTTGAAACAGAGCAAACACTCCCCTCAACCCCACAAACACACCTGCCCATACACCCACACAGACACTTGCCCTCCCCAACACACACACACAAATTCACAGACATTCCCTCCCATCCCACACGCACACACACATACACACTCCCTACCCACACACATCCACACAGACACCACACCCCACTCACGCACATACACCCAATCCCACACAGACACACACAAAAACACTCTTCCCCTTCTTTCCCCCCCAAGGTGTGTTTCTGATTGATGGGGTCCCGTTGCTCCTGGCGATGTTTTTTTGTCAGCATAACCCTGGATATTTTCCAGACCTTGTTGTATTTGGACATGGGCTGCTCTAGTATCTGAGCAATGGTGAATGGTGCAGAACGTTGTGGAATCATCAGTGAACTTCCCCACTTCTGACCTTATGATGGAGAGGAGGTCATTGATGAAGCAGCTGAAGATGGTTGGGCCTTGGACACTCCCCTGAACAGGGGTGTTATAAAACACAATTTGAGGTTGAATGACACAGGATGTCCTGTCATGACAAATGGCCATGGTTCCCTCAGGGCTGATTCTCTCGAGCTGTTTGCACATTGAGTCCAGATGGGCATCCTTTTCATGGAATCCATTATGTCCATCTGCTGCCTTCTGCTCACACCCACCATCTCTAACTGATTGGATATCACGGAGACAACCTATTAAAAGGAGAGGGAGAGGTATATTATACAATACTTGATTAGATGATGCAGAACTGACTTAACTGTTCTTATAATTGAGTATCTTGTATAAAACCATAGTGTTTGTAATAGGAGTCTTGTTTGGTAACTGTAAATGTTCTTCCATGCACCAAATTTGTGTTATACCGAGGCATATTCTGTTTTTAAATATAATCTTCACTATTTAACCATCAAGATGTTAGTTCACAGTATTATTATTCCTCTGTCATAAAGGAAAAGAGCTTTCAGCAGCAGCCCCAAACCAAGGGTCATTGTTTTTGATCTGATGTATGAGTAGGTAACTGAGCACTGTCTCAGATCTGTGGCTGAGTTTGCCTTCTATTCCTGTGGGAGTTGATTCACCTCGTGTTTGGTGAAATCCTAGAAAGTGTCCTAGTTGTGCCAACCTTAGTGATGAGACTTTGAAAAGATGACTTCAAACAGCTTTGCTTATTCTTTTCATTGCTGGAAAAGCGCAGCAGGTCAGGCAGCATCCAAGGAGCAGGAGAATCGACGTTTCGGGCATAAGCCCTTCTTCAGGAATGAGGAGGGTGTGCCAAGCAGGCTAAGATAAAAGGTAGGGAGGAGGGACTTGGGGGAGGGGCGTTGGGAATGCGATAGGTGGAAGGAGGTTAAAGTGAGGGTGATAGGCTGGAGAGGGGGTGGGGGGCAGAGAGTTCGGGAAGAAGATTGCAGGTCAAGAAGGCGGTGCTGAGTCCGAGGGTTGGGACTAAGATAAGGTGGGGGGAGGGGAAATGAGGAAGCTGGAGAAATCTGCGTTCATCCCGTGTGGTTGGAAGGTTCCTAGGTGGAAGATGAGGCGCTCTTCCTCCAGGTGTTGTGTTGCCATGGTCTGGCGATGGAGGAGGCCAAGGACCTGCATGTCCTTGGCGGAGTGGGAGGGGGAGTTAAAGTGTTCAGCCACAGGGCGGTTGGGTTGGTTGGTGCGGGTGTCCCAGAGGTGTTCTCTGAAACGTTCTGCAAGTAGGCGGCCTGTCTCCCCAATGTAGAGGAGGCCACATCGGGTGCAGCGGATGCAGTAAATGATGTGTGTGGAGGTGCAAGTGAATTTGTCACGGATATGGAAGGATCCCTTGGGGCCTTGGAGGGAAGTGAGGGGGGAGGTATGGGCGCAAGATTTGCATTTCTTGCGGTTGCAGGGGAAGGTGCTGGGAGTGGAGGTTGGGTTGGTGGGGAGTGTGGACCTGACGAGGGAGTTGCGGAGTCCAGAAAGACCATTCCCTCCGCGACTCCCTTGTCAGGTCCACACCCCCCACCAACCCAACCTCCACTCCCGGCACCTTCCCCTGCAACCGCAAGAAATGCAGAACTTGCATCCACACCTCCCCCCTCACTTCCCTCCAAGGCCCCAAGGGATCCTTCCATCCATCACAAATTCACTTGCACCTCCACACACATCATTTACTGCATCCGCTGCACCCGATATGGCCTCCTCTACATTGGGGAGACAGGCCGCCTACTTGCGGAATGTTTCAGAGAACACCTCTGGGACACCCGCACCAACCAACCCAACCGCCCTGTGGCTGAACACTTTAACTCCCCCTCCCACTTTGCCAAGGACATGCAGGTCCTTGGCCTCCTCCATCGCCAGACCATGGCAACATGACGCCTGGAGGAAGAGCGCCTCATCTTCCACCTAGGAACCCTCCAACCACATGGGATGAATGCAGATTTCTACAATTTCCTCATTTCCCCTCCCCCCACCTTATCTCAGTCCCAACCCTCGGACTCAGCACCGCCTTCTTGACCTGCAATCTTCTTCCCGACCTCTACGCCGCCCACCCCCTCTCCAGCCTATCACCCTCACCTTAACCTCCTTCCACCTATCGCATTCCCAACGCCCCTCCCCCAAGTCCCTCCTCCCTACCTTTTATCTTAGCCTGCTTGGCACACCCTCCTCATTCCTGAAGAAGGGCTTATGCCCGAAATGTCGATTCTCCTGCTCCTTGGATGCTGCCTGACCTGCTGCGCTTTTCCAGCAACACATTTTTCAGCTCTGATCTCCAGCATCTGCAGTCCTCACTTTCTCCTTATTCTTTTCATTCTCCAGTAAAGCAATACTAGTGCGACAACAAAATGCTGTGGATGCTGGAAATCTGGAATAATAGTATAAATTGTTGGAATTACTCAGGCTATGCAGCAACTACGGGCAGACAAAGAGAGTTTGTCAATGATTTTCTCAATAACAGCCCAATAGCTGGATTATTATGAATTCCAGCTCCATTGGAGTTCAAAATGCATAAATAATCAGCGATATGTGAGAGCTGAGGAAATAATGGATTATCTCTGCCATACCTGACGAATTGCAGATGGTGGATGTGAGCAGGAGTTAGAAGTAGTGAGCCTGGATGGCACGGTGGCTCAGTGGTTAGCACTGCTGCCTCACAGTGCCAGGGACCTAGGTTTGATTCCAGCCTCAGGCGATTGTCTGTGTGGATTTTGTGCATGCTCTTCCTGTCTGCATGGGTTTCTTTCAGGTGCTCCGGTTTACTCCCGCAAAGATGTGCAGATTAGGTGCATTGGTCAGGGGTAAGTATAGGACAATAGGGTAGGGGAATGGGTGTGGGTGGACGACTCTTGAAAGGGTCGGTGTGAACTTGTTGGGCAGAAGGGCTTGTTTCCACACTATAGGGATTCTAGGATTTAAAGAGACCCCATCTAGGTCAGGTGAATTGGCCATGCTAAATTGCCCATAGTGTTGGGTGCATTAGTCAGAGGGAAATGGGTCTGGGTGGGTTACTCTTCGGAGGCTCGGTGTGGAATGGTTTGGCCGAAGGGCCTGTTTCCAAACTGTAGGGAATCTAGTCTAATCTAATCTGGATTCAGTGTGCATAAAATTCAGGGCAGTAACATGGCCATTTGTCACGGTAGGGTGTCATCAAAGTTCACCAACACTTTCCTGCAGTTATGATTGATACAATCCAAGTGGAGGGGAGTATTTTGACTTTGTAGATCAGCAGGAGCAACTCCCAGGTCAGCAAAGAAGGTACAGCAAACATCGTAGCAAATTCAACAGCCTCAGCACAGGGAAGAGGATTGATAGTTCACATGCAGAAAACAGTTCAATGATCTGCTTTCTGAAAATCTTAATATGGAGCAAAATTAAGCTTATGGAGTTGCCACATCTCTCAGCAGGGGGACCTAAATGCAGGCAGTGATTAGGTACAAGATTATTTACAGTGTGGAAACAGGCCCTTCGGCCCAACAAGTCCACACCGACCCGCCGAAGCGCAACCCAACCATACCCCTTTAACCTAACACTACGGGCAATTTAGGATGGCCAATTCACCTGACCCGCACATTTTTTTGGATTGTGGGAGGAAACCGGAGCACCCGGAGGAAACCCGGAGGAATCCAGATTACAACTGTTGTCTCTCTTTGGGTTCTATCTCCACCTATAGTTTACTCCCCCACCCTATCTTCTCATTAAAAAACAATGCTTTCCTAGCTACCATCAGTTCTGAGGAAGGGTCACTGGTCTTGAAACATTAACTCTGATGTCTCTCCACAGATGCTACTAGATTTGCTGAGCTTTTCCAGCAATTTTAGTTTTTGTACCATTGTTCCCTTGCTTGGAGCTCACCAAGATTTCCTAGTAGTTCTGTTGGCACTTTACATGGAGGATGCATCATTGGTTTCATTGTTGGGTCAATGCTGACATGATACTCAAAATCTTCAAAATATCCAATTTCAGTGATGCCTCAGGTGGCTTTAGTACAGGTCGTTGGGGGCAGCATGGTGGCCCAGTGGTTAGCACTGCTGCCTCACAGCACCTGGGAACTGGATTTGATTCCAGCCTCAGATGACTGCCTGTGTGGCGTTTGCACATTCTCCCCATGTCTGCGTGGGTTTCTTCCAGGTACTCCAGTTTCCTCCCACAATCCAAAGATGTGCGGGTTAGGTGAATTGGTTCAGGGATGTGCAAGTTAGATGCATTAGTCAGAGGAAATGTAGATTAATAGGACAGGGAAATGGGTCTGGGTGGGATACTCTTCGGAGGGCCGGTGTGGACTTGTTGGGCCAAATGGCCTGTTTCAACACTGAAGGAGTTCTATAATCTGTGATGATAGCTCAAGATGAGGATCACGGCACGTGTGAGCATGAGCAGGTTATGGAGACAGAGGTTGTTATATGCATTCTTTCTTCAATCACAGAGGACAACTCCAGCCCTGCATACCCAGCCTGAGATATTTGATCTCACAGCCAAAAACAAATTGGGTTCATGTGAAGCCCAAAAGAAGATATGCAGTCATCCATCCCTATCAGCTATTCCCATGGACCTGCTAAATATGCTGATGACCATGCAAGTACAGAAGCAAGATGATATGATGTGGTTGATGCCACTTTCTTCTGAAGCCACCTCCCTTCACCCCTGTGACTGAGACAGATGATAAGCCTAATCCTTCAAGACTGATTCTATTCCAGCAAAAGTACAGCTTTCAAAATATGCAGCTGGCCATCCTTGCAAGTCCTGGATTTCAGAACAGTTCTCTCTCATTTTAGTTCATAGTTTTATAAGCACAAAAATAAGATGACATGGTCTTTACATAATGTTAAGTTTAGGATGATGATAAGAAAGGACAATAGCAATCTGGAATGAGAATAATTAACTAGTGAGAGTCAACTTCAATGGGACAAGAACAGAGCTGGGCCAGGCAGACTGGAACAAATGATTGATGGGAAAAAACTGTAACTGAACAATGGGATCCCTTCAAAGAGAAGATGATTTCACTCCAGTCAATGTATATAAAGGTTGATCAAAATGGAAAAGGAAGGTCAACAAATACACAGTTCCCTGGATGAAGAAAGAGATATAAATTACACTTTTCATAAGCATAATTTTTCTTCTTTAATGTGTCAGGTAGAGAATACAATAGAGAACCAAGAGGACTACCAAAGGTTCGGAGAGGTATTGAACAAGCATATCAGAGAAGCAATGAGAAATTATGAGGAAAGAAAGTTGGCTAACTTAAAGACCCTCTACAAACCGTGAATAGTAAATGCGTATAACAGAAAGAGTAGAGCTGATTAAGGATAAAAAAAAAGTGATTTACATTGTGAGGAATAGGTGTAGCCGAGGTGTTATGTGAATACTCTGCATCTGGCTTTACCAAGGAGAGATCTACTAGCCAAGCCATGGAGACAGAAGAGGAAACGCTGTCACGAGAAGATTTGAAGATTGATGAGGAGGAAGTATCAGATCGACTACCAATACTTATTGACGACAAGACACGGTACCAAATTCAGATATTGAAGGAAAAGAGAGTGGACATTGCAGGATTTCCAGCCAAAATCTTGCTGTCTAGTAGACTCAAGGGGAAATGCCAAAAGCTTGGAAGATTAAAGGCATTATGCCCTTTCTTAGGAAAGTTTGCAAAGTTAAACCTGGTCAGTTTAACTTCAGTGGCTGGAGACCTTCAATAAACAACTATGTGTGGAATTAGTATCATTTAGAAAAATGCAGGTTTTGGGTTGAGTCAATATGAATTTCTAAAGGAGTAATCAAATTTGACTGACTTGTTGGAGTTTTTTAAAGTGGTAACAGAAGGGTTGATGAGGCAAATAATGTTGTGTGTACGTGTACTTTCAAAAGGCATTTGGTAAAATGCCTTGCGACAGGCCTGTGAGAAAGGTTAGAGCTCACGGAATAAAAGGGTTAGTAGCAATTTGGATAAAAAATTGGATGAGCATTAGGAACTAGGGAAGATTGGTCAATGCATGTTTTTGGGTGAAATGAAGTTTGTAGTGGAGTTCCATGAGGGTTGGTATTGGGACCCTTCCTTTTCTGATATATATTAATGATATAGATCATGATATGTTAGGGGTTTAATTTAAGGTTTGTCGATGATATGAAACTTGAAATATTGTAAACTATGAGGTAGACAATATGAAATTCCAAAAGGACATTGAAAAATTGGCCAGATGAAGTTCAGCATAGAGAAGTGTGAGATGATGTATTTTGATAGGAAGAACATAGGATTAAAAAAGTGACATAATCCTTAAGGGACTGCAGGAGAGGAAGGACATGGGTGTACAGATAGACTGATCATTGAAGAGTGGCAGAACAAGTGAGGGAACAATTAATAAAGGTACAGACACGGTGGCCTCTTTCTGTACTGGAAAAGTCTATGATTCTAATGCATATGATATCCTTCGCTTTATTAGTAGGGATACAGGGTACAAAAGCAAACAGGTTAGACAAGACACTTATTAGATCTCAGCTATAGTATTGTGTACAGTTGTCAGTGAAGAGATTTATAAAAATGGTTCCAGAGTTGAGAAACTTTGGTTGTCAGGATAGAACAGAGACGTTGGGATTATTGTTCTTGCAGAGGAAAAGGCTAAGAGAATATCTGATAGAAGTTTTCAAAATCATGAAAGACATGGACAGAATAGTGAGGTGAAACATTTGATAGCAAATGTGATGTGGGACAAACTTTTTTACACAATGTATAGTTCAGATTTGTAACGCACTGCCTAGAAATGTGAGTCACCCAAGTGTTGAAGCGGGCTTTTGATGATTATTTGAATAGAAACAATGTGCAAGTGTACAGGGAAAAGACAAGTGAGTACTGCTAAGTCAGAATTCTTACTGGAGAGCTGGTGCAGACATGATGGCCCAATGGCCTCCTTCTGCACTGTAACAGTTCTGCGAATCTCTGATTTTAATGTGAGTAAAATTGGTGTGTTTGAAAAATTCTACTGATCATGCCATTCATTATGGTGGATTGATATTGTCATAAGATCCTGTTTTTCACAGAATCATAGAATCCCTACAGTGTGGAAGCAGGCCATTTGAACAATCAAGTCCACACTGACCCTGTGAAGAGCATCAGCTCCAGACCCAACCCCCTACACTATTCCTTTAACTTTGCCTTTCCCATGCTAATCCCCCTACCCCGCACAATGGGTTTTGAGTGAAGTCTGAAGGTGTTATGTGGTTGTCTGCCTCTAAAGAAGACTTTGCATCATGAGAGCTAAACTCCATGAGAAGTGGATCTTTTTTGTTGTCTATAGAAGAGCCAATACATATAAACTGGCAACCTAATTTAAATCGAGTGTTCCATTGAAGGGAATAGTCAAAGGAAATGCTCCTATATCGCGGCTGCCTGTGCCTCCCTGCCATCCTGAGTCAGTGTTTCACTCAAGTCCTTACCCCTAGGTTGCTCTGACACAACTCTGGATAGTCTTCTTCAGAATTCGTAGTAGGTTCACTCATCTCTGGTTAGTCAGATTGTGCAGAATGCAGCAGATCACAGCATATGCAGAAAACTTTCAAAGGGAGATTAAACAGTGAGCATTCATTTTGGTCAAGCACCAAAACCGCATTTTAGGAGAGTGATAGGTTGCTCAGTGAAGTGATGGGATGGCAGTAGTGATGTTGCTTTCATGTCTCTGCTGTGGGTTTTCTTTATGGCATCATCAGTCAGCATTTTACCAAGTACCCCTTGGCTACCAGGAGCAATTCGCAGATGCTTAATGGTGGAAGGCACAGCTGCAATACTTTCAACTGTGTTAGAATGAATGTAGCCAAAATTTCTTGCATTCATTAGAAGGAAACCTTACGCGAGGTATTGCATTTTGGTAAACCAAACAGGAGAAAGTGAGGGCTGCAGATACTGGAGATCAGAGCTGAAAATGTGTTGCTGGAAAAGCGCAGCAGGTCAGGCAGCATCCAAGGAGCAGGAGAATCGATGTTTCGGGCATGAGCCCTTCTTCCTGAAGAAGGGCTCATGCCCGAAACGTCGATTCTCCTGCTCCTTGGATGCTGCCTGACCTGCTGCTCTTTTCCAGCAACACATTTTAAACCAAACAGGGTCAGGATTTATACAATTAATTGTTGGGCTTTGGGTAATGTTGTAGAACAAGGAGTTCAGGTACATAATTCTTCAAAATTGTGTCACATGTAGACAGGGTGGTTAAGAAGGCCTTTAGCACGCTTGCCTTATTTGCTCAGATCTTTGAGTATAGGAATTGGAACATCATGTTGAAGTTGTACAGGACATTGGTGAGGCCTTTTCTGGAATACTGTGTCTAGTTGTGGTCACCCAATTGTATAAAGAATGTTATTAAACTGGAGAGGGTTCAAAAAAGATTTACCAGGATGTTGCTGGGAATAGAGGTTTTGAGTTCTCAGGAGAGGTGGGATAGGCTGGGACTTCTTTTCACTGTAACGTAGGAAATTGAAGGGTGACCTTATAGAGGTTTATAAAATCATAAGTGGCATAGATAAGGTGAATAGCATAGCTCTTTTCCCTAGGATGGGGGAGTTTTAAAAAATGGAGCATATTGTTATGGTGAGAGGAGATAGATTCAAAAAGGACATGAGGGGCAACTCTATTACTCAGAGAATGATTCATTTGTGAAATGAACTGCCAGAGGAACTGGTGGATGCAGGTACAGTAACAAAAGACATTTGGATAAATACACGAATAGGAAAGGTTTAAAGGGATATGGGCTAAATGCAGGCAACTGTAACTGGTTTAGATCACGAACATGGTTAGCATGGACTAGTTGGACCAAAGGGTCTGTTTCCATGCTGTATAACTCAATGAATGTATGATGGTCACACACCAGCTGAACACTTTAATGAATAGAGATCCTTCCTGTTGCTGTAGCCTGAGATGATGACAGGGTTTTGATGGTAACATCTGCAGTCAATCAAACCCTTCATCTGAGGGAATATTCTCATTGAGGCAAAACACATGGCACTCTGTGTTGCTGAAGTGATAAAGTCAGATGTCCGCACAGAAGGAGCACTCATCAGCTGGCATAAACAGCTGTATGAGATTCTGTGTAGGTCAGCTGCTGACCCCTGAAATTAGCCAGATGCTGCATTTTCAAGGACACTGTCAGCTTGACAGCCTGTTGCAGGATGTCCTTTCAGCCTTATGGCATCAAATTATTCTCCAGGAATGCACACAATGTAGCTGTCCACCTTGATACGCACAGCCACCACCAGCACTGTTACTCTGGTTGCTGAGGAAGTTAATCCTCAATATACATAATTCCAGAGGTATCAGCTTCTGGCCCATGCCTGCCCCTCAACCAGCGAACACCATGTAATAGCCTTTACTGCAGGGGTTGCTACACCTCCCCACTGCCCCAGCTACCTGGGTAAATGAGTCATTTTATCAAAGATAATATCAGGCACCAAGACCTTAAACTTCTCAAGCATCTGTTTGAAAGAGATGCCACCAACACCCTTTGTTCTATGTTACCAATTCAATCATACAGTTCTGCTTAAAGAATGGCCAATAGAGCATGTGCACAAGCTTTTGTTAATAATTTCTCAATTTATGCATAATCTTAAATCATCATCACTTTACTCAGGATGTTTCCTCTGCACAGCCTGGATAAGGTGCTAACATAGCATGGGGCCTGTGCACTTCTGGTAAAATTGTAATTTCTAATTAAATGACCTCTCAACTGTCTCCTTAAAGACCTTAATTGTTTAATTGTCATTACCAGATTGGTGGTCATCTTCCATGAGAAGCAGCAACACTAATTTGTTGGCTTGTTTCCCCCTCTTGAGCCTTTCTCTGATGCCATGTCAAACTCTAGCCCAAGATTTGAGAACAATGAACTTCCATCAGGCTGGAAAATGTTCACAATGTCAAAGATTACAGAGACAGCAAGTTGCAGAGACAGGCAAGACTTGCAGAGGAAGATAATAAAGGGAAAGCCTGTTTTCACATGGAAACACAGAATAATTTAAATGACCAAGAAGGAACAATAATACAAAACAAAAGCGATCAGTGAAGGGCAAGTAAAGAAATAATAAATAGGATCTAATAAAGTTATGTATATTGGTAGTGGAATCATTAATAATAATTGATGTCTGTTAAAATGGGGACAGTTATTTCAATCTGAAATTGATGAACTGAATGTTGAGTTCCAAAGATTGTAAAATGCTGAATCATTCCTCAAGTTTGCAATGAGCTCCACAGAATAGTGTGAGATGCCAAAGCTAAAGAGGTCAGAATAGCAGTGCGGCAATTAATTAAAATTACTAGTAATAGGAAGTTCAGGGTCACACTTGTGGACTTGATAAAAATGATGTACAAAACAATCAATTAATCTTTGTTTGGTCTCTCCAACCCAGAAAAGATTACACCATGAATTGAGAATTATTTTTTAATTTGTTAGCAGGATGTGGCAGTCCTGGCTAGGCCAGTATTTATTGTGTATCTCTAATTGCCCTTGAGAAGGTATATGGTGGGAAAGAAGGAGGCAATGGATCAAATGATTCACCTCCTACCCTTGTATGTACAGTGCAAAGGGGAGAGGTGCTGGGGACAACTGCAGTGAACCAGGGTTTACAAAGTGAAAGAATTTCAGGATGCTGGAATGGGAGGAGGGGGACAGTTGTGTTTAATCATGGTGTTATGCTGGAGATGATGGACATCACAGAGAATGCTCTAATGATTATGAAGTGGAAGATGTTATTTGAAAAAAAAATACAAGACACAGCAGAAGTACACCAGAAATATAGAATGTGGCTTCTTCCCACAGTCCACAGCTCCAAACATTCCTTCCATGTGAAAGCAATGTTTATTTCTATTCTCTCCGTTTATTATTTGCTGCTCACAAGTTGGTCTCCTCTACAATGGTAAGACCGCATACAGATTGATTGATTACTTTGCTAATGCTTCCATTCAATCTTGACATGTAATCTGAGCTTCCAAATACTTGCCATTTTGATTCTTCACACTGCTCATATTAAAATCTGTCTGCCCTCAGCCTCCTTATCTGTAAGAAAAAGGCTCAACAGAAATTGAGGGAGGTAATTGACCTAAAGCATTAACCCTGATTCCATTTCCATAGATGCTGCCTCACTGGCTGAGTATTTAAAACATTTTTGGTTTTCATTATAGAAGAAAATTAAATACTCAGCTGTAGCAGTGCAGTGCACACAAGTGAATATGGCAATAGAATAACAGGAAGCTGCTTGCCATTGAGACAGTTTAGCTTTTAGAGTGCAATTACATAATGTTTCCTACCATGAAATGGGTTGTCCAGCTGCAGATGCCATAGTTCAGAAAGGAACAACAAGAACAGCTGAATGATAATTAGATGTCAAAACTAATTATCATGATTATGACTTTTTAATGGCCACAGGGAACTGGTATAGATCTTAACAATAAATGTGATGAGATTTCCTCTTTTGGAATGTTGACGAGGAAAGTAACAATCAAAAAGAATAAGATAAAATATGTTTTAATAACATCACAAAGTGACATTTTATTTTAAAAATGTCCACAATATGATTGCAATGTTTTTTCAATCTTGTACCTTAATTTCACTATGCATCCACTTCCAGAAAGCATGATGATAGCAGTGCTCCTCTGTGAAGGTAGCAGAAGGTATGACTGAAAATTGAGACAGGTTATCTCTGGGGTTCTAGCCCTATGGTAGAACACTTGAGTGAACATTGCCACATCCAATCATGAAGCTGAAACACTGGTCATGATTTAGGTACTGGGATTTCAGTGAAAGATGACTAAGGTTCTAGTCTGCATCTGTCAGATCGAGGAAAATGAAAATTGCTTTCATTTTCTGAGCAGTCAGTAATAGTTAACCATTTGTTTGGTCTCTCCCAATGTTCCCATAGCAGCATTTCCTCTTCCAAGTATCTCATCAGATTCTGAAAAAGAAAACAGAGAAAGAAAATTGACCCATTTTGTTTGCAAACAAAAACTGAAACTGCGATTGGAAAACTGTAAGTGACACTGATCCTGGTTGAAATCATATAAAAAAATACAAATCATTCTAAGCCGAGTACCAGCAGCTAACGAGTCCAATGGTACAGTAGAGGCCAGCTGAAGAACACAGACGCCAAATCCAGAAGCTGAGATTAAGTTGCTGTAGCTGTTTCTGTTACTTGAGGATGACATTGATGGATTTATAAAATACAGGCTGCACAAGGAGTTGAGGAGGTTTTGCTGATAAGAGCCAAGTTTTGCCATGTTTGGCACGTGGGTTGGTTGTGGCGCTGCTGGGGCTCAGTCTACATCTGAGGAGAGAAGCTAAAATTCTTGTGACTGATCTAGGTGACCTATAAGCTGTGTGAACTTCTGAGCCAGTTCTTAAGGCTTTTCTTAATAATTTTATTTAAACTGCCATTAACTGTATAATTTATACTTTATAGTCAACTGCAATTTGTCTTTTAATTTATATTTAATTTATGGTGATTTTGTTATAAGATAGCAGTGGTTAGCTAAGATCGCATTTAGTTTTGTTTTAGTTAATTCCTTTATGAAATTCTTATGTTTTTAAACTGTGGAATCTAGTGGATTTTTTTCTTAGTAAATAACTGAGTTTTTGAATTTATTTTATGTTTTTTTTAACAATCTTGTTGCTACCAAGATCATAACAATACCAGTCTAGGATTGCAACAAAACAAACTCTCCTCTCCATCATGGCTACTACCTTTTCTGTGCTTTTCAACAACTGTAATCTAAATTACAATCATGGCCATCTCTGATTATCTCTTAGTATCTATCACCACTCACATCCACTATTCCCTTTGAACACAACTTCTTTCTGTGTCTGATGCTATGGAAGAAAACTTACAGAAATTCAATTGCACTGTACTTTTAACTGTGTAGTTGTAGGCCTTCCATTCACTATAATATTTCTATAGATGTGGATTTGCTCAATCACTTCCTCAGATCCGCATTAGATACATTTCTCCCCGGAGTTAGCAGCTTGGAATGTTGACAGCTGTGATGAAGGGTTATCAACATGAAATATTGGCTGAAATTTTATCATCAAACATGGGTCCTGTCATTGCGAATATATGTGGTTCCAGAGTCTGTGCAAGTGCATGGCAGGACAACAGAAGGGATTTGAGTGGCAGTAGCTAATGAAGAGGCTGTTGCTGGGACTGTCATCTCATCAAGTATAGTGACTAGCCTCTCTGAGTTACTGGACCAATTAGAGAGTTGGTAGCTCAATAGAATCTGCAGCACAGTTACAGATTTCAGGGGAAAGGAAACATCCTCCAAAGGCTAAGGAAAGTATGATTTAAATATGTCTGGTCTGGGCGTGCAGGCCCTAATGATAGGAAGGGCGACCCCCTCCAGCAGCAGCATTAACACTACCGGGGCTCCTCTGTAGCACATTGAACCCTTAGGAAGGAAGACCCTCCATGAAAACCTATCGGGTTATTTTTGTGGTGTTCTTTTTGTGCATGACATCTGACATTATTTATATCTCAGGCACTATGGCATCAGAGTATATTAGTGGTCTTATGAAAGGTGCAGCTAAACTATTGAGAATTTCTGTTTTTGGATTAATCAGTACCATTGTTAATTTGTCTTTTGCTCTTGCTAGAAATTGGGGGAATAAATAATTCTTCAGCATCAATTTCTTAAAATAGGTGAATGAATTTCTGAGTGGAGCTAAGACGAACATTTTGAGCATTGGAATCTAGTGTCACAATGGTAGTGCATTTTGAATTTTCAAACAAAGCATTCTTCAAATGCCAAACTCCCAAAACCATCTTTGAAATAACCTACTTATGAAGTTTTCAATGAAGTATTTTGCATAAATATATCATAAAGTTAAGTGTTTCACAAAAATAAGGTTAGCTTAATGAGAGAAAAGAATCCAAATGCATATCTTTGTCTCCAGAAGCAGTGTGGTGATTGCTGGCAGATTCACAGTTTTCTTAAAGATTGACGATAAAAAAACATTTTTTAACTCTGTTCTGCTGTTGAGTATCCTAAAACTTCAGAATTCTATTTTGTTCTGACTGCCAACTAAATTAATAAATAGTAAATGGCTGAATCAGGCACTAAGTGCCTTTGAATGAGGGATCATTCTCCCAGAATTCCTCTTATTTTCCTATCTGATGAATACCTGTGACAGTAGTACAAGGCCCTCAAGCATCATTATAGAACATAGAACATAGAACAATACAGCACAGAACAGGCCCTTCGGCCCACGATGTTGTGCCGAACTTCTAACCTAGATTAAGTACCCATCCATGTACCTATCCAAATGCCGCTTAAAGGTCGCCAATGATTCCGACTCCACCACTCCCACGGGCAGCGCATTCCATGCCCCCACCACTCTCTGGGTAAAGAACCCACCCCTGACATCTCCCCTATACCCTCCACCATTAATTGCTTACTTAAGTGCCTCAGTTTCAGATGGGATGGGACTGCCAAGCAGAAGCCTGCATGCTCCCGGCTTGATGAGGGCAATGGTGTAAAGGTAGCACACTTTCCAGCCATCATCCTCTTGCCTGATTAAATGCCCCTCACCTCCAAACTTGCTTTGGGGGAGGGTATGAAATCCCTCCCATTCTAAAGTGTTGTGAAAAATTATTGAAGATAGTGCACTTACTAAGTGTGTGTTATTTCTATTAATAAATAAAAATATCTAGACAGTCAAATGATGAAAGAAAAAGATTTCAGATCCAGAGCAAAGCACAAGTTGGGTTAACTTCATGAAGAAAATAATTGTAAGTTGGAGTACACCATAAAGTTTAAAGCTGTTACTTCTCAAATTATTGTTTGAATTCTGAGCTGCATTTTTATCATTTACTTTCTGTTCATAATTATACCAAATTAATTTACATTTAACTTTTTTTTACAAAATGTGTTCTTGAGAAGAGACTACAGCAGTTTTATAATTTAGAATCTTTTGGATTTGGATCTTCATTTCCATGAATGTTAAGACTCTGGGGAGTATGAGGATTTTCTGGATATTACTTAGGTGCAAATTTTTTCGCATCCACAACTCCTTTGTCAAATTTCAGGACAATAAGTGGATTTTTAATTAATGGAGATGCATTATTGCCCCTTTACAGAATAGAGCAAAGGTAGGTGAAACATACCCAAGTATTGAATGATATAAGCATTGGAGAAGAAATTAGGAGAATTATGTGATATCCAGTGAGGGCAAAAAACCCCATCTTCCAACCAAGTGTTGAATGGCAGGATTAGATACTTGCTAATGAGTAATGACAGGGCAAATTGAAAGCTTTAGCATGCAGTATCATCATTGTTATCATGTCACTGTAACTCATTAATATGCTGTTTCCCATTCTCCCACCAGCTGGATAGAAATTAGATGGTGACAATACCCAAAATGATGGCCTGAGTGGTAACCTGGTGATGCCAGCTCTCCGCTTGATCCTCTGGACCACGATGAGTCATCAACATCTTGAGCTTTTCTTTGCAGGAAACAAATGGACTTATCCCGACCCCTATGCTCACCTCCAGGACATCCAGGCCCTCATGGGCAAAGTGGAGTGCCAATTCTTTGTCTGCTCTGTCTTGTCACAAGACATCAATGCTTCTTTCTCCATCATTAGGTATTTCAAATGACAGACATTCACTTCTTTTGAAATATAACTGACAGGCTGTTTGATCTACTTTTAATAAAATGGCATCAATTCCAATGTTGCTGGCGTGAACACTCAGTTTAAATGACTCCCCATAATATGGTGATGTTAAAACTGTTGTCAGCAATGGTTGTCATGTTGTCAAAGGCACACTGGCCTTCTTGTGTCCATTAAAATTTTCTGCTTTTCTTCAACAACAATTTAGTGCCTATCCTTAGTTGCCCAGAGGGCAGATAAGAGTCAACCACATTGCTGGTGGATCTGGAGTCACAAGTATGGTAGATCAGGTAAGAATGGCAGATTTCCTTTCCTGAAGGACAGTAGTGAACCAAATAGGTTTTTACAACAATTGACAGTGGCTAAATGATCACTATTAGGCTAGTTTTTGAATTCCAGATTTTATTTAAGTGAATTCAGATTTCACTATCTGCCATGGTCGGATTCAAACCCCAAATTCCCAGAACATCAGTCCAGGCCTCTACCTCATTAGCCCTGTGATGATACCACTAAGCCACTACCTCCCCTAAGCCAATTTCTCTGGATTAAGTCTGTAAGGATGGTGTTTTATTGATAACACATCCTCTACATTAACATCACGAAAAGCCAAAGACATTTTTTCTATCCTATTCACACAAATTGATTTGAGTTTGTAATAGCCTTTGTCAGTCACAGTTAGATTTCTGAGCGATAAAGTATCACGCTCTCTTGCCTTTTAAGTAACACTTTGTTATCCAATCTGATTATTTGATGATCAAATTTTTAGAATCATAGAAACCCTACAGTACAGTTGGAGGCCATTTGGCCCATGAGTCTGCACTGACCCTTGAAAGAGCATCTCACCCAGGCCTACCCCTTCTTGTAACCTGCATAGGATTTATATCATGGTTAACCCGTCTAATCTGAATGTCAGTGGACATTATGGGGTAATTTAGCATGACTAATCCACCCAACCTGCACATCTTTGGACTGTGGAAGGAAACCAGAACATTCAGCAGAAACCCACGCAGACATGGAGAGAACATACAAAGTCCATACAGACAGTCTTCAAAGGCTGGAATCGAACCAGGATATCTGGCTGTGTGAGGCAGCAGGGGTAACCATTGAGCCACCATGCTGTCCTTTTTGAATTTTCAATTTCTGATTAATTGTCCAATTGTTCTATTTGTATTTGATTCCCAATTTCTTGCACTACCATAAGTACAGTTTTCTTCTGACTATCCTACCTGTCATAAAATCATTCTAAAATAATAACATGACACACTCACTTACTTATCCTCCTGTCTGGAGTACTTGCTACATAATTTTAATACATGAGTTTTTTTTTGATCTGATAAAATCCAATGACTCTTGCTTTTAATGGTTCCCAAACACAGGAACAAAGCTAATACTTCGTCTCTAGCAATAATATTTCAACCGTCAGACATTTTGGCTGCACTATTTTTCATTGTTTGATGGGCACTGTTCAAATGTTTTTAGTCAACTCACATGCTTTGCTTGGTTTATTTTTGAAACTTGAAACAAAGGCTGGAGAGGTGGTTTCCGAGCTTTGGATTATCATTTTTTCTCTAATCAATTTAAGTGGTCCCCTCACCTCATGACCATATGTTTGTTCAAAAAAATGAATCCCTTGGACTCATTTGGAGCATTTCTAATACCAACAGATACTAAAAACAAGATACAGAAACAGCAGTCAATAGCACATTCATGAGTGATCAGATGTAAATGGATTTATTACCAAACTAATCATAATTTTAAAAAATAATTGTCTCATAAAATTTGAATTTTTATCTGATTGTATTTCTTTGAATAATCCATACCTTACAAAAAAAAATCATCTATTTTGCAACCATTCTTTCAGTATTTTTTCCTAAAGGCACAGCTTCAGGAAATGTTGAAATACCCATAATACTTAAAAGATACTGATTTCCATTCATGGCTTTAAATTGGGGTTATACACAATCTAATAAGACTCTGCTAAAATGGTTCTTGTAAAGCTAGGATCAAAATTAAAGGCATATTGATGGTTGAAGTTTCATGACTACCTGATTTAACCTTGTAAGTGTGCCCATTACTTAACATGCATAGGAAGCAGAACTGGATCAATACTTCAATTTGCAATTACTATTTTCCCAGTTAAGCCCATTATATGGGTTTAAGAGCAAGGTGTGCAGGTCTTTGGGCAGAGTCTTTGACAGCCCTTTGAGTTGATTTGATTTGATTTATTACTGTCATATGTACCAAGGTAAAGTGAAAAGTGTTGGCTTATGTGCTTGACAGGCAGATCGTACCATGCATCAGGGTAACAGAACAGAGCGCAGGACACAATGTTAAAGCTATGGAGGAGGTGCAGACAGAGATCAACATTAATATTAAAGAGACCCATTCAAAAGTCTGATAACAGCAGAATGACAGGCATATGTCAGATTTTCATGCCGTTTAACACAGTGAATGCATAAGATGTGCACAAGTCGTCATGGACTCCAACTAAGTATTCCCTGAATATTTGGTGCATATGGTGCTAACCCCACAAATTCAAGCAGAGTGGATACTAATGGGCTGCAGTGAGAGCACACTTAGTATACCTATTGGATTCACAGTCCATAGATTTTTGGGAGCACTACAGTGTCGATAAAGAAATAATGTAATTCAAACAGAAATATTTTGTTCATCTAAGCACTGTAGTTTTCAGTCAAGTATTTGCTTGTGTGGCCGAATCAAATATTCAGTGATATCAACTCATTTTTGGATTCAAGAACTGGCAGTTCTAAATAGACAGGTTGAATCTTTGAGTAAATAAATTTTAATCAAATGGATTTTTCTCTAAAAAAATTCACCTCTTCAGCTCATGCATTTTTAAGAAACCTGAAAATATCAGCAACTCCAACTGTTCAGTCCCTTTAAGTAGCCTTCCCTCTCAGCACTGGTTAATCCAGTCAAGCTGACTGTTAGTCTGATGTACTCTATTTCTGCATGTGTAGTTATTGTACATCCTCCTCACTATCTGCAAAGTCAGGAGCGGTGCATTCCATGTAACTGTACAGTAAGAGTCCTCATGATGGTAGCTATGGTTATCAACTCTGATGTCTATTCCTGAATATCCTAGTGCATGACTTCTCCCCTATGCCCCAACCATTAGTTGGCAACACTTCCATCCTTATGATATATTGTCTTCTTATACCAACTGGAAAGCAACAAGACTCATTACTTAATTGGGTGATGCTTGACTGTCAGCCAAACAGTCTTTATTTCAACATTTGCAGTCTTTACATCTGGCGATAAGACATGTTCAAACAAAATCACAAAAGCAACCAATATTTTTTAAATGTCTTTTTATTCAGAGACTAGAAAGTCCAGGCAAATCCTGGAGGATTGGCAACCCTCATCAAAAACAAATATTTCTGTTGGTCCCTTTAAGCATAACCTTTCTTCCTGCCAAGCTGACTGAACCCCTTTCATAACAGAATGGCAGATTAATGTAGCATGGGGAATCGCTGACAGAACCAACAACGACCGAGAGAATAATACCATCATTCAAAAAGGCTATTTTTTCTCCAACTGGGGTGGCTTACAGCAGCCTCTTTATAAAACCCTGACTAAACTGCTCTTCCTGATTTTCATGTGTTTATAGATACAGTGTCTGTAATTCATCAGTATAATTTACATTAAGTCTGAGCCCAGTATCAAATTTGCCTAAGTTCTACCCATTCAGGCATATTGATCAATCCTCATGCCTAGTTTGTACCAGCAGGTAAACAAAATTCTAGACGATAGTGTTCCAATTGGCTAATTATCCTGCCAAAATCCCTTCTTTGTATTGCTGTTCTATTGAATGATGCTGTTCTTGCATCCTTTTCTAATTTCCATATCTTTAGTAAAGCCCCCATAGCCTGAAAATTTCAGTTCCCCCTAATTATTCTAAATTTCTATGTTTCTGTGATAGCTACTGCATACCTTTCAAAGTGATTCAAACTCACATGCAGACATTCTACTGGTTAACCAGTGCATCTTTGTGTGAAGACCCTCCAGAAAATGAATCTGTGGATTCCACAACAGCTTCTTAACTAATTATAACCTTCTGTTTATCCAGTGGTTGCTGTTATGATGCCACCTGAACTTACTTCACTGCATTGTGCCAAAGCCTTAACCTGGTTCTTGGCTATTCATGCACAAACGTAGATGTATTTGGACCTGTTTGGGGAATTTGGAGTGCATGATATTTGGTGAATTGGTGGAGCTCCTTTCAAACCTCTCTAGTGCTATTTTCCTCATCAGAAAAAATCCTTATATACAGAAATGTTAATATTGGTTCAGTAGCCAACAGCTGAGTACATAATATCATAGCAACAATGGCACATCTGCAGCAGAGAGAAAGATGTGGCTGGCTGAATGTTATGGTGCAGCATTGTTTCAATTGTGTTTGGTTATGGCAGATTTTCTGACATATCAATAGATACTACACTTGTATGTTTCTTATGTGGTTTGAACTGAGATACTAGAACATTTGAATTAGAGTGACATTATGAAATGGTATTTGAATTATTGTCACCTGAATGTTACAGGAAATTAATATACATTGTGTAAAAGACTACCACTCTTCCCAAGTTTTTGTATGTTTCTGGTGCTCACTAAAATGCTTTGTCTTTGTTTCCTATGTCATTCTAACACTTTGAATATATAATGGAATTTTAATGCACCTTAAGTCAACACTTCTTAATTTTGGGCATTAAACTGAATGGCATTTTTTTCACTGTGGTTTGTAAAAATAAGATGTTTTAAAGAACAACATGAATTAAAGAAAACTTTCCCATATCTAAGTACTTTGAAGCGACCAATCAGTGCCACCATTCCTGATAGTGCAATTGGAGTCCATTCTTTGATTCAATGTATATCCATAGAATTTTCTGCAAATGTATAATTATCAACAAATTATAGTGTATCTTTACAGTGAGGTAAGAGACAGATCTCTGAGAAAACATTCTTAATGAATCATGGGCAAGGTGACTGCTAATTGTTCACATTGAGAATTTCAGGATGTAAGCGATAACTAATAGAGGCTAAACAATTATTTGGATCAGTGAATTTTAGTAAGCTTATTAATGAAACTCAGTTGGAAGTATGATGAGAATTAGTTTTAACTTAAATTGTCAGGTGGGAAACCCACAGGATCAAATGAAATACTTGCTGTTATTCCCCATTTTCCAAAGGCAGTAAAATTAGTTCAGTTTAAAATCACTTCTCCGCCCAATCATATCGGTATCCAAAGGATGAGGGTAGGCAAGGGCAAAAGGGTGGTGTATGTGCTTAGAAAAATTACCTTGAGGGCATCTAATGTACTTAACAATAGTAATCAATGGCATTCTGGGTAATGTTTCAACATGGACAACCACTGGCTCCTACAGGCACTTTGGCAGGATACAGTATATGCATGAGTGTACAGCCCATTTCATTCAGCATCTTAAAATGAATTACTTGTAAGCCTGATTCCACCAGTTTTGTAACAGCTGGAGTTATGTAATTAAGTGCCAGAGTGGGTTCTGTCACGCTGACTTCAATTATTATGTTGCAGCTGGGACAATAGTATTTTAGCATTGTGCCATCTCGTTATGTGATTTCATTGGAGGAAGTAACTGTGACCTGGCTATTAGGAATTTCATGCTGTAACTTACGAAAAACTCAATGTGTTAAAGCTTAGTATAATAATCAAATGATGTATTCTACATCTGCAGCTTTAATAGATGGACCTGAATCTCAAATGCAACCATTACAACTATCAATATCTATTATGCAGCTTCTTTGAAGGGGACTCATACTGTTTCTAATTTCTGCTTTTTTGCATGATCTGCTCTGTCTCTCATCTGTCAGCAACTACTTGTTAATGTGTCACTTCGTGTTGTTTCATGCCTTAGTTCTCATCCTTAGCAATGTCTTTCTCTCTAGTTGCCTTGTCGTCAATCTCTTGGCCTCTTTCACTTTGTTCCTGCTTTCTTTTTAATGGTTTTTTTTAAAATTGGAATTGGGTTGCCTGGTGTTGTCTTTGCTAAGCAATGAAGCATGTCATGGAGAAGACTGGAGTGTAGAGGCTAGCACAACGTATGCATTAAGTCAAAGACTTTAGAAAATACAGCACCAATCCCATGAAATGTTATATACGACTCTCTTCATCTCATCCAATCAAGAACTCCTTGATTATTAACTTTTAAGAGAGTACAATCAGCACTATGTTTTGCCTTGGTCTCTAAGCAACCCTTGGGCATCTTGGTTTTGGCGTACATTGATTATTAATGTCTAGCCGTGAATCTCTAATGTCAAGGCTAATTTCAGGGATAAATGAATGGACTGAACACAAGTAGACTGAAGGGTAAAATAGCAATGCAGCAATGGAAGACATTCAGAGAAGAAGTCTCTTAGATTCAAACTAGGTGCATTATTTTGAAGGGAAGAAGTAGAACATGCAAATCTAATGTACCCCTCATGATAAAGAAAATAAATTTTAAAATAAAACTGTAAAGAGATGACTATGACAACTATCAGGAGAAGGATTTAGTTAATAACAAAGAATGTTTTGGAAAATGAAAGAGAATTTGACCAAAGTTTTGCATTAATAACCTCAATCTGAATGGGAGTTAGCCGACTGTGAGCTGCTAAACCCACACGCAAAACTCAAGGATACTGAGGCTTTCATCCTATTGCTGACATTTGTGTTCTGTGCTCAAAGTGTCAGGGTAGATGACTTTTGGAGCAACTAAGCCCTTGCCCCGACCAGTGAGGAAGTCTGCCAGAGCAAGCATCAGTTAGGTACTTAGGTCCTGGCTAGTCGGCTTCTTGGCCAATCAGGAGCCTCACCAATGAAGTCCTGCTCTGCCTGAGAAAAGGGTGTTGATTGGTTGACAAGTGCTACACTTGCTAGGCAATTACAATTACCCTAAGAATTACATTGACAACCAAGTGAAGGTTATCAGTTGAGCTTCCACTTGCGTAGCTCAGGGATCTGTCTTCTGTAGGATTAAGTGAGTATGCAGGTATTGAGCCTTTGTTGAACTAAACAAAAGTATGGGGACAATGACTCACTGACACATTCGCCATGGCAGTTCCTCAACCACCAGAACTTATCAGAATCGGGAACATTACACGTACTGGAAGCTGGTATTGGAAGCTGATTTCATAAGCAACTTTTTAAAAAAGTGAAACATAATTAATAAAGAGAACTTAAATGGTTACAAACAAAGGTGCCCATTATGAAATATGCAAAAGCAGACTAGAATGAAGGCATTCATATTCTCTGATGTGGCACTAAAGACTCTGATGTAGCGGCTAGGAAGAAAGAAAGAGTTCAGGAAGCTCTCCAAGGTAAGCAGTAAGAAAGAAATGAAAGCAGCCATCCATAGACGTGAAGTCACAGACCAATACTTCAAGATCTTCTGTGAGAAGTTCAATTACGCATGCACAGTCCAGTAAATGAATACATCTATCTATTACACCACCAACCTTTCTTGCTGCACAGTGCAACTCAGGCCTGTCATTCATCTTTAAGCAGTCAGACTTCATACCCAATATTCGGAGGCTCCGGCTCACCCTCACACACCCTCACACACCAAACAATGATCTACGCCTCACGTTCACATTTCTGATCTTTTTAGCTCTGACAAGTACATGCCTCAAACACAGTGCAATATTCTCTCTGATATTCTTCTTTACTCTTTCATGAGATGCAGAATTAATTTGTGTGGAAATAAGGAATATCAAGGGAAAGGAGTCATGGGTAGGAGTCGTGTATTAGGCCCCCGAAGAGTTGCCTTACTTAGTTGTGTGGGTATGTTATGATGAGGACGTAAAGAATCTGCTAAGCTATGAAGATAGGTTGAGTGAGTGGGCAAAACTTGGCAGATGGGGCCTAATGCGAGGTTTAGTAGGAAGTTTAGTAGGAAGAATCAAAAGGTAGAATATGTTTAAATAGAGAATCTCCCAAAAATACACCGCACTGACAGATCTTGGATCTGGCATAAAAACAGGTGCAGCAAGTAATTAAAAAGGCAATTGGATTGTGCCCTTTTCTTTTTAAGGGACTTAAGTTTGAAAAGTTGAGGGAAGTTGAGGCTGCACTTGGAGTACTGTGTAAAGTTTTGGTCCCATTTTAAGAAAGGATACACTAGCATTGGAGACATTTCAAAAGAGGTTCACTTGACTGATTTCTAAGATGAAGAGGTTGATTTGTCAAGAATGGTTAAACAGATTACATGTTTTTTCATTCAAATTTAGAAGAATAAGGAGTAATCTTATTGAAATATGCAAGATTCTGAGAGGACTTGATGAGGGAGATGATGAGAAGATGTTTCCATTTGTCGGGAAGTCTTGAACTAGGGGATAGAGTTGAAGATAAAGGGGACACTCATTTAAAACTGAGATGCAGAGGACTTTCTTTTCCCAGTTGCCAATGAATGTCTGGAATTCTTTACTTCAGGGAGTCCTGGAGGCTAGATAGGCTAGGAGCCAGCTCAATCTGAAATATGAGATCTACACTCATTGCCATACAAGTTCAAACTACTGCTATCATGCCACCAATGCTCAAAAGAGTATACAAGCCCTCACAACACTCCAGCAATCTGTGTCTTTGAAGCTCAATGGGATTACTAAGGTGCAAGCCAGGGGAGTAGCAGTGGGCTCTAAGGTGTATCAACAATCTGACTGTTTTAGGAGGTCTCTCTATCAGCTGAATGCATGTTCAGCTAAGAATATTTAAGAGAGGGCATTAACAGGACTTGTGAGGTCCGCAATGCAGGTTGGATGCAAATCAGTATTAGGAGCTGAATGATATCATGTTTCACCTACTGCGTACACTTACCGAGCAGGCATTTCCCATTGGCATTGGCATGCTTATAAGAATGGTGACTTGTTCCAGAAATAGCTGCAAATGGTTCAATCCCCACTTTGGGACACGTTCTGCAAAACTAACCATACTATGAATCTAATTTCTTTCAGCCTTTCAAAGAAAAATCTAATTAATTACACTAAATGAAAGCTATTTCTTACTATCTAATAAGTTAATGTGAGTTGACTTTCTTCCCCGTACAAAGGTGTTTGCTTTTTAGTATGTGCTATGTTATAAATTACGACTAAAGCACCAGAATACATTCTCATAAACACCATTGATCTCGTCTAAATGTTTTTGTTCTGAGATTCATTAAATCATAAGTTTTGAAAACACAGCAAAGAGTTGTATGTTTCATTCATTGATTGCTGCAAATGTGAGAAACATCAATAAGCTTTGTAAAAAATACTTCTTAGCGATTTGCTCTCATTATAAATAATTTGTTAGTTCTAAACAGGTACTCTATGATTAAATGTGCCTTAAAAAGTACACATGGATTTGAAAGGGGCAGGAAACCAGGACCAGCTGGTCCATTAAATTGCTTGCACACAAGAGGGCTAGAGTATCATGAGTAAGCACATGCTCTGTTCATTCCTCTGTCTCCCTCCTCCCACTTTCTGCTTTATCCCTCTCACCCTGCTCCCCCACACCCTGCCGCCATGTCTGCTGGAAGCAACAAAAAAAAGACAGCCAATAAGGTTAATGTAAGACTATAATGTAGAAGAACATCTTCACTCACCAAGTGCTGAATCTTTGGGATTCTCCATCTCAGAGACCTATGGAAGCTCAGTCATTAAGTAAGTTCTAGACAGAGGTTGATTGGTTTCTAATTACTAGTGACATCAAGGGATATTGGTTTAGTAGGAGAATATGGCGCTGACCTAGATGATCAGCCGTGATTTAGAATGGCAGAGCAACTTCAGGGAGCTGAATGGCTTACTTCTGCTTCATTGTTTCCGAAATTTCCTGTTTGCCCCCTTTCAGTTAATTAAAACCAGTCAGGAGGCCGCAATGACCTCATTAACCTGGTTCTCTATCAAGACCATAACTTTCAATGTAATGTAATCTCTAGCCCAGATCCCAATGGTATTCAGTGTGATAAAGAAACTGATTCCTGAAATGTAGGACATTTACTGGCAGGTTTGTAGGCCTGAAGGGCACAATTCTCCTTCCCCCAGCTCATGTGAGGTTTTATTATGGCTCTAACTTAAGCCCATCTCATTTCCTTTAAGCCAGCAAGTTTCCCAAAGTCTGGAAATCCACCACTTGAGGTTAAAAATAGACTGACCATTAAAGTGTGTGCATGCATCCTTATTGTAATCTTCAAATGACCAACACGTTTTCCCTATTGGTCACCCACCCCTCAAATCACATCCAACAAATCTAGAAGAGAATGGATTCAGGTTTTTTCCAATTTAGTTTCTAGCATTTCCAGATCTCCACCCTCCTAAGAGTTGTTCATTTAATTTATGATGTTTATCCACCTTCTTCCAAAAAACATTACTTCATGATATTTAATTTCATGTCTCACAGTATTAGCAATGTGTACTATCTACAAGATGCATTACAGAAATTCACCAAAACTCTCGACACAAATGGTGATAGACGTTTGAAACTCTCGTACACAAGTGGATGTTAGATCAGTTGTTACTTTAAATCTGAGATAGATGAATTTTTATTAAGCAAAGTTAATAAGGGATATGGGCCAAAGGGACATGAAGTTAGGCCACAGACTAGCCATGATCTCATTGAATGATGGAACACATTCAAGGAGCTGAATGGCCTACTTCTATTCCTATGTTCCATATACATAACCTTCCAAACTCACAACCACTACCATCTCAAAGGACAAGGCCAACTGTTACATGGGAAAGCAACTTGTGCAAAAACTTTCCCAAGTCACTCACTGTTCTGACATTAAATATATTTCTTCACTGTCAATGGGTCAAAGGTTGGTGACATTGAGGATAGTGTGGAGGGCTGTTGTAGGTTGCAACAAGACATTGATAGAATGCAGAACTTGGCTGATAAGTGGCAGATGGAGTTCAATCTGGAAAAGTGTGAAGTCATTCAGTTTGGAAGGTCGAGTTTGAATGCAAAATACAGGGTGAAAGGTAGGATTCTTGGTAGTGTGGAGGAACAGAGGGGTCTTGGGGTCCATGTCTATGGATCCCTCAGAATTTCCATCCAAGTTGATAGGGTTGTTAAGAAGGTGTATGGTGTGTTGGCTTTCATTAACATTAACTAAATGTTAATTAGCAGGAAGATTGAGTTTAAGAGCCATGAGATTATGCTGCAACTGTATGGAGTCCTGGTTAGACCACACTTGGAATATTGTGTTCAGTTCGGGTCGGCTCATTATAGGAAAGATGCGGAAGCTTTAGAGAGGGTGTAGAGGAAATAGATTTACCAGGATGCAGGATTGGAGGATATGTCTTATGAAGAAAGATTGAGGGAGCTAGGGATTTTCTCATTGGAGCGAAAAAGGATGAGAGGTGACTTGATAGAGGTATATAAGATGTTGAGAGGCATAGATAGAGTGGATAGCCAGAGACTTTTGCCCATGGCAGAAATGTCTGTCATGAGGGGGCATAATTTAAGGTGATTGGAGGAAGGTTTAGGGGAGATGTCAGAGGTAGGTTCTTCACTCAGCGAGTGGTGGGTGCGTGGAATATACTGCTGGCAGTGGTAGTAGAATCCAATACATTAGGGACAATTAAGCAACTCTTGGATAGGCACATGGAAGTTAGTACAATGATGGGTATGTAGATTAGTCTGATCTTAGTGTATGATAGAAGACCGGCACAACATCGAGGGCTGAAGGGCCTGTACTATGCTGTACTGTTCTATGTTGTATAGTCAATGAAATGTGTTTGAAATTTAGTTATAGTTACAATTTAAAAAACTATTGTTTTTTTGGCATGACTAACTTGTTTTAATGTAAATAGCACCATTCAATACAAGGAACTCCAAACCTAAAGTATAAACATAACTTATGGGAGTATAGACTGATGCCACATAGTAATTTAACAACTATGCGTTAACTTGAGAATGTGCTTTAATTGCCCCCGCACTGTATATACTAACTTACATTTTACAATCATATAATTTCAACTGTACACTGCATACTGTCTGTTGCAGACTAAGAGTAAATAATGTTTGCAAAAAGAAAATTATTGCCAGGAATTTTGAGGCTAAAGGTGAATTAATAATCAAAAAATGAAGGAGTAGGGTATTAAATGTCTTGAAGTTAGACAAGATTATTCTTCAACAACCTCTTGACTCAAGCATGCAACCTTACAATTTAACTAAATGTTAATGACAGAGTTATCAAGAGAGTACCAGTAATAGCATTGCACTTGCTGATTCAGTTCTTTAATTGACAGCTTGGGGACAGCTTCAGAACATAAAACTTAAGCAGGAAGTAATTCACAGAATCACAGAAGTGCTAAAGTGGAGATGGAGGCCATTCAGTCTATGGGTCGTACGCCTGCCCATTAAATGAATATATTACCTATTGTCAATCTTCTGGTTTTTCATTATATTCTTGCACATTACTTTTTATCCAAATAATGCCCTCTTAAATGCCTTGATTAAATTTACTAAATTAATGATTGAAATGACAAATTGTAGACGTCTGTCAATAATGTCTAAAGATACTTTTAATACATATAATATGTTTACAGTCCAAAGTTACAGAGTTGGTTTCTAATTTGTTACTTACAAGGTTACTCATATACAAGCATCTTTAGATCTGTTTTATGTGGATAGTATGTCCCGGTACCCACTGTTGAATAAATTATGCAAATATTAGTTTATTGATTGCCCTTTGGTTGTTTGTATCCTGACAACTATGATGTAAATATTTTTTGTTGTCAGGAAATAAAAACATTGTGCAATTCTTTGCAGCCAGAACAGTCAAAATAGAATCATTGATAATAGAAAATAGTTCATTAATGCATTTATTGTGAAGAAATAGCTAAATATCAAGATTAATTGGAGTATTTGAAGATGTACCAGTGGCCATAATGTGCAGATAGGTCCAATAAATTTATAATCTATTTTCACTCGTGTAGTGCAGTACACCAGCTGAACTTTTGAATAATTAAGCATCATATAGTAAATGTCTAATCAGAAAAAATAATTAGACTGATTAATTAGAGTACATTAAGTGATCAGGCAATGGGCATCTGGGATATTTTGATGGTTAGGATAATAAATAAAGATGAGATACATGTAGAGTAAGAGGGACTGGAGACTATAGTTAGTCAATTGAGACTAATTTGAAATTGGGTGACCTATTGCACTATGTCGAGCCTGCTTTATTAAATTAATGATTTTCTTTCTATTAGTTCCATTGTTGTTACTCATTGTACACTGGTGGCAGTGATAGATAGAACCATCACCAATTTTAAAATGCAGATGTTTTCTATCTGTCCTGAGGTTCAACATTTGGAATTGAATAATTATCATTAGTCAAAAATTTGATTAGCGCTGAAACAAAATAACAGCAGTTGAAAGCAAGTGTACATTCCATCATAATTCGTTAAAAATAGTTAAATTCTGACACTAAAGGCATACTATAATGTACATGTACAAAGAATTTGGTATAGACATACATATCTGGGAGAACTTTAATTATTGCAGTCACCAGTCAATTTTGATATGATCTATTTGTTCTTGTCTCTACTGCAGAGCAATTTTTAATAGCTTCAACCTCTTTGACAAACCTACTGTATTGTGCAGAAGACATTCAGAAATGAACGAGAATATTTTATGCAAATTGAATTATATTTTGGCTATACAGAGTCTTCAAAATAAAATATAACATTTTTTCTGTTGAATAAAGGTTAATTTATGTGCAGTAGCATGTCAAATTTATTTCTGCTTTGATGCCAGAAAACTTCTGCAGGCCAATTGTTATTGCACACTGCACTAGCTAAATTGAATACCTTCCTACGTTTCATCAACTTTATAAGCTGTCGTGAGCTTTGCGGCTCCTGAAAAGTCTGCCCACTTTTTTTACACACTCAGATTCCTCCAGTAAGATTGCAGCATTTCTTCTCTAATGTGACTGATATGCCCTCAAACAAATGCAACTGAGGTACCTGCCTAATTTGGTATATCTTTCTTTGCCTCACACTGATTTATTTTTGCTCCACATTTATTGATAAAGTGAGACTAGAAGATACTGTCCATCGAAAAGAACTTGATACCCTTACTTTTACTATGTGCCAGACCCAATTTGTTTGTGGAGTGAAATTGGATTATAATTTCTGTAAATGTGTATGGTGATATTTGCTCCGGTAAGTAAAATCCAAATCCTTTGACATCTGAAAAAATATTGAAAGCCATGCAGCTTTGATTAAATATTTTGTGATCTATTAGACAAAGAGTGCTTTAGCAATATTTGTATGTTTGTTTAGAATCAAGTAATTGTTACTATAGTAATTATGATACTTTTATTGTTTTATTTCTGTTTTGTAAATTCCTCGACACTTCCTTGGTAACTATTTCTGTTTTACATATTTCAAAAATTCATCATTATTTATTGTTAACTGAGTTTTTAAAAATATGCATGACATATTATTTCATTTAGAATGTTCTTCTGGTGAGTTGCTTGTGGTGACCGTTGCTGCAGAATGTTTTGCTATACGGAAACAACATAGAATCCCTCGAGATTGTGTATCTAGAAACCATAAAGAGAAATACACAAAGGTTATATTTTTCAAATAACTAGTTTGCCAGTAGTTAAACATTTAAGAAGCCTGGACAACATTTTTCTAAATGCATTTTAATTTATCGATGGAACAATTACATAGCTTGCAAATAGATGGCGATAAGTCTCTAGAATTAGGTATACTTGCAGTTACTAGACAGACTAGAGCTTTAAATGCTGAATTTCTTTCAACACAGTATAAACTAAAACCAAATGCAAGCTCAAGGTAAGTATTGTAACCTGTTGCTGTCATGTTTGTGTAATTTTTATTGAAAGCATTTTTTTTTCTTTGGTTTGCATAAAACTATGCAGTTGGGGCCAAGTTTTGTTTTACAGAGAACAGCAGTAAGGAAGAATTTTGAAAAATACAGCAAAAACCCTGAATATATAGAGAACAAAACATCTACTTTTAAACCGTTTTATTTAAACTTGATATTTAAGTATTTCAAGGATGCCTTTAACTGGAAAAAAACTTTCCAAACAACAGAGGTTTCTGTCCTTTAACAGAGGCTTCTTCATGTGTTTTGGTTTACACTTAGCAAGATTTCTTGAGTTAATTTATTGTAAATATTGTATCTTGGATGTATTATCTCAAATACTAAATTAGAATGCCCTACGACAGAATGTGGAATAAAAGTTTGTTTGAATTATTCTTTCTCAACACCTATTTTTCTAACACTACCTGGAAGATTGAATCATTCATTTCAGATAATGTAACCTATGCAGCAAAGACAATTTGGCTGTGCCACAGAAACAGCTTAATCTCCAAGACAGTGATAGAACTAATGCACTTATGAGCATTGGGAGTACTCAAATGAATTTCAAACATTATTTTGCTGTTCATATCTTTGCTCTAGTTTGTGCTTTACATTAGCAGTTTCATTTAATTATAACTAAAAATGATAGCGGAATTAATGTTTTACTATAATTCACTGCAACATCATTGGGACGGAATATTGGCTTTACATCTTAAAGCATAGTTTATACTTCATGTCTGCAGAAACATGCATTAAGTTTCCAGCCTTGATTTTACATAGTGTACTTTAAAGATGATGCTAATCTGTCATCAGTGGTCTGGGGGAGGAAATAATTGGGAAATAGAATGTTTATTGTTGTTTACTATTGTTTAGTGTTGTTTTAATTGAGATAATAATCATATGGAGCTTCAGGTGAGGGAGTATTGCTTGCAGTATCTTCCCTGTCATATCAGTGTTCTGCCTTACCTCCGTTGATGGCATTCGGAAATGTTTATTGTGCTAATGAAGCCCAGACTTCCTGGTGTTTCTCCACTTTCTGCTGTAAACTCTACATTTCTCATTCCAGTCAGCAAAATTGACTTGCTGATACATTTGTGGAAGGGCAATGCTCCTTTTGTTATTAGTAGTGAACATGATGAGTTTTATGTTATTACTGAATAAATGATTATTGCATTAACAAATTACCCTTCTCCATTGTACTGCTCACAGCAAATTTACAAATAACTCAGATAATCTATTTACCTGATAATCACCTTGTTCAGGAAAGAAGCATTTATTTTGGCTAAAATTTTGCCTTGAGTAATGGTGGAAGCTAAGAGCACTCACACTTATTTGAGAGTGAATTGGAATACATTCTCCAGGAATTTGTACTTGCACAGTTAAATGAAGAAATCTAGAATTTGCTGACCTGTTTATTCTGCTCCCTCATGAACTTACTGCTCCAATTCCTTGCCAAGAAACTCAATATTGAAATTCAAATTAGACCATGATCATCTCATGATCTACAGTAATATGCAAGAAAATGGTAGGGCAATTGCACTCAGACCTAAGTGGATTTTTAACAGCATGGTAAATCTTAATTACTGACAAAAAAAAAATCCTCCCTTTTACTAATATTTAATTTTAATGTATGCATTCTCATTCCTTCAGAATTGAATTATTTTTGGAATTTCTTTCAAAAGATCAGTCCACTTTATTTGTATCTTTGTTAATTTCACACTCTATTCCATCCATCAGTCCTTTCTTCTTTTACATTCCTAGTTTCTTAAAGGCAAGAAATGCAGTGGCCAACACTTAACCCAAAATATGGATAAAATCTTGGCCGTTGCCACAACAAAATACTAAATAAGCAACTCTCCTTTTGTGAGTCATTGGTTTTTGCCCAGAGTTCTATATACCTCCCTTAAAACAAGAGGTGGGCAGATGTGAAGTGAGTTGTATTCAGGTTTGAGTTTTTGTATATTTTACCTTTCCTTCCAGCTCAACCACATAGTTTTTAAAGTCAAAATTAACCATATAGTTTCTAGTTTTTTTTCTCTATTCAGTCATGGGACATGGGTGTCGCTGGCTGGGCCATCATTGATTATTCCTCTCTAGTTCCCCTTGAGAAGGTGATGATAAACGGCCTTCTTGAGCTGCAGTAGTCCATTTGTTGCAAGTGCCTCCACAACACTGTTAGGGAGAGAGTTCTAAGGTTTTGACCAACCAGAGAAAGAACAGCGATGTATTTCCAAGTCAGGAAGGTGAGTGACTTGGAGGGGAACTTATAGGCGATGGTTTTCCTATTTCTCTACTGCCATTGTCTTTCTAGATGGAATGGTCATGGGTTTGGAAGATGCTATCTAAGGAACCTTGGTGAATACCTGCAGTACATTTTATAGATAGTAAATAGTGCTACTACTGTGCATCAGTGTAGGATGTGAATGGCACCACATCCACAAACAATCAAGTGGGCTGCTTTGCCTTGGATGATGTCAAGCTTATTGAGTATTGTTGGAGTGCACACATCCAAGCAATTGGAGAACATTCCATCATACTCTTGATACTTGCTTTGGAGATGATGGAAAGTCAGGAGTAAAATTTACTTGCTGCAGGACTCTTTGCCTCAGACCTACTCTTTTAGCCACTGTATTTATATAGCTAATCCAGTTCAGTTTCTGGTCAATGGTATCTCCCCAAATGTTGATGGTGGGAATTCATTAATGATAATACATTGAATGTCAACTGGTGATGACTGGACTCTGTTTTGTTTGAGCTGCTTATTGTCTGACATTCATGGTGTGAATGTCGCTTGCCGCTTGTCAGCCCAAACTTGGATATTGTCAGGTCTTACATAAATTGGACATAGGCTGCTTCAATATCTGAGGAGTTGCGAATGGTGTTGAATATTGTGCAATCATCAGCAAACATGCCAATTTCAGAGCTTATGATGAAGGGAAGGTCATTGATGAAGTGGCTGAAGATGATTGGGCCTAGAACACGAGCCTGAGGAACTCCTGCAGAGATGTCCTGGAGCTGAGATGACTGATCTCCAACAACCACAACTATTTTCCTGTTTTGTGGAGGTGCTGGTCGAGTAGACAAGGCCAGAAATAACATGACGGGGAGAAAGTGAGGTCTGCAGACGCTGGAGATCAAAGCTGAAACTTTATTGCTGGAACAGCACAGCAGGTCAGGCAGCTAGCTGAAACTTTATTGCTGGAACAGCACAGCAGGTCAGGCAGCAGCTGAAACTTTATTGCTGGAACAGCACAGCAGGTCAGGCAGCAGCTGAAACTTTATTGCTGGAACAGCACAGCATAGCTGAAACTTTATTGCTGGAACAGCACAGCTGCCTGACCTGCTGTGCTGTTCCAGCAATAAAGTTTCAGCAGAAATAACATGACACCAGGTTATAGTCTAACACGTTTATTTGAAATCACAAGCTTTCGGAGCTCTGCTCCTTCGTCAAGTGATGTGAAGGCAAGTGCACAAGCACAGACTAATTAAGGTAAAGAATCATAAGTTCATAACTTCAGACGTTCATAGCAAGTTCATATGATCACTCTACATAATCAGTTTGTACAGTTTTTTTTACTTGTTGCTTTGGTTAGACCTTCAGCATGCGGCTGTTATATCCATCATGTTATTCCAGCCATTCGGTTTGTCTCCAAACTATCTTTTTTTAAAATATTTTGTTAATTATCTCTCTGCCTCAATTAATTGGATCATAAGTCATTCCTTCACTTGCTATTCAGCCGTTGACTCTTTACTCACACTATCTGACACTTTCGATTACCTGCAGATTCTTATTATCCAGTCTGTCGTCACTTTAATCACACCATTTGTACTATTTTTTCATCTCTCTGCCTAGAAATTCTGTGCCTGTGTGCTTCCCTTCACTCCACCTAATGAAGGGCCAGCGCTTTGAAAGCTTCTGATTTCAAATAAACTTGTTTGACTAAAACCTGGTGTCATGTGATTTCTGACCACCTTCCTGTGTGCCAGGTGCCACTATCACTTTGTTGGGTAGATGCCAGTGTTGTAGCTGTACTGGTACAGTTTGACTAGGGTTCAGCAAGTTCTTGGGCACAAGTCATCAATATTATTACTGGAATGTTGCCAGGGCCCATAGCTTTTGCAGTATCCTGTGCCTTCATCCATTTTTGATATTAAGTGGAGCTCATTACATTGATTGAAAGCAATGATGCTGGAGACATCTGAAAGTGTCTGAGATGGATCATCCATTTGATACTTCTGGCTGAAGATTGTTGCAACTGCTGTAGTCTTAGCTTTTGGGCTGTCCAATCATTGAGGATGGGGATATTTGTAGTATCTTGGCAAGTAGCACTTCAGAAATTATCCAAATCACCATACTTCATTTGTGGCACTTTATTGGTCCAATTATAATGTAATTTCAAAACCAGTTGGTTGTGATTACCTTTGCAACTCAGTGAATTTGTTTGAGGTCCCCAAAAGCACTTTTCAATTTTAAGTTCATGAACCACTATCTGGAGCAGGTGACCTGATTAATAGGTCCTCTTTCAAGTCTGCAAACAACAAGACTATTTACACTAACTATTTATTCCCACAAGTGGAATCAACTAAATATTCAATTAATTTCTTTTCATTCTTTGAAACTCAGAAGCTAGCAGGCCAGTATCAGAGAATAATAAGGTGTTTATCTCCCATCAAAGGAAATTACTGCAGGTGCTGGCATTGTGAAATAAAACCAGAAAATGCCAGAATACCCCATAGATCATTCTCCTTCTGCAGAGAGAGAGAGAGACATAATTAACATTTTGTTTGATGATTTAACTGTTTCTCTGTCACCACAGATGTTATCTGAACTATTGAATATTTTATTATTTTCTGTTGTTGTTAGAATCATAGAATCCCGAGAGTGGAAAGATACCATGCATCCCATCAAGTCTGCACCCACCCAGAAGACCTTCATTCCCATACCCAGACCCTCTACCCTAACCCATAGCCCCAATATTACAATGGTTAATAAACCTCATCTGCACATCCCTGGACACTATGGTGTAATTTAGCATGGCTAATCCACCTAACCCACGCATCTTTAGTCTGTGGGTGGAAAAAGGAGCACCTGGCAGAAACCCACGCAGACACGAGGAGAATGTGTAAACTCCACACAGATTGTCACCCAAAGCTGAAATCTAAGCAGGATCTCTGGAGCTGTGAGGCAGCAGTGCTAACCCCTGAACCACCGTGATGCCCCAAGTTGTTGAGATATTATGATTGGAAGATTGCCTTCTCTTATTGGACAATGATGTGAACATGAAACGTAATAATGATTTTTGGCTTCTGTTATTAGAAGCATCAAAACAAAATGCAAATTTACATCTCTGGGTTTCAAACTATTGGGTATATTCCCAAACATCTGGGAGATCGCTTTCCAACTCTTTATGTAACTGACTAAAGTTTGTCCAGGAGATGACTCTGATCCTGATCCCATTCAATATTTAACTTTGTAAGACTTTATTTTCCTCTGAGGTAGAAGCAGATGTAGTTCTTGCTTGAGGGAATTCAGTGAATAGGCGAGAAAGGCAAAAGCTGACAGCTTGCTTCTTCCTTGGATTAAAAAAAATCTTCTAATATCTAATCTAGATCTGATCTTATATAACTTAAAATTATGATCCCTGGTCCACCCTGATGAATCGGATCAGTAAGACAGTCTATTCTCTTTGTGATATTTTAAATCTCAGTAAGATATGGTAAACCTATGTCTTCAGTAACAGTTTAGTTAGTGCTAATTTAGTGTAAAATTCATTCGATTCCAAACTATTTTACTCAGTTTTGTAAATGAATATTTCAGTATGCCTCCAAATCAAAATGCGGAACATTTCACTTTGAATTTCTGTTTGGTGTGATGTCGATACATTGTCGATTAGAACATAGCCATTTACTTAAGTCTAAAAGGGCAAAGGAATAGGTTGATGATATCTAATAGCTATGGATTGACAAGGGTTTGCTGCGATCCTAATGGAATTCAAACAGCTCTGATTGAACAACCTACCATCAGAACTTGGTAAACATTCCACAGATTGTCCACCTAAGACCTTCTGTTGTGAACTTATACTTTACCTGAACTGGGAAAATCTCAAGCCTCAGTGATAAAATTGCTATGCCTGCTCCCAGCAATGAGGCAGGCTGTCTAAACAAGTATCAATAGACCAGCTGAATTCAGGTGAAAATACTAGATGTTTCATGACGCTTGATGTGGCTTTGATTTTCCATGTCCTGGTGTTCAAGCAGCATCACAAACAGTTGAACTCACTCTAAAAGGTGTCAATATATTATCAAATCATGAATGTGAACTTGTTCTCACATCAAGCATTCACCAAGGCATTCTAACAGTTGTGTCCTAAGTCTGGATTTTAACTGTTTGTTTCCAGTGTGATGGAAAATGTGCAGGGTAGGTTCTGACTTATCAATCAGCTTGATATACCTCTATGTTGTCCTCAAACATATCATTTGTGAAACATCAAATAGAAGGGAGATAATGCACAATCTTCTCTACTTCTCAACTAAGATAGGGAGAGAGAGGAAAATTATTTGTCCAATCTAAGCTTTCATAAAGAATAACAGCAAAATACTGTAGATGCTAGAAATCTGAAATAAGAGGAGAGAATGCTGGAGAAAGCCAAGAGGTTTGGCAGCATGTTTGGAGAAAATGTGAGTTAATGCTTCAAGTCTGATGTGACTCTTCTTTGTGTTCTTCACAACGGACTGAGGCCCAGTTGCTAGACTACAAGGACACAAATGCCCAAAACCTGGTAAGACCAAGCACCTGCCTGACTATCACAAGCCCCTTTGACTTGAGTTGCTTAGTCCCCTTGACTGAGTGTGGAGGCAACTCCTGCCTAAGTGTAGTCCTCCTTAACCCCACTAAAGACTGGTCCCCTTTCACTTTCAGACATAAGCATTTGGCTGAAGCAATTGTGTGTATTGCTGGCACATTTTACAGTAAGTGTAATATTGATGCAGCACTGTGTCATACAGCAACCTATCTACTTCCTTGACCGTTCAGTGCTCAGAATTCTGACAAATTGCCTGCCTCCCCCTCTATGAAAAAAGCAATGCAAGCCACAGAGACTGTCGGCCTTTACCTTAGCAGTGAGGATCTTGTGCACTAAAACAAAATGCAAGCCACATTGGTTGGCAGCCTCCAAGTAAATGCTAAGAAATAAAACTAGGAGCCATGAGGTGCATTCTGCGTGGATATGTGAGTTTTATATGTCTATCTATGTGCAAAGTGACCTGGAAGAAGCATGCAGTTCATAAGTATCCCAAAGCATCTGGATGAAATCCGAAAAGGCTGAAGTGGTGTTTTGAGTTGTTCCAAAATCATCCCTAATGATATGCTTTAGCCATGCTGACTTACATGGATGAAAGGATGGTGTCCATGGAGCATGCAGGGAAATGGTATAGAAAAGCAAGTGGTGAGATGCTGCTGCCAGGTAACTGCTCTGACTTGCATATCAGGAATTGGCACCTTCTTTACGTCTGCATAAAAATGAGACAGCATCAGGTAATAATGAGATGCAAATACCATGGAAATAAGGTATTCACCATTCATTAATGAGATTCAGAACCTGCATCAATAACACATTATGGAGGATCAAGCAGAGTGAGGTTTAGACTTCGGCTCCTCAATGGTAGAAAGTCATGCCCTCGAGAGCTCCCAGTTAATCAGATTGGGCCATGGCTCTGACAATTTGAGCAGCACCAAAAATCAGTTACGGGCACTGCTGAGACTGTCAGAAAGCCTGAGGAAGAAATGTAATAGATCCTGGGTTAAGGTAAATCCTGAGCTTTTAGGATGTAAGGGGATCAGGGAGTCCAGAAGTAAAGGTATGATGAGGGTGGGCTGGCTTGGAAGGCCAGTTGAGGAGGAGCAAGGAGGTGGTAAGATCTTGGGAGTATGCTCTCAATGCATCCAAGGCACCCACTAAAAGATGCACCCCAGGCTGAAAAACCAGGCTTTTCAATATCACTCGCATGCCATAGACAATGTATCATTGTTATCAAGCTCAATTGTTAACAAGCTCAAAATGGCCAGTGGGCTGCAATCTTGCCACTTGGTTTGAGAGTGGATGGGAAGGTGGTTGGCTGGTTACCCTCGTTGCATATTACATGTTCACATCCACTGAAAATATGCCAGCTAAGGAACTGTTAAATCCAATTCAAAAACTTTCATTTTCCTCCAACTTCAGAATGTGTAATTTTCATAGCTGAGTACACAGAAGTTGCTAATATGGTTTATCTGGCAGAAGTTTGCTGTAGAAATTGGATTCAAACTTTTCTATTATTATGCTGCAAGCCACATCTAACATTGCTTTAACATTGCAAGACTTTGCAATTCTGTTTAAATGAAGTCCACAGGCACTCAATATGTCGGTTTTCATAACTACTATTTTGACTACCAGTATGAAAGTGAACATAAAAAGATTCAACAATTCTGCAACTCTTGATATCAGTGTCTACAGATGGCTGCCTACACATATCTCCTATAATTACATCAAAGGGGTGATTTACCATATGCCTACTTTTGGCTTTTAATAGATTGAAATTTGTGAGGAGAGTGCATTCGAAAATTTATGCCTTAGGTTTATCAATTACAGTTTCAGGTGAACTGCAGAATATGTTCTTCAGGATTTCTGATAATTGTATTACAATTGGAATACCTGTTGAGTCCTGTTGCACAAATGTTGCACTTTAGCATTGTGCAAGCTATTTAATAATCAGATAGTCACTGTTTGTCATCATGGTGAGATATATTTATATATATTTATCGTGATTGCCACATCGAAATTGAAAATTGATTTAATTTGAAAAAAGTGAAAAGACATTATTCGACTGTATGAAAGTGACAGAGAAGTGGATATTGTAGATACAAACAGATTTATTTGAAATTAGAGCATAATGTAAAATGTAAGTGTTCTAAAGTAAAATTTAAGGTTAAATATGTTGCCTAGCTGTGAGAAGTCATGATATGTGGTAGTCAGTGCACTGGTTAGAGTCACACCTGGCACAAAGGCAGATGGTTGTGGTTGTGGAGGGTCAGTCATCTCAGCTCCAGGACATCTTTGCAGGAGTCACTCAGGATAGTGTCTTCGGCCCAAACATCTTCAGCTGCTTCATCAATGACCTTCCACTGTCATAAGGTCAGAAGTGGGGATGCTCACCGATGATTGCACAGTGTTCAGCACCATTCGCGACTCCTTAGATATTGAAGCCATCCATGTTCAAATGCAACAATATCCAGGCTTGGTCCAACAAGTGGCAAGTAACGTTCGCGCCACACAAATGTCAGACAATGACCATCACCAATAAGAGACTCTCTAACCGCCTCTTGACATTCAACGGTATTACCATTATTGAATCCCCCACTGTCAACATCCTTGGAGTTACTATTGACCAGAAACTCAACTGGACTCACCATATAAATGCAGTACCTACAGGAGTACATCAGAGACTAGGGATACAGTGGTGAGTAACTCACCTCCTGACACCCCAAAGTCTGTTCACCATCTATAAGGCACAAGTGAGGAGTGTGATGGAATGCTCCCCACTTGCCTGGATGGGTGCAGCTCCAACAACACTCAAGAAGCTTAACACCATCCAAGACAAAGCAAACCGCTTGAGTGGCACCACATCTATAAACATTCAATCCCTCCATCATCAGTGCTCAGTAGCAGCAGTGTGTACTATCTACAAGATGCATTGCGGAAATTCACCAAAGATCCTTAGACAGCACCTTCCAAATGCACAACGACTTCCATCTAGAAGGACAAGGGCAGCAGCTAGTTAGGAACACCAGCAAGTTCCCCTCCAAGCCACTCACAGCTATGACTTGGAAATATACCACCGTTCCTTCATAGTCGGTGGGTCAAAAACCTGAAATTCCCTTCCTACCAGCATTGTGGGTCAATCCACAGCAAGTGAACGGCAGCAATTCAAGAAGGCAGCTCACCACCACCTTCTCAAGGGCAAACAGGAATGGGCTATCAATGCTGGCCATCCAGCGATGCCCAAGTCCCACAAATGAACTTTTTAAAAGTTAGCAAATGGTTCATGTTGTGCAAAGGTCTCAAACAATTAATACTTAAGTGTATTTTAAGCAGCACCTATTATGATGATGTCATATGATCCTGAAGGGGAGCAGCTTAAGAACTTGGAGGAGTAGGTTGTCATCTAGATCTTCCTTAAGTCTCTTTAGTTATGTCTGTTATATTAATGAAACTGGAACTGGTTGTTAGAACATAGAACATAGAACAATGTTGTGCCGAGGTTTAATCCTAATGTAAAATATAATAACTTAACCTACGGACCTTTCAACTCACTGCTATCCATATCATGTCCAGCAGTCACTTAAATGTCCCTAATGACTCTGCTTCCACCACCACTGTTGGCAATGCATTCCATGCATTCACAACTCTCTGCGTAAAGAACCTTCCTCTGACGTCTCCTCTATACCTTTCTCCTAATATCTTAAAACTATGACCCCCTCGTATCAGTCAATCCTGCCCTGGGGAAAAGTCTCAGGCTATTGATTCTATTTATTCCTCTCATTATCTTGTATACCTCGATCAGGTCTCCTTTATTCTTCCTTCTCTCCAGAGAGAAAAGTCTGAGCTTATGCAACCTTTCTTCATAAGGCAAGCCCTTCAGCCAGACAGCATCCTGGTAAACCTTCTTTACACCCTCTCCGAAGCCTCTGTATCTTTCCTTTAGTAGGGCGACTGGAGCTAGACACAATATTCCAAGTGTGGTCTCACCAGGGACTTGTAGAGCTGTAACAAAACCTCGCGGCTCTTAAACTCAATCCCCCTGTTAATGAAAGCCAAAACACCACATGCTTTCTTAATAACCCTATCCACTTGGGTGGCAACTTTGAGGGATCTATGTACTTGCACACCCAGATCCCTCTGTTCCTCCACACTGCCAAGAATCCTGTCTTTAATCCTATATTCAGCATTCGGGTTCGACCTTCCAAAATGCATCACTTTGCATTTATCCAGGTTGAACTCCATCTGCCATTTCTCAGCTCAGCTCTGCATCCTGTCTATGTCACACTGCAGCCTGCAGTAGCCCTCTATACTATCGACGACGCCTCCAACCTTTGTGTCATCTGCAAATTTACTAACCCACCCCTCAACCTCCTCATTCAAATCATTTATAAAAACTACAAAGAGCAGAGGCCCAAGAACAGAGCCCTGCGGGACCCCACTCAACACTATCCTCCAGGCAGAATACTTTCCGTCTACAACCACTCTCTGCCTTCTGTCAGCCAGCCAATTCTGAATCCAGATAGCCAAATCTCCCTGTATCTCATACTTCCTGACTTTATGAATGAGCCTACCATGGGGAACCTTATCAAATGCCTTGCTGAAGTCCATATAAACCACATCCACTGCTCGATTTTCGTCGACCTGTCTTGACACCTCCTCAAAGAATTGTTATCAAGAAATAAACCACATCCAGTTTATGACAAAAGCTTTTTCGCATCAGACCATCTAATGATATACCAAACAAATCTATAAATCCCCATCAGGAAAGAAGATGATGGCAGCAAATCAACTGGATAGTTCATACAGCATGATGAACAATGGTGAAGGTTCATTTTATAACTGTTGAAGAGAAAGGTACCTTTTAAAAAAAAATCCCTGAATGAATACATGGCTGACAGTAGCATTGAAGGTGTAAAAATAGAATGGTGGTAGGTTAACCAATGAGGAACAAGATATTGACAGAAATGTTGAGCCTTTTGAAACGTCATGTCAGCGAAAACAACTGGCAAGTAATGTTCAATGTGTGGACAAATATAAATATTCTAGAATTATGTTCACTTTACCATTGTATGACCAGCTAGTCTATTAAAGAAAATCCTCAGGAATAGGTTTATTAGATTTAAATATTTCTCTTGTTGCAATCTTTATTTGTTTTCTAATATTGTATGCATGTGTACCCTGGCATCTTGCATTGTTGGAATAGAGTTAGATTTGTTCATAGCAATTTCAGCAGCTACTTTTTGAATAGCCAAGCCCAGGGCTTTTGCCCGAAACGTCGATTTCGAAGCTCCTTGGATGCTGCCTGAACTGCTGTGCTCTTCCAGCACCACTAATCCAGCACTAAATACTATTAAAATATAATCAGTGGTAATGTAGCCATTACTGTTGTAGTCCAGCAGTTCTTAAATAATAATGCTCATAAAAACCAAAATGGAAAGGTATCCAGTAATTAGGCTATTCATCCTGCATACAGAGGAACCTCAATTATCCGACATTTGATTATCTGAATTTTGGATTATCTGACAGTATCTCAAGGTTCTGATGCTTGGCTAAACTATGTTATCTGGCATTTGATTATCCGGCATTCGATTAACCGAACAAAATACTCCCAGCCTGTGAGCTTCGGATAATCGAGGTTCCTCTGTATTCTAAAAACTGACTTAAGCTCCATTTGGAGCATTTAAACTGGCATCAGATGTTGAGTTAGTGAGGGTAAAATCAACCAAACTTTCAGATATCCACCAAGTTATCTTGCTGGCAAATGCATAATAGTAAATGTTAATTGATGAAGGGGTGGGGTTGAGCTCTGAGAACATTCATGAAGCAGAATGTAGTAATTGGAACCAGGTGACTCTTATTGACTATGAGATCCTTTATTGGAGATTGTTAACCTGGGCCGATCAGGGAGTCCTTGGCTGACAAATATAAACAGGGAATTCAGAATCTTCTCACTGACTTGGATTTGGCTGTCCCCAACCAGTGTAATGTGTACATGTAAATAAAGGGTGACTTGGTGGTGGGATACTGTCTCTGTGCAGTTTTTTCCAAAGAGATATAGCTATCTCACTGTCAAGTAATGCGGTGGTTGAGCATGTGGAACTGTAACCAATAATTGTTGGATTCTGCGTAGAACATAGAAATCTGGAAAAACATGTTGTTTTATACTGTCACAACCATCCAACTGGCTTCCAGAATGCCACAACTCTGTAGAGCTCAAAAAGGCATAGATTTAAAATAATTGCTAAAAGGCCAGAGGAAAATTGTTTTTATTTTTGTGCAGTGAGTTACAATTTCAACTGGAAGAATGGCATTAACTGATTCAGTTGTAATTTTCAAAAGGGAATTACATTAGCCCTTTAATTTTAATGGAAAACAAAATGAGAGCAAGGGGTTTAGAGCAGGGAGTCTTGACTAATTAGACAGCTCTTTTAAAGTGCAGGAATATGCATGATGGACCAAATGGCATCTTTTTCACGTTATTTTTTGTCAACTTGTTTGAGCATGTTATGCCACACCTCCATGACAAGTTGGTCTTACGCTAAAACTATGATCTAAGCAACAGGGACACTACCATTGCAGTCCAGAACCACTACAGATATTCTTTTTACGTTGGCTGATTCTGTGGATTCAATATTCACTTCTCCAAATACTGGCGGCTTAGTGTGTTGGAGAGTAGGTGTGGAGTTAAATAGTAGGAGCACATCTCCAACACAGTGTCCTTGTTTATTCACAGTAGTGAATGGTGGGGTGTCCATTTAGCATAGTTAAATTGTGCACCACAGTGCAGTTGGGAGTTTAATTTTAATATGACTCTTGTTGCATGAGTTTGTTGAGGGTCTTAGGAAACCCTTCAATGAAAGTAAAACAGGTGCTACCAGCCTCAAGGTTTGAGGGTTCTTTTTAGCACTGCCTGAAAGCCAAGAAGAGTGGGAATGCTTCCACCTAGAAATCATCAGCCTCCCACCTACCGTTTCTCCAGATTGCCAATTCCTTTTCTCCTTTCAATTAGATTCTCCATTCGCAATGCTGACCATGGCCTCTGTCCTTCTTCCTAATCATGGGCTGTGCTGATGGCCTGAACTGTTCCCAAGGATCACCAACTCTGATGTCTTGGAAGTAGTGATCAGTTTCATCTGTCAGCTTAGCTGTCCATTCAGCTAGCTGGGTGAGAAACTGAACCTAAAGGTACTAATGACATTACTGCCATTTTTATCCTTTCCCATATCACCCTCCCCACCTGCCCATAAATATTGAACTTATGATTCCATTGCTATAAAACTCTGACATCCATGGCAAAAATGTAAAGATTTGTGTTGGTTGGTTGTCTTAATCAATTCAGTGTTTAAATCTCTTGAATTATATTAAAATGTATTTTGAAATGCATTTTAATTTTTCGAGTATCTGCATGTCAATATTTTCTATGTATAGAATCCTTCTGGTTTCTGCCTATTTTGTTTCAGAAGTGCAAATTTGTATATACAGGTATGAAATGGGGGGGCGGGTGTGGTAATTTTGTTCAACTCTCTAGAAGATTGTATAGATCATTACTTGGTATTAAATGAAAATAACTAGATGCTTGAAGCTAAGTATTCGGAACAAGAGTAGCCCAAAAACTTGTCATGCTCAAAATATTTCTTTGCAATCTGTCTTGGCCCAGTAATTTGTTTATTATGCCTCCAAAGGTGAAATTGATGTAGCAGCTATAAATCAAAGATTTAATGCAATAGTTCTGAGGGAAAACATTCGTATTGTTTTATTCATTCACGAGATGTGGGCATTGCAGGTGCTAATAGGCAGAGAGTTCCAGGATATTGACCCAGTAACACTGAAGAAACAGCGGTATCGTTCCAAGCCAGGATGGTGTATGGTTAGGAACATAACTTGCATTTGCTGCCCTTATATTCCTGGGAGGTAGAGGCTTTGGTTTTGAAGATGCCATCGAAGGAGTCTTTGTAAGTTGCTTCAGTGCATCTTGACATATCCTGCTGCCACTGTACGTTAGTGGATGAAGGAGTGAATGTGCTACCAATAAAGCCAGCAGCTTTATTTCGAATGGTGTCAAGTTTCCTCTGTGTTGTTGAATCTGCTGTCTTCCAGGCAAGTGGTGAGTCACACCGATGACCTAGAAAACACAGAAAGATCGAAATTATGAGCTGGAGTGGGCTATTCAGCTCTTTGAACCTGCTGTGCCACTCAATATAATCCTGCTGACCATCCTACTCAGTACCCTGTTCCCACTGTTTCCCCACATTCTTTATCTATTTAGCTGCAAGAACTATATCAAAGCAGGTCAGGGGCTATAAATTCTGAGCTAAATAACTTAACACCTCATGTCCCAAAGTCTGTTTGCCATTGTCAAAGTATAAGTCAGAAATGCGATCGACAATTCTCCATATTCTGCGGTATATGGCTCTAACATACTGAAGAACCACAATCTAGGACAAAACAACCCACATGATCAATCGACCATTCACCACCTCAAATATTCACACCCTCTAACATCGGTATACAGTAGCAGCAGTAGCAGATCAATGATATGCACTGCTGCAACTCACCAAGGCTCCTTCAACATGTCCTCTGCTGCTAAGTTGCACAAGAGCAGCAGGTGAATGGGAACACCATGAGTTGTAAATTTTTGTTTTTGGGAGCTGGACAGTAGATCTACTCCAGACTCTCTTGCAGGTTTTTGCCTCCAGCACTGAATTCCTTCCCACACAGAGTGCCATCAACTGCAGCCATGTAGCCACCCAAGTACCCAGTGACTGACCACCAGGATCCACAAACAGGAAGGACTTCCATTACTCCAATGCTCAGCTGGACCATCTCCATAACAGTAGCTTTCACCACTTAGCCAATTTCTTTCTTGGCAATTGTATTGACCTTCTTATGTGATTTGGTCATTGCAAACTACACAGATAGATTAGAGAACAAGGATTACCTTTTCAAGAAAAACCAAAAAGGACTGTGGATGCTGTAAATCCAAAACAAAACCAGAAATTGCTGGAAAAGCTCAGCAGGTCTTGCAGCATTTGTGCAGCGAAATCAGAGTTAACATTTCAGGTTCGGTGACCCTTCCTCAGAACTGGTTTTGGCATTGTGGAGCGGTGCAGCCCTGAGCCTGTGTGATTCAATGCTGCTGGAGAGAGAGATTGAGAGTGTTCATATGATGACTCATGGCACTAGGTGTGGTTCACAGGATGCAGCGAGAGCAGCTATCCATGGCACGTTGAACAATGTAGAACGTTGACGAAATGTGAGTTGGAATCCACTGGGATGAGACTGAGCCAGAGGCAGTCACTGAGGAATGTGATGTTGCTGTGGAAATGAATTTTAGCAAATGCCTGGTCAAACACCAGGAGCACCCATGAAATTAGTGTTAGTGGACAAGATAAAAGATTGGAATGGGAATCCCGTCAGCGAGAGGAGCAGAGCTTCTTCATGGTGGGCATGCCTAGAAGAGAAGTGGCAGTGAGTTAAATACTGAATAAAAACTGAAAGAGCTGTGGATGCTGTAAATCAGAAACAAACACAGAAATTGCTGGAAAACCTCAGCAGGTCTGGCAGGATCTGTGAAGACAAATTAGAGTTAACGTTTCCGGTCTGGTGACTCTTCCTTTCCAGTTCTGAGGAGCTGTACAACCTCCAGGGGGCACACCAGCAGGGGAGCCTGAAGCTCCATGCTGTTCCTGAATATGGTGAACACTGAAAGGTTTGTCATCAGGCTCCGGCATTGCCCTCACTTTGCCAGAGCAAAGAAGATAATTAAACGCTCTTTCGCACAGGACCCAGGCTCTGCACCACACTTCATGTATTCACGGACTTAGCAAAGTCATAGAGTCATACAGTTATACAGCACAGAAACAGACTCTTCAGTTCAACCCCTCCATGAAACCAGATAGCCTTAACTGATCAAGTCCCATTTACCAGAATTTGGTCCATATCCCTCTAAACCTTCCAATTCACTTATGAATCCAGATGCCTTTTAAATGATGTAATTATACTAGCCTCCATCACTTCCTCTGGTGACTCATTCCATACATGCAGCACTGTCTGTGTGAAAAAAGTTGCCCCTCAGGTCCCTTTTAAATCTTTCTCCTTTCACCTGAAATCAATGTCCTCTAATTCTGGACTCCCCCACCCCAGGGAAAAGACCTTGGCTATTCACCCGATCCATGCATCTCATGATTTTATGAACCTCCATAAGGTCACCTGTCAGCCTCTGACACTTCAGGGAATAAAGCCTCAGCCCATTCAGCCTGTCCCTGTAGCTCAGATCCTCCAATCCTGGCAACATCCTTGTAAATATTTTCTGCATCCTTTCAAATTTAACAACATCTTTCCTATAGCAGAGAGACCAGAATTGAACACGGTGTTCTAGAGGTGGTCTCGCCAGTGTCCTGTACAGCCACAACATGGTTTGTGACAGTGGCCTTCTCCTGTCACTCTCTGGGAGGAGGTCCTCACTGCCTCTTGGAACAGCTCCAGGTCAGTGTTCTTAAGGCTGGGGCAGCCTTTCCAGGTTCTTAGCCCTCTGCGTTGCTGTTCATGATGGCTTTCCTGGAGGAAGTCATGCATATTTGTTCATTCCCAGCCTCGCAATGATTAACTAACTGCACGGTTTTCCTTTCAACCAATTAACAGGTCATGCCAATGAAAACAAATTTCCATAATTGCTATCCCCCTCCATGTCCCACCATCTGAATATGTTCCCAACATTAATTTCCCAAAATTTACTGGAAGTAAAATTAGGCTGAGAGAATTTAATAAATGTGTACTATGTATGTAATTAAATTGTGCTGATGAAAGCAGACTATTAATGATTGGAGTTATTTTTAGAATTTCATTAATATGTATAATATCAATCACAAGTGTGTGCTAATGGGAAATCATAGCAGGTAGCTTAGCAGATGAAAAAAGACATGGTGGAGCTGAAGTGCCCACTTTCACTAATTTTAACAATCGAGTAGGTATGAGAAAACCCTGCTGTAGTATAGATGGTAACAGCTAATAGATAATTCACCTCTGGCTGTAGTGTAATGCTGCTTGGCTCTGAAATCCTATTGGCCATTCACAAGATGCCCTCTGGTAAGCGTGCTTAATCTCTGCCTTTCACCTCAGTTTCTGAGAAGATGTTGTAGCGGTGAATGAGACCAATGCCTGAATCCCCAAAGATTTTGAAATTACACTAACTCTTTGATAGTTTTAAAGTTTGTACTCCAACTTTTCGGGGAGGAGGGGGAGGTGAGAGGCACTGGGCCCTTCTTCTCCACATTGACCTGCTATATCCAACTTTTCTCATATATGTGCTGAGTGGAGGAAGGGGCCATAGATGTGGCCCCAGATCATCATGGACTTTGTTCTGGAGGACTCTGCTTCAACCTCCATAAACATTAGCATCATTGCTGGGGTTTCATGCTTTAGATTATCCAGAGCAAAATTCCTTTCCAGAAATTCTCCTGGGTGTTATGGCACCAAAGGCAGAGTATTTGCGAAAAGCAAAGGTAGGTGGCCTAAATGATCATAAACACTATGCCTTCTACATACCTGTTGCCTACCCAATTAATTCCATGAAAGGGCCACATCCCACCATCACTTGGATGTAACCAGCAATGGAAGAGACTGACACAAACATCAGTTTTCACTGCATGGGTGATGGTGAGTATATGGGAAGGAAACCTCCTTAATTCGATCACAGGTCTTCCCCTACCCCAGTACTCTCCTTTTCTGGATTGCATATCCTGCCCACCCACTTACTCCTTCACCTCACTAGGCCCTGCCAGTTTGACCACAGGGAAGCTCACTAACTTACATCCATGCCTGACCCCAGTGTGGCATGCCTTCCTGTAGGCCTCACTGCAGTGTAGGCCGTGGGCTGCTCTTCAATGTAAAATCCAGCCTATTGTTTAGTTAGTATTACCAAGAGCCTTCCCAGCTGAAGAAGTGTACCGAAGCCCAGGAATCCACAACGCTGATGGAGAAGAGGATCCATGCTGAAACCATTTCCACTTTTCCAGCAATACATGTCATATTCTGTATTTCAGAAGTCCTTTAAGCCACCTTGGCAGCTACTGAGACAAGGTAAGAGTGATGAGCTACATGAGGGTGTGCAGATGTCAATGGGTGAAAGAGTAGCGTGCTGGGTGGCTGGGTCTTAACAAATCATATGTTAGTGACAGAGATGACAGTTGGGTGAGGGGTCCAGGTGCAAGATGAGATGGGCATTAGGATGCCAAGTTTGTAATAGATACCAGTGTCAGGTGAGTAAGGAGATACTTTAGGTGGGTGATGGTTTAAAGTAGGCTGGATGTTTTGTTCAGGGGACAAGTTGGGGATGGAGAGGGTTGGAGTCAGAGCAAAATTCCAGCCCATGATGGATTGGTTTGAGGGATTCCATGTCAGAGGTAGGGGCTATTACCTGATTTACATGCCTTTATGCCAGCTGATCCTGCACTCACATTCCACCTACTATCCTAACCATCTACCACCTTACCTAATTACCACCCCTCTAGTCTTTGTCCTATCCATTTACCAACTTACTTTACCCCCTTACACACCTACACAGCCATCCGTTTACTCACCCAAACATGCATACACAGATCCACAAACACAGTGTTATGAAGGTGTAGTTCTCTCTCAGCCAGGACATTTAAACGGTTTCCAAAGTGTGGCAAATGTTGCTGCAAAAGTGGGTTGGGCTTCTGAGTGATCCTGTCCATTGTTATCTCTGATGTTTCCTGGGCTGATGGAATTCTGCAGGATCCTCTATCATAGGTTTGCACAAAAATATCATTAGAAGGTAAGTGGATAGTTTCGCTTGATCAGAATGGGACATGGGGGTTCCAGCCTTGATCAGAAGATTTAGGTCAATCAGAAAGGCTATTGGAATGCTGGTATTTATATTCATAGGACTAGAAAACAAGGAGATTGGAGTTATTCTACAGTTAGAAAGCCCTGAATAGAAAATTACCTAAAATATTAAACAGCTCTGGCATCACAACTTAGAAAGGATATTTTGGTCTTGAATGGAGTGCAACATACATGTATGAGGATAATACCTGGGTTAAGCCAAGTAGCAAAAGTAAATCAGTTCTGTCCTCACTCCTTCTCTTCCCTCCTACAACAACAATTGGACCTCACTTTCCACCCCCCCCCCCCCCAGCCTCTGCATCCAAAGGATCATTACCACCATTTCTGTCATCTTCAGCAGGATGCCACCATTGGACACATATTCCCCTGCCCTCTCTTGTCAGCATTCTGCAGGGACCATTCCCTCTGGGACATCCAGGTCCACTCCTCCTCCACTCCCAAAACCTCCCCACACCTGCTTGGCACCTTCTCATGCAATTGTAGAAGCTGTAATCCCTGCCCATTTATGTTCTCCCTCCTCACTTTCCAGGGCCTCAGACATACCTTCCAGGTGAAGCAACAATTTACCTGCACTTCACTCAAATTCACTGTATGCTATTCGCTGCTCCCACTGTGGTCTCCTATATACGAGAGAGATGAAACACTGACTGAGTGGCTGCTTTGTATGTCTATGTTCTGTGCATAATAATGATCCTGAGCCTCCAGTGTTACACACACAAGCACACATATATACTCTCTCTCTCTCTCTCTCTCTCTCTATGTTGTTCCCTCAAAGGCAGAAGGGTAAGGAATGAAGCTAATCATGTATGCAAGGCTTTGTCAGGCTGGGATGCCAGGACATGGGGTTATGGTCTAAAAGTCAAGGCAGGCCTTTAAGGAGTGACTTTATTTCGCAAAAAGGATGGCATAAATTTGGAACTCCAATCCATAACAGCAATTATTAATTTTAAAACATAAATTAATATAATTTTCTAGTTCATGATATTATGGAATATAGAGTAAAGATATGTGGCAGGAGTTAAATCACCAATCAGCTTTGACTATATTGAACATGTTTGAGGGGCTAAATAGCCAATTTATTTTCTTTGTTCCTTTATTATGAACAGTAAACAAAGTATGATGTTGACTAATGAGTGGCTTAGAAAGGGATGCTTGTTTATGACCAGGAGTGCATTGTTTTTGCATTACGTTCCTCCTCTTCTTGTTTCTTATAATCATCTGAAGAGATTCTGTACTCTATTTCTTGTTATTCCTATAAGTCCAAACCAGTAGGTATGTAATGTTGTGGATAGTGTAGCATATCATTACCATTTTAGTGAACCTGGTTAGTCTTTATTAATCGATTTCCCCCAAATCTGTAGACACCTTAAATGCATCTTCAGCAAATTTGCTTCATGTGACACCTGGCTGTGATATGGCTGTCATTGTAAGACTCCTGGCTTGAAAGTGTTGGGTTCTTCACAGGTATTGTAATAAGATTACATCAGCAGTCACTTTGAAGTCGTTAGACTGCTTCAATTCTTGTTTAATTTTGATCTATTTGAATGCCTTTCATGCTTAACATTAAGATTCTCCAAGGCATTCACCAGCTCTACAGTTTGATCCTCAAATTCTTGACTGAAAAATGTCCTCAAATGTTTCTGCGGCTTGTCAATGAAGCTCATTACATACTCCAGCTGCCATTAGTGCAGACTAATAATTTTTGAACATTGAAAATTAAATTTTGACTTGAGTATATTATATCTCTGGGTAGCTTTTCATCATCTGCTTGCATTTGTTGAACAACTGCTTGGAAGGTTGTTTATGGAGGTTTAAAGCTTTTGTCTGAACTATCAAGTTCACATTACTGTTCCATGTGCACAATTGTAAAGATGAGTCAATAGCTTCTGCCATTCTAGGTATGACATCATCAATTCTACCTGAAGCTTCAATGTCCATGAATCTGTGCTGGGGCTCTGAGACCTCTTTCATATGTGATTCCAATTCCATAATCCAAGACATCTCAGATTTTATATGCAGTTAATTGGCTCAAGAAATATTTGAACCTTCAATTATGTTCATTTGAGATTGAGCGAGTTTAAGATATTTTTCAGCTGATAGCCCTTTATGTCATTTGTGCCAGTGTCATGTCATTTGTGCCAGTTTTTTGCACTTAGCCTGCAATACTGGCAGGTCCTTTACCTTTAGCTGTGTTGCCTGCACATTAGCCCAGGTCTAGTTCATGTTCCAGGTATGCGATGCAGCTGACAACAAAACCAAGGTGCTGGTTTCCTTTTGTTTCTCAGTAGTTCGCTGGTCTTCAACACAGGCAAGAATCTCTTTGTCCTGATTGTGTTTGCAGTTGTTGCATTTCATTGCTAGGTTCTGTGAAATATGTCAGCAAACTTACCTTCTCCAGCTAGGGAGTAAATCTGCTCAAATGAGGCAGCAGGGCCTTCACAAACTGAGTGCTGAATCAAAAATACACGAAGATGCAGGACCTCTGGCTCCATTAATGAACATAAGTCTTCTCTGTCTCCTTACCTGAGACTAAGGTCCAAAATGACTAGCCAACTTTACCTTTCTCACCTTTTCCTCTCTTTTGATCAAAACGAAGGATCTGCATTCGCTTTCTTATAATCCTATGACTGGAGTTTCTGGAGGAGGGTGAATCCTGATGCACTAAGTCAATGTCAGTGCAAACATTTGCTGCTAACTGAAGAATATTGATTGCCATTCAATAAAAAAGCAGAATAATACACAAGATTTCAGTGATCTCTATTCCATTGTAGCAAAGTGTAGCACGCATCTGTTCTTTTATTGATTTTAATCCTTCTGTGTTTAAGTGTTGAATGGAGGATGATCTGAGAATGTTCTGTCTCAACCTTGCTATAGTATCAGAAGCAGTACCTACATCTACATCTATCTATTTTAGAATGTTCTTCTTGCCCCTACTGATAATATTTACATCCCAAAAATCATCCTGGAGGTCAGTGAAATCATGGGACTTCTGTGAGGATGTTATATCCCTGAAGAAGAATTCATTTTGCTCCTCAGTGTCCGCTGATGTCTGAATTTAAAGACTACTTTGACTGTTCTTTTTCTATGTTGCCAGCGCAGCTCCAATTTAGGCTCTTTCTTGGCACTCATGATCCTCTGTCATGATTTGGAGATGCTGGTGTTGGACTGGGCTGTACAAAGTTAAAAATCAGCAGTTCAGGCAGCATCCGAAGAGCAGGAAAATCGGCAGAAAAGGGTGGGGAGGGAAATATATCCCTGGTGGTGGGGTCCGTTTGGAGGTGGCAGAAATGTCGGCGGATGATTTGGTTTATGCGAAGGTTCTTTCCGCCTTCCGCAAAGACCGTTTCCTCCGTGACTACCTGGTCAGGTCCACGCCCCCCAACAACCCACCCTCCCGTGTTGGCACTTTCCCCTGCCACCGCAGGAATTGCAAAACCTGCGCCCACACCTCCTCTCTCACCTCCATCCAAGGCCCTAAAGGAGCCTTCCACATACATCAAAGTATTACCTGCACATCCACCAATATCATTTGTTGCTCCCGATGCGGTCTCCTCTACACTGGGGAGACTGGACGCTTCCTCGCGGAGCGCTTTTGGGAACATCTCTGAGACACCTGCACCAATCAACCACACCACCCTGTGGCCCAACATTTCAACTCCCCCTCCCCCTCTGCCAAGGACATGCAGGTCCTGGGCCTCCTTCACCGCCGCTCCCTCACCACCCGATGTCTGGAGGAAGAACGCCTCATCTTCTGCCTCAGAACACTTCAACCCCAGAGCATCAATGTGGACTTCACCAGTTTCCTCATTTCCCTTTCCCCCACCTCACCCCAGTTCCCCTCACCTGTCCTACTAGCCTATCTTCTTTTCCACCTATCCACTCCATCCTCCTCTCTGACCTATCACCTTCATCCCCACCCCCACTCACCTATCGTACTCTATGCTACTTTCTCCCCATCTCCACCCTCCTCTCATTTATCTCTCCACCCTTCAGGCATTCTGCATGTATTCCTGATGAAGGACTTTTCCTGTTCCTCGGATGCTGCCTGAACTGCTGTGCTTTTCCAGTACCACTCTACTCCAGAATCTGGTTTCCAGCATCTGCAGTCATTGTTTTTACCAAAGTTAAAAATCACACAACACCAGTTTATAGTCCAACAGGTTTAATTGGAGGCACTAGCTTTCGGAGTGCTGCTCCTTTGTCAGGTGGTTGTGGAGTACGCAATTGTAAGACACAGAATTTATAGCAAAAGTTTACAGTGTGATGTAACTGAAATTATACATTGATCCTCTGTTGTATTGACTAGGCCTGGTTTGCTCCGGTGTGGTCTCTTAATGATGTCAACAAAACCTGTTTAATTCACATAATTTCTGCTGGAGAACTTTCTGAGTGCTCTTTTCTTCCCCAATACTGTAAAGGTCTCTGACTCGCTTAGAATTTTTTTTAATCACCATGCTTTAAAAATTTTCTTGCCTGCAATGCTCCCTCTGCAGGTGTTCTCCTGCACCTTTATTACTTTTCCACGGGCTTTCCCTGTCTACAGCCTGGTGCGTAGATGGGCATTGAAGCCATCATTCACTGCTTCCTGTTGCTGATGGGATTCTTTTGAAGGTATTTCCCCTCTTCTGGGGTCAGATCACTGGAAGGCATTGACCTTCATCCATAGCACTGAATTGTTGCTGAGCCTCATTTCTGGTACTCTGTGCCTCTACCTCTGGTGGATCTGATCACCATTGCTACCATGTAGTAAGGTCACTTCTATTCTCAGGTGTATGAAAATAGTCTTGGCTTTATTAAAAATAACAACATTCAAGTGTAAGGGATGCTAAGAGGGTCCATCTTTTGTATGTCTACAGATTTCAGTTCCAGTTTCATGTCATGTTACAACTACATAACTCCAGGAAGACTTGGAAATCCATGTAGCCACAGTAACATGCATTCTAATTCAGAAATTAAGATCCTGATATTGATACTCTGCCTCCATTTCAAGGAGTTACTTTAATGCTGTCTAATGAGCTTGCAGCATGGATAGATACCTGGGACTTCGGTGTTGTGGCCATTTTGGAGACATGGATAGAGCAGGGTGAGGAATGGATGTTGCAGGGTCCAGGGTTTAGATCTTTCATTAAGAACAGGCAAGGTGGTAAAAGAGGGGGAGGTGTAGCCTTGTTAGACAGGGATAGTATAACGGTGGCTGAAAGAACTTTTGATGAGGACTCATCTACTGAGGTAGTATGGGCTGAGGTTAGAAACAGGAGAGGAGAGGTCACAATGCTTGGAGTTTTTTATAGGCCTCCGCAGAGTTCCAGGGAGGTGGAGAAGAGGATTGTCAAAACGATTTTGGGTGGGAGTGAAAGGAACAGGGTAGTCATTATGGGGGCTTTAACTTCCCCAACATTGACTGGAAATGCTATAACTCTAGTACGTCGGATGGATCAGTTTTTGTCGAATGTGTACAGGAGGGTTTCCTGACACAGTATGTCGAAGGGCCAACAAGAGGAGAGGCCACACTGGATCTGGTGCTTGGTAATGAACCAGGCCGGGTGTTTGATTTAGTTGTAGGTGAGCACTGTGGAAAGAGTGGCCATAATTCAGTTACGTTTAGTTTAATGATGGAAAGGGATAGGTACATGCCACAGGTCAAAGGTTATCAATGGGGCAAGGTCAATTATAATGCGATTAGGCAAGAATTAGGATGCATAGAATGGGGTAGCAAAATGCAGGGGATGGGTACAATGGAAATGTGGAGCTGGTTTAAAGAACAGATATTGCATGTCCTTGATAGGTATGTCCCTGTCAGGCAGGGAGGAAGTGATAAGGTAACGGAACCGTGGTTTACTACAGAAATTGTATCTCTTGTTAAGCGGAAGAAAAAGGCTTATATGTTAATGAGACAAGATGGTTCCAATGAGGCGATGGAGAGTTACAGACTAGCTAGGAAGGATTTAAAGAGAGAGTTAAGAAGAGCAAAGAGAGGACATGAGCAGTCTTTAGCAGACAGAATGAAGGAGAACTCTAAAACTTCCAATAGGTATGTGAGGAATAAAAGGATGATTAGGGTAGGAATAGGCCAGTCAGAGACAGAATTGGGAAGTTGAGTGTGGACTTTGTGGAGATTGGAGAGGTGCTAAACAAACATTTCTCATCGGTGTTCACTCAGGAAAAGGAGAATATTGTAGAGGAGAAGAATGAGATTTGAGATATTAGACGAGAAATGATCGAGGTTAGTTACAAAAAGGTATTATCAATTGTAGAAGGAGTGAAAGTAAACACTTCCCCTGGGCCGGGTGGGATTTATCTGAGGATTCTCTGGGAAGCTAGGGAGGAGCTAGTGGAGCCTTTGGCTTTGATATATGAGTTGTCATTGTCTACAGGTTTAGCAACAGAGGACTGGAGGATTGCAAATGTGGTGCCCTTATTCAAGAAGGGGTTTAGAGATGACCCAGGTAATTATAGAGCAGTGAGCCTTACTTCTATTGTCGGAAAGGTTTTGGAAAGGATTATAAGAGATAGGATTTATAATCATCTAGCAAGCAACAATTTGATTTCAGATAGTCAATATGGTTTCGTCAAAGGCAGATCCTGCCTCACAAACCTCATTGGGTTTTTGAGAAAGTGACCAAGCATGTAGAAGAGGGTAGGGCAGTTGACGTGGTATACATGGAATTCAGTAAAGCCTTTGATAAGGTTTCACACGGTAGGCTGTTGGAGAAAATGCAGAGGCATGGATATGAGGGTGATTTAGCAGTTTGGATTAGAAACTGGCTTTCTAAAAGAAGGCAACAAGTGGTGGTTGATGGAAAATATTCAGCCTGGAGTCCGGTTATTAGTGGTGTGCCACAAGGATCTGTTTTGGGACCAATGCTGTTTGTCATTTTTATAAGACGTAGGCGCAGGCATACATGGATGGGTTAGTAAATTTGCAGATGACACTAAAGTCGGTGGAGTAGTGGCCAAGATGGAAGAATGTTACAGGTTGCGGGGGACTTAGATATACTGCAGAATTGGGCTGAGAGGTGGCAAATTGAGTTCAATGCAGCTAAATGTGAGGTGATTCACTTTGGGTAGAATAACAGGAAGGCAGAGTACTGGGTCAATGGAAAGATTCTTCATAGTGTGGATGTGCAGAGGGATCTTGGAGTTCATGTATATAGGTCCTTGAAAGTTGCCACCCAGGTTGATAGTGCTGTTAAGAAGGAATATGGTGTGTTCGGTTTCATTGGTAGAGGGATTGAGTTCTGGAACCATAATGTCATGTTGCAACTATACAAAACACTAGTGTGGCCATACTTGGAATATTGTGTACAGTTCTTGTTGTCCCATTACAGAAAGAATGTGGAAGCATTGGAAAAAGTGCAGAGGAGATTTACCAGGATGTTTCCTGGTCTGGAGGGAAGCTCTTAAGAGGAAAGGCTGAGAGACTTGGGTCTGTTCTCATTAGAAAGAAGACGGCTAAGAGGGGATTTGATAGAGACATACAAGATGATCAGAGGATTAGATAGGGTAGACAGTGAAAGTCTTTTTCCTAGGATGATGACGTCAGTGTGTACAAGGGAGCATAGCTACAAATTGAGGGGTGATAGATTTAAGACAGATGTCAGAGGCAGGCTCTTTACACAGAGAGTGATAAGGATGTAGAATGCCCTACCTGCCAATGTAGTTAATTCAGCCACATTAGGGAGATTTAAACAATCCTTGGATAAGCACATGGATGATGATGGGATAGTGTAGGGGGATGACCTTAGAATATTCACAGGTCGGCGCAACATCAAGGGCCAAAGGGCCTGTTCTGCGCTATATTGTTCTATGTTCTATGTTCTACGTTCTAATGTGCTGCGGGCAAATGTACAGTTTGTCAGAATGACTGATTTCTGTGATTTTAACCCCTCATTCACACCAAAGTCCATGTGCTCCTGAGAATTCACATTCATCCCTGCATGTCTGTGAATACCCTGCAGGTTTATTAACCTAAAATAAAAATATTTTCTCTATAAACACCCTTATTCTATTACCTGTTAATACAACACACAATGAATACTTTCATTGAAATACACAAACTCAATAACTAGCTTGATTAGAAGAGAGCACTCAGTAGAGTGCATACTTCCATCATACTGTGTTAACTCAACATTACTATAATTAAACAGGTTTAAATTGAGGACTTTCTCTTCTATCAGGATGTTGCTCTGGAACTACACAACTAAAAGAAGAAATCTCTGTCTCAATGGGGAGGCTTCCAGTCAATCTACATCCACCAATCTGCTCTGAAAATATTTCTCACGTGTTGACACCTGCAAACATCATTGCAGCCACAGAGACATTCGGCAACATGCTAAAAGTATCAACAGCAATCTGAATTAAACAACCTACAATATTCTAAACAATTGTAGTCAATTTGCCTAATCATCCAATCCTTTAAAAAATTCCACTATCTGATCTGCCGCTTTTCCAAAAACCCATCAGTTCTTCGTTGAGCCACGACCTGTGCATTAGGTTTTGTTCAACCTGACCATTGATTTTTGTGATATATTGTTTGTAGACAAATGGGCTGGCTGGGTGAAAATATTACCCCTACCCACCTTCAGAAGAACTGTTGAATTGTGACCTTATCTTGGCATGCATGGGAATAATTGCTGAAGAGTTATGGTGCAGAAGGAGGCCATTTGGTCCATCATGTCTGCACCAGCTCTCCGAATGAGCATTGTAACTTAGTGCCATGCTCCAGCCTTTTCCCATACCTTTGCATTGTTTCTATTCAAATAATAACCCAGTGTTCTATTCAATGCTGAACTTCAATCTGCCTCCACCACACACCCAGGCAGTGCATTTTAATAAATGCGTTTAAGAAGGATCACTGAATTCATTCTGCATATTTTATTTGACATAACTGTACTTTGAAGACACAGGAATTGTTTAATGTAATCACCTTTCTTCTTAATTAACCATACAAAGGAATACATGTGTTTTATACAGGTGGCAAAGAATAAAAATTTCAAGTAAAATAATTCAATTACTTATTTCACACAATACTGAGATTTAACACTTTTCCATTAATTTGTCTTTCTTGATTATTAAATCGTGAAAGTAATGACTGTTTAACATCTCTTCATATTAGAAATGGTTTGTAACAGAATTATCAATTAAATCTGAGAACACAATCGGGGTTAGTTTTGACTTATGTGACAGTGTAGTGAGTCACAGCAAATCAGAAGCCTGTTTGAAGTAATTGAAAATAAAAATCAGAATAGCTGATTCGTTAGTATCCATTTTCCATATTGCACAATCTCAAATGATCAGCTATGCTTGACATACTGGGCCTAACTTAAACTCAATCAAACTCGTGTCTGATAATGTATAATACTTTTAAGTGGAATTCAAATTGGGCATACTATGACAAATTACATCATATAGAATACTTCCGTCATAACTTGCCACTCTTTGCCCCTTTTTATCTTATTTAAATAAATGACTTAGATATGAGAATTCATTGCAGTATTTTTAATTTTGCTGATGGCACAAAACTAAGTTGGAATGCAAGTTGTCAAGAAGATGCATGAAGGTTTCCAACAGAATTGGACAACTTATATGAATAGGCAGGAACACGACAGATTATATTAATAAGTACGACATTTTAGACAAAAAGACAGATATTTCTGAATGGTGAGAGGTTGGGGAATTAGGTACCCAAAGAAGCCTGAGTGTACTTATTCTCTCACTAAAAGCTAGAATGCAAGTACAACTATCAATAACAAAATAAACTAGTATGTTTGTTTTCATCACAAGGGGATTTGAGTTTAGCAAAAATGTCCTGTTGCAACTGATGAGAGCTTTGGTGAGTCTGTATGTGTAGTTCTATGAACAGTTTTGGTCTCCTTATCTAAAGAATGGAATAGCTGCCAAAGAAGGAGAGCATCAGAGGTTCACCACACTAATCCTGGGATGGAGGATCAATTATGAGGAGAGATTGAGGAAACTGGACCTATACTCTATAGTTATGAATAATGTGAGATGATGTGATTAAGACTTACAAAGTTCTTGCATGGAAAGTTGGGGATAATGAAGATAGGACATTTCTCTGGTTGTTGACTCTAGAATCTGTGGACATAGTCTCAGAATAAGGGGTAGTCCAGATGAGAAGAAATTTCTTCATACTGATTGGTGAATCTTTGAAATTCCCTACATCAGACAGCTGTAGAAGCTCAATTATTGAGCATGTTCGAGACGTTAATAGTTATCCAGACATTGATCATATCAAGTGATACAGAAATAGTGCAACAAAGTGGCATTGAGGTAGGATATTTGTCATGATCTAATTAATTATGGCGGAGCAAGCTCAATGAGCTGAAGGCCCATTCCTGTTCCCGTCTTCCAACTAAGTTCACATGGTATTGTTTTATCACGTTTTGATTTCTCCTGTTGTTAGCTTTCCTCTTCTCTTACCCCAGAATACAGTGTTACTTTCAACGTCTACTTACTGTCACAACAATTCCCCTATCTCCACTAATTTCTCCACTAATCTCCACCTCTTTCTCTAATCTTCATTCACAAATTTATTCTGCCTTTGTCTCAGTCCATTGCTATGTGAGACCCGCAAATAAATTATTTCACCTTTTACATCCCGTAGCTGAGAAATCCTTGTTTTTTCTTTCTCCGCAGAATCAATTAATTATTAATTTATTAGGGTTGTCATTGATTGATGAGAAAATAATAATACATTTTCCAATATTGTCATAGCACTATAGGAACTAGAACACTGGGGTTCAATAAAACATTAATTTTCTAATTTAGTTTGATAAAGTGTAATGGGTTTTTTTCCTGTATAAATTAATTCTTTTTAACCTGAATCATTTTTATGGTATCATTTCCTGTACATTATTCAGAAGAGCTGTACTACAGGTAGAAAGAAAAATCATAATTGATAGCAATCAGAAATTAAAACATAAAATGGAGGAGACCAATTCGCATCTGAAAGTTTAAAAAAAACTAGATCTATACCAGTGAATAGCCTTGCAAATTACGCTAATCTATATTTCTTTTTCACCTGCTGATCAACTTACACACTTTCTGTTTACTTTTTAATTTTCTACTTCAATCAGACTCTATTCAACATAGCTTTATGTTGTAGTAGCAATATTGTCATTAATTGAGCTGTCATTTCTCCTGAGGAATCATCGCCTCCCATGCACTACAACTCATGAAAATAACACACATAGCTGACTGCTAATTCTGTTCTATTCCCTATTGCAACATTAAAGTTTGTATGAAAGTTAGTAAACTATTTTATATGTTTCTTAAATGTTTCATTTACTATACCAGTGCCATTTAATGTTGTTATAAATATTTAAACTTTTTGAGGCTAGTAGATCTATTTAACAATACATATTGGATCATTAATTCACTGATGCTGCATGATACTTGGAACAATTTTGTTTACGAAACTGCTGACGTCAACAAGACTGAGATTTTGCAAATCATTTCTTTGCCTCCTCAAAGTTATTTTTTCACTTACTGAATCCCCTTATTTGGAGTTCCAACCAACAAGTCGTCCAAGAATTCCAGTGTGTGGCTCTGAAATCACGAAATGCTAATTGTTGAATGAAAGAAAAGGGGAATGCAAAAGAGAGGCCAGAATCAGTGCAATAAGAGAATTGATAAAAGGAGTGGAGGATGGAACTGTTGCAGCACAGGACATGATAACAGAGATAAAATTATTGATGGGCTTAAGAGTTCCAATTAGTGATCTCTTCTACCCTATCTACCAAAGACATACATTGTCAATATATTGGTTGAGGTGACTCTCAGTCATCCAGCATGGTCACCCAAAAGCAGTGGCACCTCTGAATGTGTTAGCATTTGGGTTCTGTATTTATTGATGATTCTCTTGTGAAATTAAAATGAAGATGAACTATATGCATTAATTTTTTAAATCATTCATTAATCCATGGCACCAGCAATCTGGAAGGAAGCCGCTCAGTGATATTTCTTTTTTTAATAAATATTTTTCTTGAAAAAAAGATTTTAAGTTTTTAACAAAAGTACAAAACCAATACAAAATAGTATGACAACTTTGTAATATAATAGCAATAATAGAAAACAAACTGCTACTCTACTCACAGAAACACAAAAAAACCCAAAAAATGACCCTGTAAAAACTACAGTTCAATAAATAACCAAGGAGAAAGAAGAAAAATAAATAAACAGACAAAATAAAATTAAACCAAGTTATAAAAAGGTAACTTAAATGATATTCAATTAAATTACTGCCCTCAGTGCAATCTCATCACAGCTCCCCATCACTGGGAGCAATTGTAAGTAGACCTGTGTATGTTCGGGATTCTTCCTCCCAGGGGCCCCCAAACCGACAGACACAGTCCTCACAGCTAAACAAAGGCCCTGAATAATATAGACGATATATCTACATTAATATAATTGAAAAAGGACCACCATGTTCTGTAAAAGAATTCCGTTTTCTGGTGCACCATATTTGTAAGGAAGTCCGGGGAATGTGTTCCATGACTATCCTACGCCAACTCGAGAGTCCTGGGGGATTCTCCAACACCCAGCTCATTAGAATGTTCTTCCTTGCGCAAAAAAAGAAAGAATATTAAACAATTTCTTCCCATGCACATCTAGGGAGGGAAGATTTGGAAGACCCAAAAGTGGGGGATACCAGATCCAAGCTAACCTCAGTTCCCAAAACTTTTACTATGCCATTCCAATACCTGCGGATCTTGGGGCATGACCACAAGTAGTGAGTAAGAGTACCAACCTCCATTTTACACTGGGGGTACATTGGGGACACTCCTGTCTTGAATTTCGCAAGTTGTTCTGGTGCCAGGTGCACCCTATGGAGTACCTTCAATTGAATAGCCTGGGTCCTATTATAAATCGAGATCTTCCTAATATTTTCCCAGATATCCTCCCATACCTCTGAGGAGATTTTCACCCCTAATTCTTCAGTCCAGGTTTTATATAGCCATTCAATGTCCTTCAAAACATTACTACCTAACAAGTGATAAAGAATTCTAACTAAGAGGACGCCTGTAGACCGAAGCACTCTCCTCTCCATGTCTAATTTGTAGGGATTAACCATCAATGTAGTCTTTTTTTGTACAAAGTCTCTAACCTGGAAGTAATGAAAGAGATCCTTCCTAGGTAGCTTGAACTTCTGGATCAGCTGACATCATGACTTCCCTGTCAAATACATCTCCCAAATAGCAGATTCCTCTGGACTCACAGAGCTTAAAGTCAGAGTCCATCGAACCTGGCTGGAATCCCAATATTCCCACAATGGGAGTCAAAAGGCAAGTTTTTTTGTCAATTGTCCTTGCCCTGCTGCATCATTCTCCATGCTTTAACAGTGTTTAGGTCAAGCGGGTTTTACAGTAATCCATAACAGTTCTCATCTTGTCCATTAGCAACAAATTAATGACGGGTCATTTTGTCTGGGAGGCCTCAATGTCGAGCCAAATTGATCACAGATCGTAACAAGCCCATTCAGCTACATAAGATAACAAGGAACTCAATTGGTACTTCCAAAAGTGCGGAAAATCTAGATGCCCCCACCCCCCCCTTTTCTCTTGCGGAAGCTGCAATTTATCCAGCTTAATAAGAGGCTGCCTATGATGCCAAATAAAAGATCCAAGCCATCTGTAAAGCCTGTGCAGAGTTTGCCTTGGCAGCATCAAAGGGAGCATTCTCATGGGATATAATAAGTGAGGAAGAATATTCATCTTAACCAAAGCTATCCTGCCCAACCAAGATATCGGAAGATCTTCCCAACATCGAAGGTCCTGCTTGATTTACTCTAGCAGCTGCTCATAATTGCCTTTATATAATTGGTCAAAAACCAGGGTAATAAAAATGCCTAAATACAGAAAACCTCCCTGTGGCCACCGGAAGGGGAAGTGAGTTCTATCCCCAAAGTCGGATATACTAGTAAGACCCCCCCACAGGCATGGCCTCTGATTTCATGAAATTAATTTTATACCCTGTAAGCAAACCAAATAGATTAATCACTTGTATTAAGTGGGGCACTCAGTGATATTTCAAGGGATTATCAGTTCTGTTCATATAAGTCTCTAATCAGCTATTTTGTGGTTGCATTGACTACCCCAATCGAGTTTCAAATGTCCCTTTAAACTGACCCTTTAAAGCTATAAGACAACTTCTGAGCTCTGTCAACAACAGGTAGCCTACCAACAGTGTGCTATTTAGTTTGCTATTGGAGGTTGTGAATCCTGAAGAGGAGGAGCAGCAAGTCAGATTGTAGACTTACAACTACTGTGAGAAGAGGAGAGGATAGGAGGCATTACATTATGTGAATCTACAGAAACAGAGTATCCTATCTATATTTTACTGAGGAGCAATATGCTTGGTACCTCACTTCACCAGGAAGGCCATGACAGAACTATATCACAATTTCTTGATTTCTATATGCAAAAATGCATTTTACTGATACGTTATCCATAAGTTCAATACAAAATAATTAAAGTCAAGTATTATAGAAAACACAATTGAAAGAGGTCACTTGCCACAAGTTAACAGCTCCTTGGTTTGTTATGGCCTAAGACAGTAGCCTTTCCCCACTTCACCTTGGTGGGACTGAATTGGGTTGGGATATCTGGTCGGCATGAACAAGTTGGACCTAAAGTTCTGTTTCCGTGCTGTATGACTCTAAAGGTGTGATTAATCATGTCACTGAACTTCTTCTAGCATTGTAACAATGCTTCTCTCAATGACCTGTTCAAATATCTCTGCTCACTGGTTTCAGTCAACTTACCATGAGATCATTTGGTTGCCTTTAGTAGCATCACCTCTTTCTTCCTGATCAACTCCTCCACCAAATCCTCCAGTGCAGCATCTCAGAATCAGGACTGTTTTTACTGGAGCGTCGGAGGTTGAGGGGTTACCTTATAGAGGTTTATGAAATCATGAGGGGCATGAATAGAATAAAGTTAAAAATCACACAATACCAGGTTATGGTCCAACAGGTTTAACTGGAAGCACTAGCTTTTGGAGTGCTGCACCTTCATCATGTGGTTGTGGAGTAGCTCTGAAAACTAATGCTTCCAATTAAACCTGTTGGACTAATACCTGGTGTTGTGTGATTTGTAACTGTGTACATCCCAGTCCAACACCGGCATCTCCAAATCATGGATAGGATAAATAGACAAGGTCCTTTCCCTGGGGTGGAGGAGTCCAGAACTAGGGAGCATAGATTTCGGGTGAGACAGGAATGATATAAAAGGCACCTAAGGGGCAACATTTTCACACAGTGTAGTGGGTGTATGGAATGAGCTATCAGAGGAAGTGGTGGAGGCTGGTATGACTACAGCATTTAAAAGACATCTGGATGGATATATGAATAGGAAGGATCTATGAATATGAACAGGAACTTGACTGATTTTTATGCTTTATGTCATTGTCATAAGTATTACGTAAAAACAAATCACCCTTCTCCTTTAAGAGCTGCAGAGTGCTTTTGAACGGTGTCACTGGTAACCCAATTGTCCAACCCCCATTTGATGAACTTTTAATAGGTAGTGATTATGGCACCATGTCAGTGTGAATCAAATAAGGAACACACATCAGTTTGGTTGTCTCTGTCTCTATTCAGGAATTCATTTCCAGTGCTAATTGTGGCAAGTTTTTAACTTCTTGGGTCAATATTTCTGAGTTTTTAAAGCAAAGGCTAACAGTTTCCCATAGGGAGTGAAGGAAGATAACCATTTTCATGGGTACTTGAAGATAGGAATAGAAATTACTGATAGATGCAGTAATATAATTATCTGTGCCACTAAATGTGAGTGGCACAGGAAGCTCTGGTTTTGTGACATTCAGATTTTTAGTTAGGCCACTGGAGAAGTATTCCATCTGATCACCCATTTCAAGCGAAACCAAACCAGCAATCAAACCTGTTCTGTCCACAGCATTAGGCTTCTATCACAGAACTGACATCGAAAACAATTACAGAGAAGATTCTGATTTAGTCAGTCACCTCCTCTGCCCCTTCATGGATCAACACCCTATTTCGTTTATGTGTCTGTTAGTGCCTTGGTAAAATCCTTTTTATTAAAGGTGACAACTGGTATTGTTTTTCTTGGAAGAGATAAAGCTTGGGCAATGGGTAAATAAAGATATAATGGAAATATTTTAAAATGTCATGAGACAACTATTGCATAAGCAATGAAAAGCAACTAATTAATATGAGTAACGTAAGAAATACAAATCAATTTTTACGATAAAAATGTCATATAAAAGAACAATGAGGTTAGAATTAGGATTGATCAATCATTGGTAAGATAATTAGAACATTTTAATTTCATGACAGAGGCCATTCTGAGGATGGCTTTCCAATCATAATTCGATTGATGGCTACAAGTTGTCATCCATTCATAGTTAATGGACAAAAAATATAGCCCAGTGTATCTGTACATGAGCTTTTTGATAGCATGAGAAAGTATATGCTTAAGGCATATTATGTTGTCAAAGATGACAGATATAATCACTTTGTAAAACATTTACCATAGGCATTTCTGATTTTTTTTCTTTTTGCATGCTCTTAGAATAATCATTCTTTGAAAACTACTGCTCAGGGCTTTCTTTGGCATTTCTATTTGGAAGTAAAATCATTAGGTTGGTCTTTAGTTCATTATAACATCAGAATAATGTCTACTATGTTGACTGTATCTGGAATGTGAGCAAAGCCTAATGCTTTCTCATCATGTCATATCCAAGAAGAAAGGGATGCAGTTGTTAGTCTTCAGACAGACCCTCAGTGACCTCTCAAACTTAAAGGGTCTAAAACAATGTGTTTTTCTCTCAGTATTTTTGGAAAAAAAAGAGAAATGAAATTCAGTGTGTAGAGTTCACTTTGATTGCAATCACCTTTTCTGACTCAAATTGCTCCCAGTATTGCATCCATTTGAAATGTGTTTTTTCCCTGTGTTTGCGTTCAGACTTATTTGAAGATTAATAATCCATAATCTGCAATGCACTAAAATTTATTAAGGCTTTAAAGTGTTTGCTTTTTAAAAAGCTTTAAAAATAGCTCTGTATGTATTTGAGAATGATCATTTGGTACAGTTTGATTTATTAGTGGCAGTGGTCATATGATTGAATATCACTTTCAGTTAAGGAAGAGATAAGTGTATCTAAGATTAATATTTTAAACTTAAAGGTAGTTATGAGGGTGAGGACAGAGATAGTAAAAGTGAAATGAGAAATAATAGTTACAGAAAATAGAAGCAGGAGTAGGCCATTTGACCCTTGTGAGCCTGCTCCACCATACAACACGATCCAGCTCAATACCCTGTTCTTGCTTACTCTCCATACCCCTTCATTCTTGAGACTTAAGAACTGTATCTAATTCCTTCTTAAAAACATTGGATTTTTTTGGGCTCAACTACTTTCTGTGGCAGAGAATTCCACATGCTCACCATTCTCTGGGTGAGGAAATTACTTCTCATCCAATTCTTGTATTCTTAAAATTGGATTATGGCTTAGGGCAATAAGGAATTGCAAATATTTAAGGAAATGTTTCAGAATACTTAACAGAAGTATATTCCCATGAGAAAGAAAGAATCCAATAAAAGGACCCACCATTTGCAGCTGATTAAAGAAGTTCAAAATGCATCAAATTGAAAATAAAAGTCGACTGGTAAGTCCGAAAGTTGGATCGAATGTAAAGAACAGCAAGGAATGACTAAAATATTAATAAGGAGGGAAAAATCTGGTCAGAAATATGAAGCAGATAATGAGTTTCTTGAGATAAAATAATATGAGAATAATTTTTCTGCAGGCATTTAAAAATGAAAGGAAAATATAAAGCAAGAATTGGTCCTGTGTGCATGTCTATAGAATTAACATTGGAAAATAAGGAAATGGCAGATGAATTGAATGGATAATTTGCATCTATCTTCACTGCAGAGGATATAAATAGTATATTTATACTCACCAAGGAAAGGGTACTGAGAAAGTTATTGTAATTAAAACCTGACAAGTCCCCAGGTCCTGATGGACTTCAATCAAGTTCTTAAAAGAAGGAGCAGCTGAAATAGTAGATGCATGCGTTTTAATTTTAATTCTGTAAATTCTGGAAAGGTCCTACCAGACCAGAAACAGGTGAATGCAACTCTCCTATTCAAGAAAGAAGTATAAACAGATTAAATAATTGGCAAACATTTGGCGATGGAACTATTCCACCTTGGTAGGAAGAATAGGTAAACAGTAAATTATATAAATGGAGAGAAAGGCAACTGGGTGTTCTGGCACAAAAATGCTCATCTTCCAAGTGATACTTTGCCCCCACAAAAATTTAAGAAAATAGCAGAAACTCCAAATGATGCTTAATTCACTATTGGTATGGACTTTTTGGTGGGTAGGATATCCTTCCAGCAAGATGCCTTTAAAATTAACAAAAGCATTATTAGAATTTGAATTGATCTGAATAGGATTTGCACATAAAAGTATAAGAACATAAAAAAATTAGAGCAGGAGTAGGCCATCTGGCTCGTTGAATCCACTACACTATTCAATAAGGTCGTGGCTGATCTTTTTGTGGACTCAATTCCACTTACCCACCTGCTCATATAACTTTTAATTCCTTGACTGTTTAAAAATCCATTCATTTTTGCCTTAAAATCATTCAACAAGGTAGCCTCAACTGCTTCAACGGGCAGGGAATTCCATAGATTCACAACCCTTTGGGTGAAGAAGTTTTTCCTCACCTCGGTCCTAAATCTGCTCCCCCTTATTTCCAGACAATGCCCTCTAGTTTTAGTTTCATCCATCAATGGAAACAACCTCCCTGCTTCTATCTTATTTTGTTCTTCCATAAGATTCCCCCTCGTTCTTCTAAATTCCAATGAGTATAGTCCCAATCTACTTAATCATATGATCTTTTGTATCTGTTGTATTGATTTTGGTCACATTTTGCTGAAATAGACATTGCAATTGAATGGAAATGCCAGTTATTTACTCCAAGTGGAATACTGTTTTCAGTTTTGGGTACCACACTACAGGAAGACCTTGCAAGGGTTGTAACACAAATTCACCACAACGTACAGGAGTATAGAGGGTTAATTTGTACTTTCACCAAGTACAGAATAAGAGGAAATAATATAGTTTAGGTGTTTAATTTAATCACAAGACTGATTGTTTGAGATTGAGGGGAACTATTTTCTCTGGTGATGTATTCTGGAATAAATGAATGTCACTTTGAAATTAGAACTGTTGAAGAAGTAATTAGTGAAAGTATAATGTGAATTTGGAATTGCTCACTCTAAAAACTGTTGGCGCTCGATGAATTGAACATTTCAAAATGTGGATCAATAGATTTTGGTTTGGAAAGTGCTTTAAGAGTTGTTGAACCAAGGCAGATAAGTTGAGTTAAGGTCCAGATCAGTCATGGTCTAATTAACTGTCAAACTTGAGAGGCTGATTACTTGATCCCTACTCCTGTAATCCTGTCGATTAGTGACATAGGTTCCTGTGGAAGTTTCTTATGTGGTATGTTTGGGGAATGGGCAGTCCAGTGTCACAAAAGGACCCTGTATCAAGAATTTGTTATTTACAGTTAGCTATTTTAATCAGCCTTTAACATTTCCAGTGTTCATCCTGAGCAGCATTGGAGCAGTGTGATCACATATATCATTTCCTCTAATATACGAACAACCATGTTAGCTCTTGAGCAGCAATTTAACACCTATCAAATGGACACAACAATGATTGATTTTTAGATCAAGGTGTAAATGCTTTCTAACAATCATTATATTTCTTTCTGGGCGAGCAGATATCCCAGACAAATCCCATAAATATCTTTGAACTGCTTAATGTCTGTGAAACCTACAGACATTAATTGTAATTGTAATTGTAACAAATTAACAGAATTGGTTTAGTGGTAAGAGACAGAAGGTGGTGTTAGAAGGCTGTTTGACTAGAGGTCAGTGGCATACTACAAGAATCAGTACTGAATCCCTTATTGTTTACATACATATAAATAATATTGATGACAATGTAGAGGTGATAATGAGTGTGTTTGTGGTTGATGCACATTGACCAGATGGTTGAGAGTGAGGAGGAAGGTTTTAAGACACAAAATGTGTTGATCAGATCAATGGCAAATGGAATGTCAAGAGCTGATGCACTTTGGAAGAAGGAAAAGACAAGGGAGTGCTCAATGAATGATAGGACACTCTAAAGCTCAGAAGAACAGAGGGATATTTGTCCAGAGACCCCAGAAGGACAGGCTAACAGGTAGTTTAAGGAGCCATATGGGGCACTTGCCTTCATCATTTATGACATAGACATAGAACAGGGAGGTTACGTTGAAGCTGTACAAAATTTTAGTTAGGCCGTGCTGAAGTATTGTGTGGCAGTTCTGGTCACCACAATTTAGAAAGGATGTGATTGCACTGGAAGGGTACAGAAGAGATTCAGCAGGATGTTACCTGAGTTGGAACTTTTTCACTAGGCTGGTAGGTTCAGTTGCTTTCTTTAGAGCAGAGACGGTTGAGGGAGGACCTGATAGAGGCGTATAAGATTTATGAGTATCATGGACAGGGTAGATAAGAAGCAGCTATTCCCCTTAATTGAAGGGTCAATACAGGGGGGTATAATTTTAAGTTGAGGGGAAGGAGAATCAGAGGGGATTTGAGGACAAATGTTTTCACCCAGAGTGTGGTGGGAATCTGGAATGCACTGTCCTGGAGGGTAGTTGAGGTAGAAAATCTTACAACCTTTAAAAGGTGTGCGGATGAGCATAACATTCAAGGGTAGGGGCCAAGTACCTTGGGAAATGGAATTTGTGTGGATGGGCTGGCACAGAATCGATAGGCCAAAGGCCTATGACTTTATGACACCTACCAAATACAGAGATGTTGTTCTCAAAGTTAAACTATTTGGAATGCAAAGCAGGTAGCAAAAGCAACTAAAACCCACAAGAATGGCTTACTGAACTTGAATTCATTAAAAACATTGTCATGTGCCTTGGGGGGAAATGTTTCTTTCATTTAGGATATTGAAGTTCTGACTTGCTAAGTATTTCAATGCTTTTCACCTGCTGCTTTCCATGTAAGTGAGAACAACATGAGGTAATTATATCACTCATTATATTTGCCAGACACTCCATTCACTCTACAATTTGAGACTTTTCATGTTTTCAGAGTAGTTTAAAATATTGCTGTGGTTCTGTTCGCCGAGCTGGAAGTTTTTGTTGCAAACGTTTCGTCCCCTGGCTAGGCGACATCATCAGTGCTTGGGAGTCTCCTGTGAAGCACTTCTGTGGTGTTTCCACCGGCATTTATAGTGGCCTGTCCCTGCCGCTTTCGGTTGTCAGTTTCAGCTGTCCGCTGTAGTGGCCAGTATATTGGGCCAGTTTAAAATATTGCATAAATCAAGCATTGTATTCTATGGTTCTTGATTCTTGTAATTATAATTCTTCCAAAATGAATTTGACTCCTTGAACTATGGTCTGACAGTGTGGAGTTATCCTGCCTTTTCAATCTGCCTTTTCATATTAGGCATCCCATCTGGGTTCCAGCACTCCGTTTTAGGATTAAAAGATGTTGTTAATTTTTTTAATGTACAGTACACACATAAAAATTCTGATTGTGGGAAATGGTAGTCTGTTGCAATAAATACCTTTATGTGATGAGCCCAAGACGAGAGAGTTTGAATAAAATCTACACTGTAGTTAATCTATTCTTTACTTATTATTTTATCATATCCATTCAGTCTGCCATATGCAATGTTTCTCAAATAGTGTCTACATTTTAAAATTTCAGACAGTAATCAGGTGACATAGTTTTCAGTTTATATTTTCCCGAGCAGTGCGCACAGTCGGTAGCCTTCTGTCTTGTGAAACAACTTGCCTTGATGGTCAACACCATATGCAAAATATTAAAATCAATTGCTTAGTCAATGGAACATGACATGGCAAATTATTTCTAAAACAAATTACTTAAATAGGTATGGAAGGAAGAAAGTGAAACTACAAATTAGATTGGTCATTTTGTCCTTCATTTAATTTTTTAGCATTATCATTTTCTGACTATACTGTTGAATCAAAATGTGTTTTGAATTACTACTTACTTGTCTCTATTTGTTTGTTTCCAGTTTTGAATTCATTTTGATGTGCTCCACATTAGCCCCTGAGATTTAATGTGTGCGCTTTGTGATTCACATTCGAATTTTGATAGAGGATGAACAAAAACATTTTCACAGACTGAACCTTTGGTTTATGTATATTGTAACTGTAAATGTTTCATTCTGGGAAAGAAACTATGTTTTTAAAATGATTTGATAACTGAATTTACATTATTTTGAGCAAGATGTATGCAGTTTGGGTACTTGTCTTCAGCCCCCAAGCCTCGCAATTCATGAATGACCGATCATGAATGAACCGATCAATCTGTTCTGATTACAGACAAATATTTTCTAAATGAGCCATGTTACAAATGTATTATTTTACAAATTAAATTCTCTATTTGACCTTGTCATAGAAAGTGATGTGCTAGACATTTAAGTTTTCAAATACAAAGTTATGTCAGAAAGGTTAAATATTTTTTCTCCTTACAGATTTTTGCAATCTTTGCATTTGCAACATGTGGTGGCTACTCTGGAGCACTGAAAGTCAGTGTGGACTGTGTGAACAAGTCAGAAAGTAACCTGAACATTGAGATAGGATTTTCGTATCCTTTCAGGTATGTTTTTAAGCTCATGCTGTGTTATTATACCATAAATCAACATAGAAACACTTAAACCATTCATCTATGAGCTTACCACCACCTTCTCAAGAGCAACTAAGGATGGACAATAAGTATTGGCCTAGCCAGCAATGTCCACATCCCATTAATGTTTCTTTTAAAGACTTTGAGATATCTGTACGAGGTTCTACAATATGAATTCATTATGCTTCAGAATTTTTATGGATTATTTTCTTAATAATCTTCAAAAGTGAATTGATAAATTATTTAACCTTGACATTGTATTTAGATGAGAGTACTTTTGATGACATTTAAAATTGACAGTTCTCCTTCATAAAGCAACATGGTTTGGTGGTAGTTGTAAAATAGGAAGCAATCTTTATATGCAAATGAAAATCTAGAATGAAATAAAAATTGGTACATCATCTTTAAATCATGTTATGTATTGAGGGTGAGATAACTTTGTATTAGTTAAATGCATTATTTTCTGCATCATTTTCTTTGTTATGATGGACGAGGTCTGCACAAGGTTTACACCCATCAGAAGTTACACAACTTTCAAAGGTATCACATTTCTGAACTATCACTTCTGTAAGGTATAATAGTTCAAATAGCCACTTGTTTATTGAATTGTCAATATGAGATATAATTGGTTGCCTAAATATGAATGTATTAAAATTGACAAAAAGTGACAGTCAGAAAGAAGTTTTCCAGTGTTCAATCAATTGCACACTTATGTTCTAAAGTTACTTTTTCACTAACCATCATTTGTCATAAATTGAAGAAAGTTATTCTAATTCTGAATCATAGAATCGTGCAGTGTAGATAGGGGCCATTTGGCCCATCGAGTCTGCAACAACTCTCCAAAGAGCATCCCACCCGGATCCTATCCCTGTAACTCTACATTTACCATAGCTAACCCTACACTGCACAAACCTAGACACTGCAGTACAATTTAGCATGGTCAATCCACCAAGCTTGCACATCTTTGGATTCTGGGAAGAAACCAGAGTACCCAGTAGAAACTCACACAGACACGGGCCGTAAGCCCCAGCAAAATCTCTCACCAAATCTTTACAAATGTGCCTGATTAAGCATCATACCGTGCCTATGGTGTCCATCTCACCTGCTTCTTTCATCATTCTCCCACTTGGGATACTGGGATGTAACAGTATCCCTCTTTGAAACCTGGACATGAAGTTTCCCACCAGGACCAGCCGTGTAGGCCATGGCACTCAACCATGCCAACCTGGGGTAAGTTACCATTTGGCCAGTGTAATCTCAGCTGTCTGGAGGAATGCACAGAATTGTAGAAAGAACGTCAATGACCTTCTCCACTCCACCAGTCTAAGAGCCACCATCTTCTCTCCAATACTTCACATTCACAAATTGCACCCATCACCCACCAATGCTCATGCTGTACCACTTTCATTATTGCCTGCAACATCATCCCTACTCATTTTCACTTACCACTGAAACCACTAACCCTGCATGCCTACTAACTTGCTCAGGACACCTCCCCACCTGCATCATAAATAACAGCTGTGCCACCCCCACTTTCATCTCCTTAATTACCTGCCTCTCTCTCAGTTCAGAAGTAAAACAGCCCACATGAGGGGTGAGGTTTATAAAGGGTGAATAGCCAAGGTTTTTTTTTAACCAGTTTAGAGGAGTCCAAAACTAGAGGGCATAGGTTTAAGGTGAGGGTGGAAAGGTTTAAAAAGGACCTGAGGGGCAACTTCCTCAGAGGATGGTGCCTGTACGGAATGAGCTGCCAGAGGAGGTGGTGGAGGCAGTTGCAGTTACAGTTAAAAGGCATCTGGTTGGGTATATGAATTTGGCAAATGGGACTAGATGAGTTTCGGATATTTAGTCGGTATGGACGAATTGGACTAAAGGGTCTGTTTCCATGTTGTATAACGTTTTGACAGTATAACTCTAATAGGACAAAAACAAGTCAAGATAGTGGTGGGCTGCTTGACATAAGGCTCTCAACCCTTTAAGCAGAAAGTATCTTGACCTGATAGCCCCATGGAGTGACTGACTATTTTCAAGCTACTGGACTGGTATTGGAGGCTTCGCTTGGCTTAATAAGCCAGGATCCCTGACCAGACTATCTCTCTTGACTTGATTGAGGTTGGTGACAACCATGACAAGCTTCCTGGTTTTGTGTCTGCACTAAATAATAAGCTGCTATTGTCTGGTATTTTCACCTCTGGCTGAGGGACAAGGTGCAAAAAAGCACAGCCAGGCAAGACAGTGTGGTGTGAGTGTCCAGATAGGCTGAAAGTGAGTGAGCACTAAGAGATGAAGCAAACAAACCTAAGATGCAACTTGGTCCAGTCCATGAGCTTTGTGTGTGTTCCTGATGATCATTTCAAACATCCCAATTTACACAATTATGCATTAAATATTGTTCTAAATGTGAATGAATTTTGCAGCCAGATGTTTATCAGAATGCCCTGGAATTTAATTCTGGCCAATAACCATGGTACCAGGTTTGTTCCATAAAAAAATATGTATTTACTTTTCATAAGTTGCATTGCTTGTTGTCTTTTCTTCAAGTTTCTGAAATACAATAAGGTTAATTACAAACAAAAACCTTAGCTAAATCTAAAGGAAGCCTGGAAGCGTCTACATGCATTATCTGTAACACTCACTCAAATTAAGAGCAATGTTGCTATAATGTTATTACAACAGCCTCTTAGAACCACAAAGGAAAGAAAAAATCTTCAAGTTTTCAGTGACAGACAACATAATTTTCTGCATATTTTAAGTGTCAAATCCTATTACACCCCCATTCTAGAGGGATACTCCTTAGGATTTCCATTCATATTAAATCAAACAATGAATTTTGAACAACTAAAACATGATTTTTGTCATGGTTTATTCTTGGGCCAATTTACTCCACTTTTTAAAGGGATGCTTCACACAATTAAACACCAACAACTTTAAAATATAAACGACAGACTACAGAGCATTAATGAATATCTATTGGCACCAACTGGTAGGCATAGGATAGTTTCACATGCACAGCCAAGACTTGCACATAAGCATTTTTCCCTCTCATTTGTTTTTAATAATTCTAAATTACTGTGGTGCTTTAAACTTTCTGCTAATTATTTTAACTCCCAACTTCATTTATTGTTTTAATTTTACTCATAGCTAAGTGGGAGTGAAAATAACAAATTGTTTTTCTCTGTGGCCACACACAGTAGCTGGAGTGTCGTCTACTGAAAGGGGAGCTTGCTTTTTGTCATCTTAAAAGCTACGGCCTGTCCAGTTTCCTGTTAAATTCCAACATCCTAAGCTCACACACAGAGCGGTCTGCTTGCCTATGTGATTCTCTCATTGCCCAAGCTACTGCAATTGTTCTTTTCCTGAGTCAGTCTTTCTACCACTGACTTTTACACAGAATTACTTCCTTTCTCCTCTTTCACTTTTGTCCATTTTTCTCATTTCTTATGCTTATCTGGAACCCCTGACAGTTCACAGCCTTCCTTAATTATTTTATTCAGGAACTTTAATTTAAATTTTCAAGAATTAATTGAGTGACCCCCAGCCTAAGTTTCTGTCTGCCACGTCTGATGTTACATTTATAGCCTGATGATCTGTCTTCAGGAGATGGCCTGTCCCATGTTTACCTCACCAGGTAAGGACAGGATTCCCTCCCATTTTACCGTCAGCTGTTTGTCAACACACTTCATTTTCCCTAAGCACAGTTACACCTTTTATACCCATGTGGTATCAAGCTGTCTCAAATCACTGTAAAGAAAATAAGAGAAAGTGTTAGAGAAGGTCTGTCAGCATCTGTAGAGAGAGAAACTGACTGGCTGAGTTTCTCCAGCATTTTGTATTTTTGCTTTTGATTTCCAGCCTTCATATTTCTTTGATTTTGATTTGATTTATTTTACTGCACAAACAGTCTTGTCCTCTGATTCAGCTATTCAAATTGCCCCATTAGTTGCCATTTCAAATGCTGACCCAAAATCTAATGGATAGTGAAACAAACCTGCTCATCCTTCCTCTGATGTTAGTATATTGAGACAATGATATTACAAAAATCCTGCTCACAATGTCAAATTATTTGTTGTTTAAATATAGCCACTTTGTGTCTTAGATTCAACAATTTATTCAGAGATTTATTCAAGTATATGCTCAGGACAGGTATCACCTGTTTGCTCAGGTTAGATTCTTTCAGGCCTCAGCTGCACCCATCTACCATGAGTCGTGAGTTCATGGAATGCCCTGCCAGTAGCAGTGGTGGACTCTCCCTCTTTATGGGCATTTAAACGGGCATTGGATAGGCATATGGAGGATAGTGGGCTAGTGTAGGTTAGGTGGGCTTGGATCGGCACAACATCGAGGACCAAAGGGCCTGGACTGAGCTGTATTCTTCTATGTTCTATATTCGATGTTCAACTCTATTACAATTTACATTCTTAACTAGGATCTCTAGGAATAGAATATATTTTCAGCTACATTGCTCATCATGCTAAAAAAAGTGTCCATAACTACATATTCTAAACTAATTGGTGTGCTTTTAGATTTCCACTGTAATCAACTAACTCACTTCAAGACATTCTACAGTAAACTTTGATCATGACCTTCAAAGTTTTGATGCCAACTTCCTGATGCTCCTTCAGGTTGTGAATGATAACTAAAAGGTGGAAATCATTTTCTGCCCCAATTGTTAATTATTTCTTTGAATATTTAGCATATAAAATTTGAACACTGATCTCATTGTATTCCTTGGAAATCGATATCTTTGCATCTTTCTTGAAACTTTGGATTAACCTTTCCACTACCATTTTTGCTGTAGCTTTGGTAGAGGCACTGCCTCAGGGAATGTCATTGAAGAATAGATCGTTGCAAAAAGAGACTGATCCCAACTTTTGGTTTTCGTTAGGGCCGTACACAATGTATAAGACTCTGCTAAACAGTTCTTTGAAATCTCTTGCTGGATATTGAAGGCGCAGGCTTATTGATGGTTGCGGTTTCCTCACTCTTGAATGTGTACATTGTGTCTGGAATATTTAAACACATTTTTATGTAATCCTAGCCAATAGAAATGCTTTAGCGTTTTAGCCTGCATTTTCCAAGTAACATTTGACCTGCCATTGAAATTTCAAGAGCCACTCATAGAACTATGTCACGATACCCAGATAGAACTAATAGTCCAGTGATGTGCAGGGAACATAGATTGGCCATGCTGAATTTCTCGTAGTGTCCAGGGATGAGCAGGTTAGTTGGATTACTCATGGGAAATGCAGGGTGGTAGGGTAGGAGAGGTTGGTTTGGGTGGGATGCTGTTAGGAGGGTTGGTGTGGACTCGATGGACCGAATGGCTGCTTCCACACTGTAGAGATTCTGTGATTCTATGATTCTTGAATTTCTGACATTTCTTCATCAGCTGGCCTTTGTTGTGATCTTTGTTTGCTTATTATTGTCTTTTGAAATAATAATACTCAGCTAATGATTCTGATTCAATTTCTGAGTAGGCAATTTGGCACCGTTCTCTTAATACAAGATCCATCTGTTAAAGGTGATCAACTAAACACTTTCTAAAACTCTTTCTAATTCTGCATCCTTTGTATTTAATCTTTTGAAAGCAGCAGGTAACTGAATTTCAGTCACATCCTTTTCTCATAGATAAAACAAAGAACTGCAGATACTGGAGATCAGGAACAAACAAAAACAGAAATTGTTAGAAAAACTCAGCAGGTTAGGCAGTGTCTGTGAAGAGAAAACAGGGTTAATGTTTCAAGTGCAGCGACTCTTCTTCAGAATTCTTGTCATCAAGATAAATGCTATGTTTTCCTATGTAATCCTGGAGTCTGAAATCTTGAGCTATAGCATAACAGAAACATGAGCACAGACAGCAAGGGGAAACGTGTAGACAATGTAAGGTGGATTGGGCTCATAAAATAAACTTATTCCTAGACATCTTCAAAGAGCACTTTATGTAGCAATGAATCAGCCAGAAGCAGTGTCTGAGGCAGCCACTATGATTCACCAGGAGAGTGCCCATTGAACAGTCCTGCCTACACAGCAGGATGGATGGCTGTGATAATCATGGTAGTCCTTAATGTCTATCCTATTAAATCCTTCCAGCTTGACCATGTGGCATTACTAACGTCTCATAGTTCTCTGTGCATTACTACACTGAGAAACAGTAAAAGGGCATTTTGTAGTCACGACTCAAACCAGTGAGGAGAGTAGGACTTTTGATACTTTTGGCCAAGGATGGGATGTGGGGAAGAAGTTTTGAAATTGGGTGTGCTGTTGAGAGAATTACATTAGCAATGTAGCAGAGAAACAGCAAGGGACTGGTACTGGCTGGATTGCTCTGCATGGACACAATAGCTTAATAAGTTTCATTGGGGCCACAATTACTCTAATTTATTGCCATGTTATGCACAATTAATTTTAAATATTTGATTTTATCTTCTTAAATAAAGACAGCAATAAATTAAGTACTTATATCAGTGTTGTGAAGACTAATATTTCACTTGAAACATTAACTCTGTTTCTCTCTCCAAAGATGCTACCAGATCTGATGAGCTTTTTCAGTATTTTCTGTTTTTTTCTAAATTTCTAGATTTTCAGTATTTTGCTGTCAACTAAATCACTGTATCCAGTAACTATAAAATGCCAACAAGCTGAATGCTGCAAATATACAACATGTGAGGGAATATTGTGGTGAAGTCCCAACTGCCATATAGATGTGTCATTTAAGGTGGATTCTTTATTTTTAATAAGGAAATTCTAACTAACGTTACATAAGGTAACCAGATTCCTAAGCAATTTTGAAACCATCACGCTGATTTTGACAAGTTTAAATCATTAAATTTTTTTCAGTTTAATTTAGTCTGCTTTTAAGACCCATGCGGTATTGAAAAATGCATCATATAAAATGTGTTAAATAAGATCATAAGACATTATACATAGGAGTGGAAGTAAGGCCATTCGGCCATCGAGTCCACTCCACCATTCAATCATGGCTGATGGGCATTTCAACTCCACTTACCTGCATTCTCCCCGTAGCCCATAATTCCTTGTGACATCAAGAATTTATCAATCTCTGCCTTGAAGACACTTAGTGTCCCAGCCTCCACTGCACTCTGCGGCAATGAATTCCACAGGCCCACCACTCTCTGGCTGAAGAAATGTCTCCGCATTTCTGTTCTGAATTTACCCCCTCTAATTCTAAGGCTGTGTCCACGGGTCCTAATCTCCTCGCCTAACGGAAACAATTTCCTAGCGTCCACCCTCTCCAAGCCATCTTGTAAGTTTCTATTAGATCTCCCCTTAATCTTCTAAACTCCAATGAATACAATCCCAGGATCCTCAGCCGTTCCTCATATGTTAGACCTACCATTCCAGGGATCATCCGTGTGAATCTCCGCTGGACACGCTCCAGTGCCAGTATGTCCTTCCTGAGGTGTGGGGACCAAAACTGGACACAGTACTCCAAACGGGGCCTAACCAGAGCTTTATAAAGTCTCAGTAGCACAACGGTGCTTTTATATTCCAACCCTCTTGAGATAAATGACAACATTACATTTGCTTTCTTAATCACGGACTCAAACTGCATGTTTACCTTTAGAGAATCCTCAACTAGCACTCCCAGATCCCTTTGTACTTTGGCTTTACAAATTTTCTCACCGTTTAGAAAGTAGTCCATGCTTGTATTCTTTTTTCTAAAGTGCAAGACCTCGCATTTACTCACATTGAATTCCATCAGCCATTTCCTGGACCACTCTTCCAAACTGTCGAGATCCTTCTGCAGCCTCCCCACTTCCTCAGTACTACCTGCCTGTCCACCTAACTTTGTATCATCGGCAAACTTCGCTAGAATGCCCCCAGTCCCTTCGTCCAGATCATTAATATATAATGTGAACAGCTGCGGCCCCAACACTGAACCCTGCGGGACACTGCTTGTCACCGGCTGCCATTCCGAAAAAGAACCTTTTATCCCAACTCTCTGACTTCTGTCAGACAGCCAATCCTCAATCCATACCAGTAACTCACCTCGAACACCATGGGCCCTCACCTTGCTCAGCAGCCTCTCGTGTGGCATCTTATCAAAGGCCTTTTGGAAGTCTAAGTAGACCACATCCACTGGGTTTCCCTGGTCTAACCTACTTGTCACCTCTTCAAAGAATTCCAACAGGTTTGTCAGGCACGACCTCCCCTTACTAAATCCATGTTGACTTGTTCTAATCTAAATGTATGTAGGTCCTGTAAATCTTACCACCCCAGTTGTAAAACCTGTTTTTATAAAAAAGGATTTGTCATAATTTTTTCATTTAAATCACATATCGTGAGCATACATATATATTTACTAGATCTTAATTATAATTTTATGTTGGCCTCAATTATTGCAGATGGAAATGATTGTCACAATTGTAACTATGGCAACTGCTGTTGTCATTACTCAAAAAAATCATAAGAATAGACATTAAGGTATCTCTGTGAATGGATTTGTAGTCCCAGAGCTTCAGGTATGGGCAGCTGACCATGTGGTGAAGAAAATTGGAGATGCACAAGATACCAGAATTGGTGGAGTGCAGAGCTCTTGGACAGCTGGAGGAGATTATTGAGGGAGCAGAATTTAAAATTCAAGACTTTGCTGAACTAGGGCCATTTAGTCCAATGAACAAAGGGTAAAGAGAGAACGGGAAGTTCAGATGAGCTTAGGTTTACAGAGGGTGGAAGATGAGAGACTGGCCGGAGAACATTGGAATAATTAAGTCAAGAGGTAACCCAGACATAGATGAAGGTTTCAGTACACCCATGTGCCACATTTTTTCATTAACTTTGACTGATCACAGATCCTTGTACAGGGCTTGGTTGATCTAGTCTGTAATGAAGCTCATGAGTCAAATGACTGACTCCTGACTCTCAATGGAAGTTTCCAGAAGGAGACAAGATATCCTGCTATGACTGCATGTTTATTGGGAGTTCTGTAATCTTTTAAGATGTTTCAGTCATTATAAATAAACTGTTTGATATTAGAACTATCCCTGCATTACTCTGGGATAAATAATATATTAGGAACTCAATTTAAACACATGGTATTTTCAATTACAGATCTCCTATTTCATTTTGACATTGATCATCCAGATCTAATCACTGATTATTTCCATATGTGTTTATGTTTGTGTGCGAATGTAAACATAACATGCTCTTATTCATTAAATATTCCCTTTTTCAGTAAACAATAGAGACTATGCTTTCCCAGAAAAAATAAAAGACGAGTGGTTGTCTGGTTTTCTACACTTGCCTGTGATGTGAGTGGGGTTCAAAGAATTGCCTGCAGGTGTTGGTTGAGTGGCAGTCATTACATTTTCCAATAAAGAGCATTATTCATTGTTTGTGCTTGAGAGAAAATATGCATGCTTATTTATTTGTTAGCTCATATGGTTTTAAAACTACAGTTTAAAAAAATACTTTTTTTGGTTAACTTAACTACTATACTAGCTATTAGACACATGGGACTGTTACACTGTATTGGGTCAGAGCCTTCATCTGCTACTGCTAGCTGGCAGTAATTTTGTAGCCCAAAATAAATAATTCAAAGAAATATTATTCATTTTGTTGCTGTTTCTGAGATTTTCATAGCCAAAAAACATGACAATTAACTATAGTAAAAATAGAAATAACAATAGTTAATTATCAGTTAACAGTTCACACTGCTTGACAATTTCCTGTGTGCGATTAACATCCAACACATCACAATTTAATTGCATCTGTGGTTTCACCCATGAACTCATTCTCCTACTTCATTGGAAATTATGCACTATTCAGAATATTAGAGGACTCTCTGTAATGTTGCATTTGGAAAGTTGAAAACTGTCTCTTTCTTTTCAGTATCTGCTGTCCTTCAATTACCATTTCCTTCTCTTTCCCTTTTAGCTTCTCTATTCTCTTTTTCCCTGTCCTATTCTGTTTATCTCTGTTGTTATGATTCCAGATGTTGGTCATACTAGACAAATCAGATCCCAGAATGAAACCTGGCTTGACAGATATTCTTTTGACATACAGTTTAATTTTTGCAGTTTGTTAATTTGGTGGATAATCACTGAAACATATTCACATGAGGCTGCAGATGTTCTGCAGAACATAGGTTTATTATTCAAAATACAAAATAAATAAGCTTTATAGAGGATAAGCAAAACAAAAAGCTTCAACCTGTTTCCCAACACTATTTCTTACAGAGACTCAATCCCACAGAAATATCACTTCTGTTTCAGGTTTTAATTTTTTTCTTAACTTAACATTTTATGGTTTCTTTAAATTGTAAAGATTTTTTATGATGCTGTATTTGCTAACATGAGCCTCTTACATTTCTGATGGCCTAAACTTTGTCTGTTCAAACATATTGAAGATTTCTACCCAAAATTTCCTAGCTTGCAGCTTCACAGACTAGAAACCACTTCTGCTGAGGTGACTGGTTCCCCTATATAACATAGAATATAGAACATTAAAGTGCAGTACAGGCCCTTCAGCCCTCAATGTTACGCCGACCTGTGAAAATAATCTGATGCCCATCTAACCTACACTGTTCTATTATTATCCATATGTATATCCAGTGCCCATTTAAATGCCCTTAACATAGGCAAGTCTACTACTGTTGCAGGCAAGCCGTTCCATGCCCCTACTACTCTCTGAGTAAAGAAACTATCCCTGATATCTGTCCTAAGTCTACAACCCCTCAATTTAAAGCTATGTCCCCTCGTGTTATCCTTCACCATCCGAAGAAAAAAAGGCTCTCACTATCGAACCACTCTATCAAACACTCTGATTATCTTATACGTCTCGATTAAGTCACCTTTCAACTTTCTTCTCTCCAATGAAAACAGCCTCAGTTCCCTCAGCCTTTCCTCGTAAGACCTTCCTTCCATACCAGGCAACATCCTAGTAATTCTTCTCTGAGCCCTTTCCAAAGCTACCATCCTATACTGCAGTGACCAGAACTGCACAGAGTACTCCAGGTGCGGCCTCACCAGTGTCTTGTATAGCTGAAGCATGACCTTGTGGCTCTGAAACTTAATCCCGCTACCAATAACCACCAACACACCATATGCCTTCTTAACAACCCTATCAACCTAGGTGGCAACTTGCAGGGATTTATGCACCAGGACACCAAGATCTCTCTGTTCATCAACACTGCCAAGAATTTTACCGTTAGCTCAGTACTCTGCATTCCTGTTACTTCTTCCGAAGTGAACTATCTCATACCTTTCCATATTAAGCTCCATTTGCCACTTCTCAGCCCAGTTCTGCATCTATAACCCACAACATTCTTTGGCACTATCCACAACTCTGCCTACTGTAGTGTCATTCACAAATTTACTCACCCCATTCCCCCAACCCCATCCGCTCCCACCCCACTCCCCCTGCCTGTCCCCAACTCCATCCGCTCCCACCTCACCCCCCTGCCTGCCCCCAACCCCATCCGCTCCCACCTCACCCCCCTGCCTGCCCCCAACCCCATCCAGCACCACCCCCCACCTGCCCCCAAACCCTGTCCACTCCCAACCTGTCCCCCACCCACCCCCAACCCCATTCGCTTCCACTCCACCACCCACCCACAACTCCATCTGCTCCCACCCCACCCCCTAACCATGTCCAACACCGTGCTCCCATCTGCCCCCATTCCCGCGGCCCTAACCTTGCAGCCCCGACCCCGCACCCCCGTCCATCCCCACTCAACCCACCACCCCGCCCCCATCCAACCCGCTCCCTCGGGGCAGCCGGACACACACACACCTTTTTGACAGGTTTCACCTCTGCCCTTTACAGGACAATGTTGGAGAGATTATCTGGGGAAGTGGGGATTTAGGGCACACCTCTTTGTAGAACTCCAGGGAAAGTGTGGGGAGAGAGAGAGGGCGGGAGATTAGTCATTTAGAGACGGTGCCTGGACTGTCCAGGATTGTTCTCGGCAGCATTTCAGTAAGCCGAGTTCATTTTTAATCATTGTACCTGTAAACAAAAGACGCAACCAGGGTTGAAACAGCGCTTTGATGTAATGTTTCTATCGGGACCTTGAGATCCCCTTCGGATAATCCAATTTTCAGATAATCTATGTTCTCTGTACATTTTAAATGTGCTTTCCAACCACTGCATACATTTAATCTTAACAAATTAATCCTATCACCTTAACCCTTCGTCCACTTCATTTTTTGCTCTTTAACATGGACAGTTGGTTCTGATATAACGTGATAGTTCAGTTCTCGTGTGATCTTGTGTTATAAGAAAATTTAAACTAATAGTACTGGAATTGCGTTATAGCCAATACAAGTAAGGTAAGTTTGCATTCTGCATATAATGGTCTAAACTCTTCAATCTCATTAAAGACAATTTGCATTGAAGAAAAATGTGTTATAGCAGAACCTACTGTACTGTTACTTATTGTTACACTAAGGGCAGGTGGATAAAGGCTGGAAAACACATTAACTTCAAAATGTTTTCTTTTTACTAGTGGCCCTTTATCCATTCCTTTAAACAAGATTTGAATGTTTTCTAAATACAACTTTTTAAAAATACTAATCAAATTTAAATATGAACGGGTATGACATCAGGCTGGATTTTCCTGCCTGTATCCAATATGGACAGAGATAGAGTTACATGCGGGCTGAGAGTGTGGTGCCGGAAAAGCTAACTGGTCAGACAGCATCCGAGGAGCAGGAGAATCGACGTTTCGAGCATAAGCTCTACATCAGCAATGAGATCTCACATCGATTCTCCTGCTCGGATGCTGCCTGACCGGCTGTTCTTTTCCAGCACCACCCTCTTGACTCTGATCTCCAGCATCTGCAGACCTCACTTTCTCCCATAGAGTTACATGCACCTGCTGACACAACCTTGACCCACCTTTCTTTTTGGATCTCATTAAAATTGCAAGGCTGCAATCTAATGGAATTATTGTAAACAGGAGAGATTCTATCACCATGAAACAAGAAAATCCAACTGTCCACTAGCATGGTATCTTGTGTAGTTCTTGAAGAGGACACTTTGAAATCTCAAAGAATAGGTCAAAGGAAAGAAGCACATTATTTGGGGCTTATTTAGAGAGAGAGCAAGGTATACTTGACTTTTGCCCTCTATCCAGCAAATGGTTAGACGTATACCTCTTTTACTATCTAATGTAAATATTATGATATTATAAGTAGATTATAATTTGCTTCATATTTATGCATTGTTTTAAATTTTACATGGAATGACCATATTTTCTGACACTTGGATGAGAACTTATCAATCCTGTAGCTAAATGATTTTCCATGTATCTGGATCCAGCATTCCTGCTTCAGCATGCCCCTGACTACGTCAATCCTCCACCCCCATTCCATATGAGGATTCTGATCTCCAATGTTCCTACAGCAGCCTACTTCCATCAATTCCCAAGGTCACTGATGCTGGCAACTTCTAATTTCTCTCCACAGCTCTCAGTTTCCCATTCCCAACAACCCCACCTCCATGCATTTCATTCTCCTCACCCGAGTCCCAATGGGTTATAAAATTAAATCATTCCTTCTAACCATTCTGTTCTGTTGTGCTTTTCTTCCTCTTTATCTCTCTCAGTTTGACTCTGTCACTTCCTATGCCCCTTGATTGTTTGTAATAGGAATCACTGCTTTCCTATTTTTAGTAAGTAGAATGCCTACATTTTCCAACTGAAAAAAGGAGAAGTGTGATATTTTGAACTCTTTAATTAAACCTTTTTTTTTGCAAAAATGAACTATAATTATCAAGTGAAAGGGCACCCTTTCTCTTCTGATAATTACAGCAAAGTACTGCAAATGGGTTCCAGTTGTTGTCTACATTGGTACCAGTGACCTTGATAGGACGAGAAAGGAGGATCTGCTGAAAGAATTTGAATGGTTAGGAGCTAATTTAAATATAGAATTTCCAAGGCAGTAATCTCTATATTACTATCTGAACTTAGGTAAACTGGCATAAGAGTAAATAAAATCAAGGAGGTAAATGTGTGACTCAAATATTAGTGTGGATGGAAAAGGTTTCAGTTCATGAGCACTGTTACCAGTACAGGTGTAAAAGGAGCTATTCTGGTGGGATGGGCTGCGCTTGAACTGTGATGGGTCCAGATCACCTAGCAAACCAAGTAACAAGAACTTCAAAGAGGACTTGAAACCAATTCGTGGCAGGGAGGTTTTGGGCGAGCTGAAAGTTAGGTTTACAAAGCGAGAGGCTATGGCAGAATTACACAGTAAGTATTTGGCTAACAATACCCAGAGTAGGACAGGAAGGGACGGAGTGTACAAAGATAGAAAAACAGCAGTAAATAGAGGCAAAGGAGGAAAAATGGTTTTAAAAAAAGCAAAACTATTAGCTCTTTATCTGTATGCACATAGTATTTGGAATATAATAAATGAATTAAAGGTGCATAAAAAGGTTAATCAGTGTGATTATATAGGCATTACAGAGAATGGTCACATGGAAATCAAAGCTGAAAATTAAACGTTCAAGGATATTTCACATTTTGAAAGGGCAGGCAGAAAAGAAAGGTCAGTAGTGTAGCATTGTTAGTTCAGACATTTTGCAAGATGTCACCATCTATTTCCCTACAGTCTATATCTTCCATACCCTTTTCTACAGTAAATACTGATGCAAAATACTCATTTAGTATCTCCCCATTTTCTGCAGCTCCACACAAAGGCCACCTTGCTGATCTTTGAGGGGCCCTATTCTCTTCCTAGTTATCCTTTTGTCCTTAATGTATTTGTAAAAACCCTTTGGATTCTCCTTAACCCTATTTGTCAAAACTATCTCATATCCCCTTTTTGGCCTCCTGATTTCCCTTTTAAGTATACTCCTACTGCCTTTATACTCTTCTAAGGATTCACTCGATCTATCCTGTCTATACCTGACATATGCTTCCCTTTTTTTCTGAACCAAGTCCTCAATTTCTTGAGTCATCCAGCATTCCCTATGCCTACCAACCTTTCCTTTCATCCTGACAGGAATATACTTTCTCTGGATTCTCGTTATCTCATTTCTGAAGGATTCCCATTTTCCAGCCGCCCTTTTATCTGTGAACATCTGCCCCCAATCAGCTTTCGAAAGTTTTTGCCTAATACCGTCAAAATTGGCCTTTCTCCAATTTAGAAATTCAACTTTTAGATCTGGTCTATCCTTTTCCATCATTATTTTAAATCTAACAGAATTATGGTCGCTGGCCCCAAAGTGCTCCCCCACTGACACCTCAGCCACCTGCCCTGCCTTATTTCCCAAGAGTAGGTCAAGTTTTGCACCCTCTCTGGTAGGTACATCCACATACTAAATCAGAAAATTGTCTTGTACACACTTAACAAATTCCTCTCCATCTAAACCCTTAACACTATGGCAGTCCCAATCCCTATTATTCTTAAAGATAGCTGAGATCTCCTTACAAGTTTGTTTCTCAATTTCCCTCTGACTATTAGGGGGTCTATAATATAATCCCAATCAGGTGATCATCCCTTTCTTATTTCTCAGTTCCACCCAAATAACTTCCCTGGATGTATTTCCAGGAATATCCTCCCTCAGCGCATAAGAAATAAAAAAACGAATAAGATACAGATAGCAGTAGTGCACAAGCACACTAACAGTAGGGAGGTGATAGGACAAAGACTAAACCATGAAATGATGGCATGTAAAAAGGCAACATATGGATGACTTTGATCTTCATGTAAATTTGGGAAATCCAGTTGACAGAGATAGCCATGAGGAAGAACTCAGAGCATATGCAGAACAATATTTTGTTGACTCGCCAGTGATCAGTCTATTTTGAACCTGGGTGATGTGTCATGAGGCAGATTTAATAAATTATCTCAGAGTAAAATATCTCCATAATAACACTGACTGTGACATGGAAGAATTGAGCATTCAATGTGAGAGTGAAAATTTGGATCAGAAACAACTGTGCTAACCATAAATAAAGGTAATTACAAAGCAATGCAGGTAGAGCTAGCAGAAGTGAAGTAGGAATGGGGGTTAGCAGCAAAGACAGTTGAGGAACAATGATTGTCCATGGCTAATCAGAATAGTTAAGGATAGCATCAAATTCAAATAAAAACATATAAATGCCAATTATTGGTATGCAAGATGATTGGGAAAGTTTTAAAAATTAACAAACGATCACCAAAACAAACAGAAAGTAAATGTTGAGGGTAAACTTGCAATAATATCAGGACAGACAGCACTTTTTTTTTAAGAAAGACACTAAAAGGGAGAAAGAGGCCAAAGTGAGCTTTGGTCTCTTCGAGAATGAAGCTGTGTGAATAATAATGGGGAACCAGGAAATGGTAGAGGAGTTAAATAAATACTTTATATTAACGTCACAATAGAAAAGACTATTTGCATTCCAAAAATACCAAATAATAAAAGTCCATTGTTAGGAACCAAACCAAACCACATTGAAATATATTAAGAAGATAGCCTTGAACCTGACATTTTCTTATTTTAAAGGCAAGTGCCAAGTGTTTGCTTTCCAGATGCAATTCAATTGGTCAAATTACAAGAATTGAAGCAAAGCATTGGAATAAATTAATTCTATTCGAAAACTTAACAGAATAATAGATTATTTAACTACTAACATGTAACTGTTCTAATGTAGTAACATCCTGTTGTGGTTCTGTTCGCCGAGCTGAAAATTTTTGTTGCAAACGTTTCGCCCCTTGTCTAGGTGACATCCTCAGTGCTTGGGAGCCTCCTGTGAAGCGCTTCTGTGGTGTTTCCTCCGGCATTTATAGTGGCCTGTCCCTGCCGCTTCCGGTTGTCAGTTTCAGCTGTCCGCTGTAGTGGCCGGTATATTGGGTCCAGGTCGATGTGTTTGTTGATGGAGTTTGTGGATGAGTGCCATGCTTCTAGGAATTCCCTGGCTGTTCTTTGTTTGGCTTGCCCTATAATAGTAGTGTTGTCCCAGTCGAATTCATGTTGCTTGTCGTCTGCGTGTGTGGCTACTAAGGATAGCTGGTCGTGGCGTTTCGTGGCTAGTTGATGTTCATGGATGCGGATCGTTAGCTGTCTTCCTGTTTGTCCTATATAGTGTTTTGTGCAGTCCTTGCATGGGATTTTGTACACTACATTCGTTTTGCTCATGCTGGGTATCGGGTCCTTCGTTCTGGTGAGTTGTTGTCTGAGGGTGGCTGGTGGTTTGTGTGCTGTTATAAGTCCTAGTGGTCACAGTAGTCTGGCTGTCAGTTCTGAAATGCTCCTGATGTATGGTAGTGTGGCTAGTCCTTTGGGTTGCGGCCTGTCCTCGTTCCGTTGTCTTTCTCTTAGGCATCTGTTGATGAAATTGCGAGGATATCCGTTTTTGGCGAATACCTTGTACAGGTGTTCCTCTTCCTCTTTTAGCAGTTCTGGTGTGCTGCAGTGTGTTGCGGCCCTTTTGAATAGTGTCTTGATGCAACTTTGTTTGTGTGTGTTGGGATGGTTGCTTTCATAGTTCAGGACTTGGTCTCTGTGTGTGGCTTTCCTGTATACCTTTGTGGTGAATTCTCCGTTCGGTGTTCTCTGTACCATCACGTCTAGGAATGGGAGTTGGTTATCCTTTTCTTCTTCTCTCGTGAATCGGATTCCTGTTAGTGTGGCGTTGATGATCCGGTGTGTTTTCTCTATTTCTGTGTTTTTAATGATTACAAAGGTGTCATCAACATATCTGACCCAGAGTTTGGGTTGAATTTGTGGTAAGACTGTTTGTTCTAACCTTTGCATTACTGCTTCTGCTATGAGTCCAGAGATGGGTGAGCCCATGGGTGTTCCGTTGATTTGTTCGTATATCTGGTTGTTGAATGTGAAGTGTGTTGTGAGGCACAAGTCCAGTAGTTTAAGTATGCCGTCTTTGTTGATAGGTTCCACGTCCTGTTTTCTGTTCTGTATGTCCAGCAGGTTGGCTATTGTTTCTCTGACTAAGGTTTTGTCAATAGAGGTGAACAGTGCCGTTACGTCGAATCAGACCATAGTTTCTTCCTTGTCTATGTGCATATTTCTGATGATGTCCAAGAATTCCTGTGTTGATTGTATAGATTGTCTGGATCCGCTGATCAGGTGTTTCAGTTTCTGCTGTAGTTCTTTAGCCAGTTTGTGTGATGTAACATCCCATAAACACACCCTTTGCAAAGGCAAAGTCAGTAAAACAGACTGTCTCACATGCAATTCTAGCAGCAGGCGGAGAACCCCCAGCTTTTAGCTGTAACAGAGAGAGAAGAAACAGTTTCCACCTCCAAATTCAAGACTCCAGTACCAACTCCTACTGAAAAGCTAAAACTAAATGCCCTGGTTCTGTGGGAGCTTGACCCTACCCATTCAGGCTGCTTCTATTGTTCCGAATTTAGAAAAAGAAACCTAAGGCCTCACAAGCTGTTCATGGTTTTGAAGCAGACTGCTCAGTACCTCTGCCTCAACCCTTCTTCATTAAAAAAACAGGACCACATGCACCTCTTAAAGCTATAGTATTGTCCCACTATGGTGTTGAGGATAGTATGTTAGCTTGGATAGATCATTGGCTAACTAATAGAAGACAAACAGTTGGCATAAGGGTGTTATTTTCAGGTTGGCAACCTGTAAATACTGGAGTGTCATAGGCATCACTGCTCGGGTCTCAATTGTCTGTGGAATATATGAATGACTTCGATGAGGGAAATGAACATACTGTAGCTATGTTTGTGGATAACATGAAAATAGGTTGGGAGAAAATGAGAACTGCAGTCTGGCAATCAGAGATCTTGACGAAGAGCTTATGCTCAAAACGTTGAGTCTCCTGCCCCTTGAATGCTGCTTGACTGGCTGTCCTTTTCCAGCACACCACTTTTTGACTATGAAAATAAGGTGGAAGAGTAAGTAATGAGAATAATACAAAGAGTCTGAAGAGAAATTTAGACAGGTTAAGTGAGTAAACAGAAACTTGGCAGATGGAATATAATGTTGGAAAATAGAATAGAAGCATAGAGTTTTACGTGCAGAATATGAATTGTGCACTTTGGCAGGAAAAATAGAAGAGCTAAATGGAGAAAGACTACAGACTTTGAGAGTTCCCACACGTAAATCACATAAAGCTAGCATACAATTTTTGCAGGTAATAGGGCAAACAAATGGAATGATGGCCTTAATTTTATAAAAAATATATAAAAGACATCTTGCTAAAAATATACAAGGCACTAGTTATATCACAGCTGGAATATTGTACTGTGGGCAGTTTTAGTCCCTTTCTCTAAGAAGATATACTGGCATTGGAAGAAGTCCAGAGAAGTTTTGCTAAGTTGATTCAGGATTTGGAGGGATTTTCTAATGAGGAGGGGCTGTTCTCAATGGAAATTAAAAGAAGGAGGGGTGACCTTATTGAAACATATAAGATTCCTATGAACCTTGACAAGGTAGGTGTTGTGAGGTTGTTTGTCTTGTGGGACAGTCTAGTACCAGAGTGCATATTCTCAGAGTAAGGGATTACATAGTTAGGACAGAGATAAAGAGGAATTTCTCCTCTCAAAGTGAAGGGACTTTGTGGAATTCTTTACCGTAGAGGGTAATGGAGGTTGATTTTTTTAAGTATACTTGAAGCTGAGACAGACAGATGTTTGATCTTTAAAGGCATCAAGGATTATGGGAAAAGGCAGAAAAGTGGAGTTGAGGATTTTCAGATCAGCCATGATCTCATTGAAGGGTAGAGCAGACTCAATTGACCTACTTATGCTCCTACCTCTTATGGTCTGAACAAGGATGCAGGAGACAAGCTGAAACATCCAGTGATGAGGGCTAACCAAAATTAGTGCAAGTAGTATAACAGTGACAAAGAAAGTAGTGACAATAAGGAGTGACAAATGCCCAAACCAGCTATTTTTCAACCATGGTTTTAAAGAAAATAGTGTGCTGATCCCAACTGATAGCAAGGAAACAATTCACTGGGGGAGGAGGCTCTATCCCTACCATCAGTTCTAGCAGAGCTCACTGCATCTAAAGGTAAAGCTTTACAATAATCTCCAGTCAGATGTGTTGAGTGGATGATCTCTTTCAGTTTCTTGCAGAAGCCCACAATATCTTATATACCAGTCTTCAATAAAGTCAGTTCATTTAATGTGATACTAAGAAATAGCTGAAGGCACTGGTTACAGCAAAGGCCGTGGACCTGAAAACATTCTAGCAACAGTACTGACTACTTGTGCTCCAGAACAGCCAAACTGTTCCATTACACAACAAGACTGGCAGGACCTGATCAGATACACTGTAGAACTCTGTGGGAAGCTAGTGAAGATATTGCTGGGCCCCTTGCTGATATAGTTTTATCATTGATAGCCACAGACTGGAGGTTGGCTAACGTGTTGTCATTATTTAAGAATGGTGGTTAGGAAAAGTTAGGGAACTATACACCAGTGAGCCTGACATCAGTGGTAGGCAAGTTGTTGGAGGAGATCCTGAGGGACAGAATTTACATCTATTTGGAAAGACAAGGACTGATTAAGGATAGACAACATGGCTTTGGGTGTGGGAAATCATGTCTCGTGAACTTGAATGAGTCTTTTGAAGAAGTGACAAAGAGGATTTATGAGGGCAGAGTGGTGGACATGATATATTTGAACTTCAGTAAGGCTTTCGACAAGGTTTTGCATGGTAGACTGATTAACAAGGTTAGATCACGTGGACTACAGGTTGTTTTTCAGACTGGAGGCCTGTGACTAGCGGTGTGCCGCAAGGATTGGTGTTGGGGCTACTGCTTTTTGTTATGTATATAAATGATTTGGATGTGAACATAGGAGGTACGGTTAATACATTTGTATACGACACCAAAATTGGTGGAATATTGTACAGCAAAGAAGGTGACCCCAGAGTACAATGGGATCTTGATCAGATGGGCCAATGGGCCGAGGAGTGGCAGATGGAGTTTAATTTAGATAAATGTGAGATGCTGCATTTTGGAAAAGCAAACCGGGGGTGGGGCGGGGGTGGAAGGGTGGAACGTATACACTTAATAGTAAGGTTCTGGAGAGTGTTGCTGAACAAGAGACCTTGGAGTGCAGGTTTATTGTTCCTTGAAAGTGGAGTCACACATAGACAGGACAGTGACAAAGGTGTTAGGCATACTTTCTTTTATTGTTCAGAGCATTGAGTATAGGAGTAGGGAGGTCATATTGCAGCTGTACAGGATATTGGTTAGGCCACTTTTGGAATATTGCATTCAATTCTGGTCTTCCTGCTATAGCAAAGATGTTGTGAACCTTGAAAGGGTTTAGAAAAGACTTACAAGGATGTTACCAGGGGTAGAGTGTTTGAGCTATAGGGAGATGCTGAATAGGCTGGGGCTATTTTCTCTGGAGCATCAGAGGCTGATGGGTGACCGTATAGAGGTTTATAAAATCATGAGGGGCATGGGTAGACCAGGTCTTTTTCCCAGGATAGGGGAATTCACAACTAGAGGGCAGAAGTTTAAGGTGAGACTGGAAAGATTTAAAAGGGACCTAAGGGGCAACTTTTTCATACAGAGGGTAGTGCATATATGGAATGACCTGCCAAAGGAAATGGTGGAGGCTGGTACAATTACAACATTTAAAAAGCATTTGGATGGGTACATGAATAGAAAGGTTTTAGAATGCTAGCAAATTATGGCAAATAGTACTAGACTAATTTAAGATATCTGGTTGGCATGGACAAGTTGGACTGAAGGGTCTGTTTCCATGCTGTACAGCTCTATGATTTTACCTACCTGACAATGTGTAAAATTGTTTAGATATGACCTATACAAAAAAAGCAGGACAATTCCAACTTGGTCACCTCATCAATAAACTCTCGATGATCAGTAAACTGATGCAAGGGATTGTAAGCCATGTTATCAGGTAGTGTTTGTCCAGCAATAATCTGCTCACTGACACTTTTTTGGGTTGTGCCAGGGCACTCATCTTCTGACCTCCTTACAGCCTTGCTTCAAACATGGATAAAAGAGCTGAAATCTGGAAGTGAGATGAGAGTTTGCAACAAGGCTGCATTTGATTGACTGTGGCATCAAGGAGTCCTTGAAAAATTAGAGTCCATAGGAATCAGGGGGAAAGCTCTTTGCAAGTTGGAGTTAGGTAACGGATTTTGGTTGTGGTTATTGAAGGCCAGTCATCTCAGCTCCAGGCCATCACTCCAGGTGTTTCTCAGGGTTCTGTACTAGGCCTAACTGCCTTGAGCTGATTCAACAATAAGATTATATCCAGGTTTAGGTTGGCAAGTAGTAACATTCGTGCCTCAGAAGTGCAAGAAAATGTAAGTCTCCACAAGAGAGTATCTAACCATTACCCTTTGACATAAAATGACATTCTCATTGCTAAATCCCCCAATATCAACACGCTGCGATTTACCATTGGCCAGAAGTTGATATGGGCTATCCATATAAACACTGTGGCCACAAGAACAGGTCAGAGGTGAGGAATCCTGCAGTGAGTAACTCACTGCAAAGTCTATCCAAGAACTGTCCACCATCTGCAAAGAACAAGTCAGTAATGTGATGAAATCTCCCCAACCACCTGGATGAGTGCAGCTCCAACAACACGCAAAATACTTGACACCATCCAGGATAAAACAGCTCACTTGATTGGCACCACATCATCAATCATCCACATTCACCATTGAGGCATAGTACAAGATGTACTGCAGATATTCACTGAAGCTTCTTAGAAGCATCTTGTAAATCCACAATCACCAGCATCTTGACAGTGGCAGCAAATACACGTGAACACCACATTTTCTCCAACCTGTCTACTTGGACAGATTTCTTTCCGGCTCTGATGCCTGGTGACTGCAAAAACTAAACTGTCTTTCTACTGGTATGGGTCTCTTTCTTTTCTCTGAAGGAGACCTTTTTATGGCCCATATCCATCTATCTCTTGTCTCTGGGTTGCAAATTTTAAATTCGTAATAGTTCAACAATTAACCAATCAAGTGCCTTGCTTGGACATTTAGCTTAAACCACATGTTTTCTTGTAAAGGCTATTTTATCCAATGCCAAAAATAATTTTCTGACTATTAAAAAGAAATCACCTTCACAGAACTGAAAATCAAAAAGATTTGGATCTAAACAACAAAAATATATAATAAACCTTCAAAACTTTGCAGGTGTCCTAACTTTTATCATACAACCATCAATCAAATCAAAATTGTTCCTTAAGTTTGAAAAATCCTATATGCCACATCAGAGATTTAAGGTAAAAGTGGAAAACCAGAGAATTATAAACCAGTCAGCTTAACATATGTTGTTGAGCAATTAATAAAGTCTATTATTAAGGATAGAGTGACTGAACCTTGAAAATTGACAGCTGATCAGGGACAGCCAGTGAGGATTTCTAAAAGAAAGGTCTTGCCAGATGGTTCTGCTTTATTTTTGTGGCGAAGTCATTGAAATTATCATCTAGAGAATATCAATGGATGTTACTTGGTTAGAAGGTATTTGATGAAATCCCCATTAAAAAAAGATTGTTAGCCAAAGGTGAAACAAACTATTAACCTGCTTAGGAAATTTCCTGATTGGTAGGAGATAGAAAATGGGGATAATAGATTCTAAATGGCCAGATGTGGGCCACAAAGATCTGCCCTGGGAACTCAATTATTCACCCTATTTAATAATAACTTCATAGATGTACCTGTATTATAAAGTACATATCCAAGGCGTATTTTGTCTTTGGAGGCATTGTCAGTAATGTAAATCGAACTATAAAATTACCAAGAGATACTACATTGACAAATAAAGTCAATAGGCAGAACAGTAACAAATGAAAAGCGAGACCAACGGAGGCCGAAAGAGACTTGTGGGCCCAGGTACACAGTTTATTAAATTATCCTGAACAGGTACAGAAATAGATTAATGGACTACTAGCCTTTATATCGATAGGAATAAGATATAACGTGGTAGAAGCTATATTGTCGGAGGCAGTAAAGTGAAATTGAGGTACAGTCAAATTAGACATTACGTTGTTGCAAGGCAGAGTAGATTCAATGGGGCTAAATGACTGTTCCTGCTTCTAATTATTTTGCTTTTATGTTTTATACAAAATCTTAGTTAATCAAATCTGGAATACTTTAAGAAGTGCAGGGCATCACACTTTTTAAAAAAAAGATGTTTCTCCCTTGGTGGGAATGATTGATTGGTTGATCAACTGATTGTTGTCACATGTACTGAGATACAGTGAAAAGTGTTGTTTAATGTGCTGTACAGGCAGATCATACCATACAAAGTGCATCATGGTAGCAGAACAGAGTGCAGAATACAGTGTTACAACTACAGAGAAAGTGCAGAGAGAGAAATCAGAATTAATACTTGATAGGTCTGTTCATAAAATCTGATTCTTGAATCTGTTCATACATGTATTCAAATTTATATATCTTCTGTCCAATGGAAGAGGGAGGAAGAGAGTATAACAGGGGTAGGGGGATCTTTGATTATGTTGGTTGCTTTCCCGAAGCATCAGGAAGTATAGATGGAGTTAGTGGATGGAAGGCTGCTTTACATGATGGACTGGGCTGTGTTCATGACTTTTTAAAATTCCCTGTGTTCTTGCGCAGAATAGTTGCCATACCACGCTGTGTTGCATCCAGGCTGAATGCTTTCCATGGTGCATCTATAATAATTCATAAGAGTCCTTGAGGACACATTTAATTTCCTTAACCTCCTGATGAATTAGGGACATTGTTGTGCTTTCATGACCGTCGTGTCGACATGAATGGAGCAGGACAGATTGTTGGTTATTGTCATTTCCAGAAACTTGACATTCTCGACCATTTCCACCTCAGCACCATTAATGCAGATGGGGGCATGCCCTCCACTCCATTTCCTGAAGTCAGTGACCGCTCCTTCATTTTGCTGATGTTGATGGAAAGATTGTTGTCTTTACACCATGCTGCTTAGTATTCAATGTCTTTCTGATATTTTGTCTCATTATTGTTTGAGATCTGACCTACAATGATGGTGCCAACAGCAAACTTGCAAATGGAGTTGGGACAGAATTTGGCCACACAGTCATGAGTGTACATCGAGAATAGTAAGGGGCTGAGTACGTAGCCTTGCAGAGCACTGGTGTTGTGCAGGGTAAATATACATTCTTCCAAGCAAGGAGGCCAATACCATGTCTGGGTGTTGAACTATTTGACCATATGTAGATGTATTACAGATCCCCCCAAGTTTTAATGGCAAAAAGACAGTGAAATTTAGACAGTTAGCCATGGTAATAGCGCCCTTCCCCAAGAAAACCCAGACTTGACATCATAAGCCACATTATCACATACTTAAAGTTACATGTGAGAAAGTGACATATCTGAAGCATTATATTTCACTGTTAAGTAAGAAAAATGATGCAGGAATGGCTAACTCAGGTGATAATATTAAGTGTGTGTCTACATAGCTTTGCATATCTGACAAGACTGGGGGCTAATTGCCGTAAACATGTAATGGTCATAATTTGTGATTTTGCCTGAGGCCATAATTTGTGATTTTGTTTCCAAAAGAATGACCTTTCAATCAAATCCAATTCAATGGCAGATGGGTTGCATTAGAAAATCAGTGGATGCAAGATTAATGTAATTGCCTTTGGCAAAGCCGCACATGTAAAGAATGATACTCTGCTCCCAAAGAGAAAAACAGCAAATTACTCCTCCTACTTTGCATGCAGTGGCAGTCATTTTATCTCCTTATTGCGCAGTAGAATTTGGTGCAAAAATGCCAAGATTTCAACTTAAAGTCAAGATGTAGAGTTATAGAGTTATAAACTCTGCCTGAGACCAACAATGATCACTTGCTCCCAAACCATCCTTCATTTCCCTTTTGTTTCACTTTCTTTATATCCCCAATGACATTTATATTCTCCCAATTATTGTTCAACCCCTTTCCATTATGGTTAATGTTCCTCATTCACCCTGAACCCATGGCTTTGTGAATTGCCATATTCTCATATTGAGAGTAGGGTGATTGTGACTTCTGAAAAGTCCTTGCCTACAGTTTCACATTATTCCTATACTCTATGAAATTCTACCCTCCATCCTTTATTGTCATCATTCCCTCAGTTAATGCACTCCAAGTCCAGACTTGAGCTTCCCATTTTCTCCAGGATTGCACAGACTGCCACTTGCCTGTTAATACCCAATCCCCTTGGACTGATCATGACCCATCTTCTACAAACACTTAGATGGAGAGCCACAACTGAACACAGCCCAGTCCAACAGCACCTGAACTGACCTACTTATAATCACTGGACTGATTGTACTTGACCTGCAGAACTGACTGTCCCCCAAAACTCTGGATTTCAAGTTAGTGAGCACCAGATTCTGGTCAGACCAATCTCCTGGCTGACCATGGCCACCTGTCTGAACTGAGATCAGACAAGCCCCTTGACTGACTCTGGGTGCACCTCATGACTGGCCTTCTGAGGAAGGGTCACCAGACCTGAAACATTAACTCTGATTTCTCACCACAGATGCTGCCAGACCTGCTGAGCTTTTTCAGCAATTTGAGTTTTTATTACAGTCTACTGTTATGAAGTTGAAGGTGTGTACTATACCTTTGAGAGAGTGAAGGCTGTTTTGCACTGAGGGCTTGTAAGCATCTGTCATGTGACTGACTAGCACTCTTAGAGTGTACTGAAGAATTGAAAATATGTAAACTAGATGCCTCAGTTGTTTTGATCACTATTTGAATCTAACCAAACAGTTTTAATTATGCCCGGGATACTAAACTCCAATCAAGTTTGAATTTAATGTTTTTGACAACATCAAACCAATGAGGGTATAAAGAAGCAGGCATTTTGAGAGTTAGCCAGAGAGAGCGACCAACTGCCATCATCAGAGTAACTGCCAGCAAAACACTCTCTATCAAAGGTACCTTTTTCAGATGAAACATCATTGCAGCAAAAATCCAAAGATGACCCAGGGAGATCTACAGCCAGAGGAAGGAGGATACCAGAGATGACATCCGCTGTCTGGTTTTGAAATTAAGTTGATGTAATTTTAATACGAGTGGTTGTTGGAATAATATATTGTTATAGAGTTGGAGGTAAAAGGACCGATCCCTTTGGCTTTCAGACATGGACATTTGTTTGCTAAGTAAGCTGCTGTAGGTGTGACATTGATGTAGCCTGCTGTTGTACATGGTAAAAAAAATTCAGGGTCATTTCTGTGGAAATAACTAGCAGAAAATTGATATATCAATTGTATTTTTACATGAAATTATACGCTACGTCTGGAGATTAAAATAGTGTTAAGAGAGAAATGAATAAGCATTTTTAATTTTACAATTCTTAATTTATTGCAAATGGCAACATTGATCAGAATTTTATGATTGGCTGGTACTTTATAGTTTATCAAATTAAGAGCAATGCAATTTTAAGCTCTGTTGCTATGATGGGAGTAGCAAGTAATAACCAGCTATTGCTTATTCTTTTCTGTTTTAGCACTATTTTGATCTGTAGACATAGCGTATAATTTTACATAAAAATAGGGGCAGAAAAGAGTATCCTCAAACTAATTCAGCTTTTAACAACCTGTTTGTACAATACACCAGTGATGGAGCTGTTCATCAATTTGATCAATGAGGCTACATGGTTTCCAGGCGTATTGTGAGCAAACCACTCAGGTGAAGTGTTTTATGAACCTTACATTCAAACTAATCTATTTTCCCACTTTGCACGTATTTCAAATGAATCATATCCCAAAATGTTATTTTTCTGGAAGAAATATAGGTTCCATTTGAATTAATCAATACTAGCAGCTTCTATCATTCCCTTAGGGAGTCAGTACAATAAATTGACCACTCACTTACTGCTTCCGTAAATTAGGCCTTGCCCTTTGGTTCTATTATTCTGCACAAAGTGAAACAGCTTGTTATAATGTATTGCTGTCTGAACAAGATCTCACACAAATGAATCATCAACGTAAACCTTCAAATACCAATAAAAAAAATTGCAGCCAAAGCAACTGTTTTAGAATTAATTTCCCCAGGCTCATTTCCCAGTTTTGGTTTGGCCTGTGTGATTTCAAATCACATTAATAATTTCCAAGATTCAGATTAAGTGGCAGAGCTGCACAGGAGGATAGACTGCAGAGAAATTTTGGATAAAATTAAAAGAAAATAAGAATCACAGATTATTAGATACTTTCCTAACATTCCCTTCTGAATTTTTATCACCATTTATCTGTTAATTGTTTAGAATTAGCAGGCACCACTGAACAAGATGCCAAAAATGAATAAGTAATAAAAAATAAAAATTAATTGTTTTGTAAAATATAGCAAGGGACAGAAAAATGATTCTGAAATGGGAAAGATATCATGTTTGCATCTCTTCGCTAAATTATAAAATCTTATCTAAATCCCTTCTAAGAAATCAGAAGATTAAATATTTCTACTATTTCTGTGATTTTGTTTATTTCAACAATACAAAAAAGCTGTCTGATGCCAATGTACATGATTAATTCTTTCTTCAGTTTGGATGCTACCATTAATCTAGGAAGCTCACTGAAGAAACCTACTAGCTGCCTTTTGATTGTTCATGGACCAGAGTTTAGATAGTTGCTTGCTTCCGGACCAGTTGTTCACTGGAAGGTTGTCAATTTCCTGCAACTCTCCTGATGAATTGAGGGTGAGATATGTGTGCAGGCTCAAAAATGAAGTTGGTTGATTGCAAAAAATGTACACATTTTAATTTATTTATTGTGTGCGTTGTAAAGTAACATATCTTTCCTCTGCTTCTGACAGATATTCCACCTATGCCATGCAGCCTTATCAGTGTATCATGTAACTTCTACTCCTTTGATGGTTGGAATGGTTTAATAGGACAGTAACAGTTGTTTCTGTATCAAACACAAAATCAATATGACATCCAGTAACATAGACAAGTTCAATTTCTGTGGTTCATACAGATTAGCTAGTTTGCTTGAGGGTACCTTGGAGTTACTTCTACAATGGAAGTATCTCATAAATTGGTGGGTGTTACACTGGGTAGATTTCCTTACATCACGTTACAATCAACCTCCGGATCCCTATATTCACAGCATAGTAAACTTAATTTAATCAATGACCCTTAGAATTAGCCCAGTTGTTCCTAACCAGACTTGCTAAATAACCACTACCAGCCTTTGAAAATCACTGATACTAGGTTTGTAGCTTAAACAAAAGAATTAACATTTTTTTAACAATACAGTAGCTTTCGCAGAGCAAAGTTAACAACAATGCAATATAACTAATGCCCATGATTAAATCCAAGCCCTGCTCGCACAAGGACATTCAGACAAACAGACATAGTGAAGGGATAATTCAAAATAGGTGGTAAAGTGGACAGTGAAGAAGGTTATCTAGGATTACAAAGAGATCTTGATCAACTTAGTCAATGGTCTGAGTAGTGGCAGATGAAGTTTAATTTGGATAAATGCAATGATTGTATTTTGGTGAAACAAACATGGTTGATTTATACAACTAATGGTAGTGCTGTAGAACAGAGAGACTTAGGGGTTCAGGTACGTTATTCTTTGAACTTTGCGTCACCGGTAGAGGTTGGTTAAGAAGGCGTTTAGCATGTTTGCCTTCATTGCTCAGACCTTTGAGTTAATGAGTTGAGATGTCATGTTGAGGTTGTACACAATGTTGGTGAGGCCTCTTCTGGAAGACTGTGCGCAGTTTTGGTTGTCCTGCTGTAGAAAGTATACTACTAAACTGGGGAGTGCTCAGAAAAGATTTACCAAGATGTTGCTGGGAATGGAGAGTTTGAGTAATAAAAATAGGCTGGATAGGCTGGGATTTCTTTCACTGGACCTTAGGAGGTTGAGAATTATAGAATCATGAGGAGCATAGATAAGTGAATAACAAAGGTCTTTTCCCGAGGGTGGGGGAGTTCGAAAGCAGGGGGCATATTTTTAAGGTGAGAGCCGAAAGATTTAAGAAGGATATGAGGGGTAACTTTTTTTACACAGAGAGAGGTTAGTGTGTGGAATGAACTGCCAGAGCAAGTGGTGGATACAGATGTAGTCACCATGTTTAATCGACATTTGGATTGAAATAGGAAAGGTATGGAGGGTAGTGGTACAAACACAGGTAGGAGGGACTAGTTTAGTTTGGGAGCGTGGTCAGCATGGACTAGTTGGACTGAAGGGTCTGTTTCAGTGGTGTATGACTCTGACTCTAAAAGAAAAATAAATGTAAAAAGAGATGTAACTGGTCAGTTCAGCACAATTCATAATGTACAGGCACATGGGATTGTATCTTACTTTGTTTCTGGAGAAACTGGTCAAGGCAAACAGCTTCCAATAGGCTCCAAGGAACATTAAGTTAATTCTTATAGCTAAGATTCTATTCTTGGAATGGCACTAATATATTGATAATGGGAGGCTAGTCATGGAGCAATCGAACCTCCATCCTGTAGCTTTGTTAGCCACAATCCTTTTATCAAAAACAAACAGTTAAAATCAGTTCAAACTCTGGTTTCTCTTTCTGTTTCTTTTCCAGTATTTTCTCTGTTAGACTGATTGGCACCTTAACTTCCTGTAAGACCCCAGTTAGTATCTAAACATCTGCCATCTGAGCAGAATGCATCTCCAGAACTGAAATATCTATGGAGGACTTTGAACAAAAATCCACCTGCAATTAACTTCCAGGCCTGGCCTCATAAGCAAATATCAGCTTGTTCTCTTTTTTTTTAAGAAACAAGTTGCTGCTCACAGTTTAAAGATCATCTTCAGCCCTCAACTCACAGTTCACAGCTCCAAACCAAAAATGATAAAAGTACAAATAATAAAGATCTCAACAGTGTGACCACCGTAATCTCTGTTCTGAAACTGTATTTTCCTATTACACATTTTCTGGAAGCAATGTACAGTTTTGCAAATGTACCATTCCTAAGTGATGACTGGACATTGTCTATGCCTGTAATCTCTTGTTCTGCAGTACTGTTGGTGTTTTTTTGCATCAGGAATTTGGCTTGTTCTTTCTGTAGACTTGTCGTATGCCTTTTTAGGGTATCCATAAAGACTAAGATATTGGAATGGAATTTAAATGCCTCTTATTGTTAATGTATAATAAGTTTCATCAACATAAATTCTTCCCATCCCTTGAAGCATACTACTATTCAGATTGCTTCTGCAAACCAATATATTTTTTTTAGAAAATAGCTTCTATAAGTGTCCAGGGCCCCATCATTCTATTCCTTTTCATTTCCACTTAATCTTTCCCTTTTTTATCACTTTTTTACATCTGCAGCTACTCATATTGTAATAATCAATGCATAGGCAGGACAAAGATGGAGCATTGTCAGTATGAGAAGCCGGGGGAGAAATTAAGACACTGAACCAATGGAGAGGCTGTGTAGTGACAGGGAGACACATCCACATTTGGTTGTCTTCTTGCTTTGCTGTTAACCATTGCTACTGAAAATGAGAAGGAAAAAGCCAAAACCATTACAAATCTCTGCATCCAAACAGTCATATCACATTGACTTACTAAACACACTGTTAGAAATATAGAAACATGAGCAAAATAAGAGCAGGAGTAGCATATTTGACCCTTCAAGCCTGCAACATCATTCAATATATTCTTAGCTGATCATCCAATTTTGTACCCTGTTCTTGCTTTCTCCTTTGTTTACGCTGATAGTGATAGAAAGGCAAAATGTTGCAGATGCTGGAAATCTAAAACAGCATCTGTGGAGAGAAAGCATTGTGAGACTGAGAACAACTGGAAACATTAACTCTGTTTCTGTCCACAGATGATGCCAGACCTGCTGCGTTTCTCCAGCAGTCTCTGTTTCTGCTTACGTATACCACTAAGTCATGAATTTGAAAAAGTGTTATTAATTGCTTCTTTATGTATAACTAATCTAAACAAATAGCTTTATTTTAAAGTTGGTTTGGCATTCTCTTGAAAGCACTTTTAATAATTTTGGCTAAGAGAACCAAAGTACATAAATCAGTTCAAATCTGACTGATAAAGACTGAATACTATTTTGATTTACACAGGCATCACAAAATTGGCATTGCATTAAGAAAGTAACATGCAGTAGTGCCCAAAGCAGACTATTCCACAAATATGACTGTCTTATTATGAGACATGCTACCTTTGGAACAATGTGTGTAACTATCTGCCTACAATCTAGCTGGAATGGCCACTGGTACATTCACAGTGTTTATCTTTATTTATCTAGCAGGAGACAAAAGCCTTTGTTTAATGTGTTGCTGTTTTACTTCAAAATAAATTATGATAGACATTGCATGAAAATAAATACTTAAATTTTTAATACAAGAAAGTGTTACAGTTACAAAATAGAAAATAATCCAAGATGATGGCAAAAAGTGCTCGCAGCAACATATTTATTTTTTGCTGCTTGCAATATGTGGGGTGATACATGAAAACCAATTGAACTGCAAAGTGGGAGGTATCTGAACTAATATGTAAGAATAAATTTTGTAAGTGAAGAGTCCTGAAATTGATTTTTTATCTACATTTGCATGGAGGAGTGGATTACTCTGTAATGTAGGAATTATTCTGATTTCCATCCCACTGATTACATCAGGCCGAAAGTTGGGCAGCCACAGTTGCTGAGTGATCTGTTCTGCCAAGTTACTGTCTTGATGAGAAAAATTTTTTAAAAACCTATTCTTTCTTCTTTGGCTTTGCTTGACAGAGATGTATGTTACAGAGAGTTGCTTCAATTCTCTTGTTCAGCACACTGAGCCCTGGGAATCTCATCTTGTCAAGTGTAAAGTTTAAGGTAGCAAGTTATAATAATAGTAGCATTCTTGTTAGTATGACCTTTGTAGACATGTGTGTATCAGAAGTTTGAAATCCTAGTTTAATAATCATCACTCATTCATTCATTGGCTGTCCAACACAGACAAGGCTGACTCTCTTCCATGCTTAGGATGAGTCCGTAGGAATCTGTACAGACCAAGGCTTCTGCAGGCAGAAGGTAGTCATGGGACGGGGTGGGTGAGGCTTTGATGTGGCAGAGCATTGTTTTCCCGGTTTCCACCTGGCTTTCATTTTTTTCCCGATGGCAAGTCTCGAGGCTTTTGACACCTTCCTGGATGTTCCTCTTCCACTTCGGATGGTCTTGAGCCAGTGATTCCGAGGTGGCTGTGGGAATGTCACACTTTGCCAGTGAGGCCTTGATATCCCTGAAGTGTTTCCTCTGAACACCTAGGGCTCACTGCTGTTTCGAAGCTGGGAGTCTCGCGTCAGTCAGACAACATGCCCAGCCCATCATGGCCAATCAAGGGTAGTCAGTGCCTCATTGGTAGAAATGTTGAGCTTATTGAGGACACTGGTGTTGGTGCAACTTCCTTCCCAGCAGATTAGCAGGATCTTATGCAGGCAGCATTGGTGATACTGCTCCAGTTTCTGCTGTGAACAGTACACTTCTCAGAGCCATATAGGAGGGTGGGAAGTGCCTTAGCTCCGTAAATCATAGCCTTGGTGTCAGAGTCAAGGTTTTGTTCTTGAACATCCTTTTCCTCAGGTGCCCAAAGGCAGCACTAGCACACTAGAGGTGATGTTGGATCTCTTCATCTGCTTTGGCTGACAGGACATTTCTGAGATATTGGAAGTTGTCAATGCTCTCTAAGGCCTCCATGTGGACTTTGATGATTGGGGATTTAATCCAGAATGCTAGGTTAGGGTGGTAGAGCACCTGTTGTCTTGTGGATGTTCAGGGTGAAACTCAAGGTCTCATATGCTGCTGTAAAAGTGCTCTCGATAGTCTGGAGTACATCCTTGGAAACTGCACATACGCAAGAATCACCTGCAAACTGCAGCTCGATGACACTGGTTGGGGTGGTTTTGGGTTTGACTTGAAGGCAGTGGAGGTGGAATAATTTCCCACAGATTCTGTAAGTTAGCTCCACTCCAGTGGGAAGCTTGTTGGCGGTGAGGTGAAGCATTGCAGTGAGATAGATCAAGAACAGGTGGCTCAGTGGTTAGCACTGCTACATGGGCCAATTCACCTGACCTGCACACCTTTTTGGGCGGCACAGTGGATCAGTGGTTAGCACTGCTGCCTCACAGCACCAGGCATCTGGTTCAATTCCCGCCTCAGGTGACTGTTTGTGTGGAGTTTGCACATTCTCCCCGTGTCTGCGTGGTTTTCCTCCGGGTGCTGCAGTTTCCTCCCACAGTCCAAAGATGTGCAGGTCGGGTGAATTGGCCATGCTAAATTCCCCATAGTGATAGGTGCATTAGTCAGATGGAAATGGATCTGGATGGGTTACTCTTCGGAGGATCAGTGTGGACTTGTTGGGCTGAAGGGCCCGTTTCCACACTGTAGGCAATCTAATCTAATCAAACAGTTTTGGACGATAACACAGCACTGCTTGACACCGATCCGAATGGGGAATGGCTCGGTGACTGAGCCATTTGTTATTACCACAACTTCCATGACGTCATGGAGCAGGCAAAAGTTGGCTGACAAATGTCATGGTGCAACCAAAGCAGAGAAAGATGCTGTATAATGCTTCCCAATTGACTGTGTCAAAGGGCTTTGTGAGGTCATGGAAGGCTATTACAGAGGTAGGTTCATTTCTCTACATTTCACCTGCAGTCGTCACGTGATGAAGATCATGACCATTGCGTCCCTCTGTGACCGAAAGCCACACTGCGACTCGAGGAGGAATTCCTCAGTCACAGAGAGGAGACTGTTGAGGAGGATCTTGGCGATGACTTTTCCAACGGTTGGCAGCAGGGAGAGTCCCCTGTAGTTACCACATTTGGAATTATTACCTTTTTTGAAAATACTCAGATGCTGTGGCATCTCAGAGCTCGCCTCCTTCCAGATAGGGCAGACAAGGGCATATAGCTGCAGCAGGAGCTCTTTGCCTCTGCACTTCAATACCTCAGTGGGGATACTGTCTATTGGCTGCAGCAGCCTCGGAGATCGTGAGGACTGCAGATGCTGGAGATCAGAGTTGAGAGTGTGGTGCTGGGAAAGCACAGCAGGTCAGGCAACATCCAAGGAGCAGGAGAATTGACATTACTGTCATAAGCTGTTCATCAAGAATGCAGCCCTGTAGCAGTCTTGTTGAATTAAGCTTTCTTTACTTTATGCAAGACTGGCATGTTATAGAGTCATAGAGATGTACAGCATGGAAACAGACCCTTCGGTCCAACCCGTCCATGCCGACCAGATATCTCAACCCAATCTAGTCCCACGTGCCAGCACCCAGCCCATATCCCACCACACCCTTCCTATTCATATACCCATCCAAATGCCTTTTAAATGTTGCAATTGTATCAGCCTCCACCACATCCTCTGGCAGCTCATTCCATACACGTATCACCCTCTGCATGAAAAAGTTGCCCCTTAGGTTTCTTTTATATCTTTCCCCTCTCACTCTAAACCTATGCCGTCTAGTTCTGGACTCCCCCACTCCAGGGAAAAGAATTTGTCTATTTATCCTATCCATGCATCTCATAATTTTGTAAACCTCTATAAGGTCACCTCTCAGCCTCCGACGCTCCAAGGAAAAGAGCCCCAGCCTGTTCAGCCTCTCCCTATAGCTCAAATCCTTTAACCCTGGCAACATACTTGTAAATCTTTTCTGAACCCTTTCAAGTTTCACAACATCTTTCCGATAGGAAGGAGACCTGTTAGGGTGAAAGAAAAGGCTGGTAGATATAGGGAATGCTGAATAACTAAAGAAATTGAGGGTTTGGTTAAGAAAAAGAAGGAAGCATATGTAAGGTATAAACAGGATAGATCGAATGAATCCTTAGAAGAGTATAAAGGCAGTGGGAGTATACTTAAGAGGGAAATCAGGAGGGCCAAAAGGGGACATGAGATAGCTTTGGCAAATAGAATTAAGGAGACTCCAAAGAGTTTTTATAAATACATTAAGGACAAAAGGGTAACTAGGGAGAGAATAGGGCCCCTCAAAGATCAGCCTTTGTGTGGAGCCGCAGAAAATGGGGGAAATACTAAATGAGTATTTTGCAATCACTATTTACTGTGGAAAAGGATATGGAAGATATGGAATGTAGGAAGTAGATGGTGACACCTTGCAAAATGTCCAAATTACAGAGGAGGAAGTGCTGGATGTCTTGAAACATATAAAGGTGGATAAATCCCAGGACCTGATCAGATGTACCCTAGAACTCTGTGGGAAGCTAGTGAATTGATTGCTGGGCCTCTTGTTTAAATAATTGTATCATTGATAGTCACAGGTGAGGTGCCGGAAGACTGGAGGTTGGCTAACGTGGTGCCACTGTTTAAGAAGGGTGGTAAGGACAAACCAGGGAACTATAGACCAGTGAACCTGACGACGGTCGTGGGCAAGTTATTGGAGGGAATCCGAGGGACAGGATGTACATGTATTTGGAAAGGCAAGGACTGATTAGGGATAATCAACATGGCTTTGTGCATGGGAAATCATGTTTCACAAACTTGATTGAGTTTTTTGAAGAAGTAACAAAGAGGATTGATGAAGGCAGAGCGGTAGATGTGATCTATATGGACTTCAGTAAGGCGTTCGACAAGGTTCCCCATGGGATACTGATTAGCAAGGTTAGATCTCACAGAATACAGGGAGAATTAACCATTTGGATACAGAACTGGCTCAAAGGTTGGTGGAGGAGGGTTCTTTTTTCAGACTGGAGGCCTGTGACCAGTGGAGTGCCACAAGGATCAGTGCTGGGTCCTCTACTTTTTGTCATTTACATAAATGATTTGGATGCGAGCATATGAGGTACAGTTAGTAAGTTTGCAAATGACACCAAAATTGGAGGTGTAGTGGACAGCGAAGAAGGGTACCTCAGATTACAACAGGATGTGACCAGATGGGCCAATGGGCTGAGAAATGGCAGATGGAGTTTAATTCGGATAAATGCGAGGTGCTGCATTTTGGGAAAGCAAATCTTAGCAGGACTTATACACTAAATGGTAATGTCCTAGGGAGTGTTGCTGAACAAAGAGACCTTGGAGTGCAGGCTCATAGCTCCTTTAAAGTGGAGTCGCAGATAGATAGGATAGTGAAGAAGGTGTTTGGTATGCTTTCTTTTATTGGTCAGTGTATTGAGTACAGGAGTTGGGAGGTCATGTTGCGGCTGTACAGGACATTGGTTAGGCCACTGTTGGAATATTGCGTGTGTGTTGCTGAGCTCATGGCATGTAGCATGCTGTGGTTATGTTCAAGGATGCTTGGATCGATAACAGATCCCTAGTTGAAGAGATATCTGAAGTGCTTCCCCCATTGTTACTTGATAGCTGCTTTATCTTTGGTAAGAGTCACTTTGTCCTTGGCCAGCTGTAGGGTGGGACCTTGGTGTTTGGTTTGTAAGTGGTCTTGAAGCACAGAAGAAATTCTGCATATCATGATTGCCGGCCATTTATTGGGCCCCCAGGACTTTCTCCACCTAGTACCTGTTCTTTATGTGGTGGGTTTGTGGTTGGACCTCAGCCTTCAGTCGTCTGTAGGCCTGTCTTTCTCTTCTGAATATGGTTGTTATTTACACTCAGAAATGCCATGCGCTTCCGGCTTAACAGTTCTTATGTCTCCTGGTCATTCTCATCAAACCAGTCTTGGTGTTTCCTAGTTGAGTGACTGACAGAGTTTTTGCAAGCATTGATGATGGCAATCTTGAGGGTGGACTAGAGGCTGTTGGGATCCTGCAACTTGTCGCCGGTGTCACCAGGTTTGAAGAGAGGGACTGGTTGTATAAGGCTTTTCTTTCTGGGTCTTGGAGTGCAGCAATGTTGAACTTGTTGCAGCACTGCTATCATTGTCTCTGCTGAGGTGGGGCTATGTTATGCTGATCCTGGCTTGGATCAGATTATGGTCTGTCCAGCAGTCATTGGCTCCTGTCATGCACGGGTGATCTTACCATCTTTTGGATCCCTTGGACTGAAAGTAACGTAGTCAAGGTTAATGATAGTATCGGCTTGTGCACTTCAAACTTTTACAAGCCAGTTCTTGCAATCATTTGTAACAACTATCTAAATATGCAGAAAAACCAAAGTAAAAGTAAAAAAAGTCAACTGAAATAAAGTCACAAACTTGATAGTTAGTTACTCTAAAAAAATTAAAGAGATGGCTGTAGTGAAAAAAACCTATGATAACTCAGATAACTTCCATTTCCAAGTAACATTTCCCACAGCATTTTTTAAAATCACTCTTGCCTCAAGAGTTCATAAGATATAAGCAAAAAACAAGACCTTAAGGCGACATCTTGTTTATCAACAGGCATAGATAGAATGTACAAGAGTTATGAAGTGATGTCGCATGATTCTTTTTCAAATTTTTGAGAGAAGGGAAGACAAGGAACAGCTTTTCAAGGTGAAGAATGTAGTTGCAAGAGATTTATATACAAAATAGAAGCAAAATAAATGTCTATACCATTTGCTTATTTTGCTATTTGAATTCATTCACCATTTGATAAGTCTCACAAGCAACAGAATAATGCCTCAACATTGCCATTTTAAGAACTTGTCATTCTTCTTCTAATTAACAATCTATCGAATATTTTTTTTTAACAATTGCATTATATTTTTCAAATCCCAGGTTGGGAGCTGTGTATCCAATGTCATTTCTGATATTGAAAGTGGGTAAACACTGAAGAAGATATTAACCTGCCCTCCTAACCAGCAGGATCAGGATCTAGGTCTTTAACAGTCATCCTATTGCAACATTTACAATGGTATGGCAACTGAGACATCAGCTGGAGCAAGCAGGAAGTCTGATACAGATCGAGATCCATTCATTCAAAGAGAACCCGATTATGTTTTACCTTGGAGCAGAACAAGGAAACCATGATGGTTTTCCCACCAAGTGAAGATGGGTCAAAAGGACAGAGGAACCTGACACATTAATTGGAAATCTTTCTCCTCTGAATACTTCGGACCTGTCCAGGAATTGTGCCAGTTCCAAATATATTAGCGAAGACTTAAAATGCTCTATGTTGAAGCATCTTCTCTTGCATTTCTATTATAACACTGCTCCTCCAGCATTACATTGTATTTGCTTTGGCCAACAAGACACAATGTCACAGATCATTGGACATCAAATTCAACTGAGAGCACAAAGGCCTAAAGGGTTTTTGTTCAGCTTGTATTAAGTATAGAACAGTCAATTTGTTGAACACAAAATGATCATATGAAATTGTATGAACACATTCCCTGTGACTTTTTGACCATGGAAATAACTAATGGATTAAAAATCATCAGAGCAATTTGTAAGAAGGCAAGAATTGGGTATTCAAAAAGTTGGTTCTTATAAACCTACTTTATTTTGTATCTGAACCACACAGCTATCAATCACTCTGTCACTGTACACACAAATTGGAAAATCATTCGATACACATCACCATCACTGATACCTAATGAGCACAAAATTCTCATGCACAATATTTTTGACAACAGAGAAAAAAAATGAATAAAACATTACCTCTAAACTACACACAGTAGTTTAAGCAGTCTGAATGTTCATTGATTTATAAATATTAATATAAAATCAGAAACTTTCCGGAGAAAAGGCTTAGTCTGATATGCTCAAGATAACCAACATATCTTCCTTCAAGTTTCTATCTTTGTTAACTTAATGAATTTGGCTATAATTAGTGTAAGTAAACCCAAAAGCAGGAAGGAGACACTTGCATTTGCAAAGAATTATTTGTATCTGAGATTGTATAATCTTCAGACATTTTAACACACTTCAAACGAATCTTTACACATTTAATTTTTCATGAGACCTTATTACAAAAGCCCTGTGAAATGTAAGTTATCATAATAGTAAGGGTACAAAGAAATGGAGTGGCATTAAAAGAATGTAGAAGACGATCCATTACAGAAATCATGCCACTCTAACAGAAGATTTTCAATTGACAGCTGTCTGGTCTTTGTACTATAATCCAGTCTGTGTCTGCCACTTCCTTCCTGTCAAAATATTCTAATCTGTAGTCCTCTTCCTAAAGATCCCAAATTGTTAACCAATGTAAATAATTTCCACACTAAAAGAAAGGGAAAAATTGTGCAGATGCTGGAAATCCAACCAAAAACATAAGTATTCTGAAGCCACATTGGACTTGAAACATTAACTCTGTATCTCTGTGCACATGTTCTGCCAGATCTGATGAGTTTCTGCATGACTTTTTGTTTTTATATAAATAATTTCCAGATCTTTCTTAAATTTCAGTTACTGGCAGAACAATTTTAGTACCACGATATTTATATTTCTCTTACCGTGTTATTTTAACTTGGTGCCAATGTATGAAGTTAGACATCTTTTTCCTAATCTAGTTCTTGCCCTGAGCTCTGCATGAGTATCAGAAATATGTGAGATGACTAACTACTGTGTATGAGCCTCTTGTGACTGAGACCTCATCTCACTGCCACAAGGCTTTGAAATCTGTCTGCTATGTACTGAACCTTTGCTAGGTATGAGCCCCAGGCCTGTCTTCTCTCTACCAGATGTACTAACACTGAGGTGATGGGCATGTCAGAGGGACATTGTGTCATAGTCATAGGGTCATTCAACATGGAAACAGACCCTTTGGTCCAACTAGTCTACACTGACCATGTTTCCAAACTAAACTAGTCCCACTTAACTGTGTTTGGCCCATATCCCTCCAAATGTTTCCTATTCATGTACTTTTCAAATGTCTTTTAAATGTTGTAATTGCACCTGCATCCACCACTTCCTCTGATAGTTCATTCCACACACGAACCACTATGTAAAAACATTTCCCCTCATGCCATTTTTAAACCTTTCTCCTCTCACCTTAAAAATATGCCCCCTGGGTTTGAACTCCCCAACCCTAGGGAAAAGATCCATGCTATTCACCCTTTATGATTTTATAAATGTCTATAAGGTCACCCCTCAACTCCTACGCTCCATTGAGAAAGATCCCAGCCTATCCAGCTTATTTTTATAACTCAAACCCTCCATTCCCAGCAACATTCTGGTAAATCTTTTCTGAATCCTGTCCAATTTAGTAATATCCTTTTGATAGCAGGGTGACTAGAACTGCACACAGTACTCCAGAAGAGGCCTCACCAATGTCCTATACAATCTCAACATGACGTCCCGACTCCTATTCTGAAAGGTCTGAGCAATGAGGGCAATCGTGTAAACACCTTCTTAATCACCCTGTCTACCTGTGATTCAAATTTCAAAGAATAATGTACCTAAACCCTCGATCTCTCTGTTCTACAGCACTACTCAGGACCCTACCATTAATTGTATAAGTCCCATCCTTGTTTGTTTCACCAAAATGTAATACCTTGCACTTATCCAGATTAACTCCATCTGCTACATCTCAGCCCATTGATCCAATTGATCAAGATCTCTCTGTAATCTTAGATAATCTTCTTCACTGAATAGTTAGGGTGGCATGGTGGCTCAGTGGTTAGCACTGCTGCATCACAGCACCAGGTGCACAGGTTCGATTCCAGTCTCAGGTGACTGTCTGTGTGGAGTTTGCACATTCTCCCCATGTCTGCGTGGGTTTCCTCCAGGTGCTCTGGTTTCCTCCCACAGTCCAAGGATGTGCAGGTCAGGTGAATTGGCCATGCTAAATTGTCCATAGTGTTAGGTACATTAGTCAGAGGGAAATGGGTCTGGGTGGGTTACTCTTTGGAGGGTCGGTGTGGACTGGTTGGGCCGAAGGCCTGTTTCCACACTGTAGGTAATCTAATATACCACCAATTTCGGTGTCATCTACAAACTTACTAACCATGCCTCCTATATTCTCATCCAAATTCTTTATATAAATGATAAACAAAAATTGACCCAGTGCTGATCCCTGTGGAACACCACTGGTCATAGGCCTCCAGACAGAAAAACAATCTCCACCACCACCCTCTGTCTCCTATCTTCAAGCCAATTTTGTAACCAATTGGCAGGCTCACCCTGAATCATGCAGATGCTATCTTAAGAGACTCTATCATCCATATGTGGGAAAGCAAACGTAATGATACTAACTTAGATTGAATTTGCTTTGATATCAGATATGAAGCAGAATGACTGCGTAGCCATCCTTATGGTTCTGACTACAACCAGGTTTCTACAGTCAGGACTGTCTAAACCTTTTTGGCAAGTACTCATGCCATTTCCAGCTCCACTGAGGCTCCTGCTTGGGTCCGGAGGAGGAGAATGGGGAGAAGGAGGAATACATATTTATGTAACACTTTACTGCAGTATTATGGGGCTTTTGGAGATAGATCAACAATTCAAAATGTTCAGCAATATGCACCTAGTTTTTGTTAAATCCGTAAGGGGAAAAGTATATCACATGATGTATGTCTTACGTAAATAATAATATGCTTGTACATCTAACAATTTCAAACCTTACATCCAAATTCTATGCTCCCTCCTTACAGTTCTCAATCCTTCTCTCATGACTTGAAAGATCTGTGGCTTCTACTTCCAATTGAATCCAGACTGTAACTCAATTGTTCCTTTCATAAACTCTTGCGAAAGCCTTTCAAAGACACATCCATAATTACCATTGCATATTTTTACAATTTCAGTATAGCCTCTGCTGCAAATGATTTTAGCGTTTCCTTTAAACCATCCATCAGTCACATTTTAAAATATCCCGTTATTCCTGTTTAACATTTCCTATTTTTATTTTAAGAATTACACAAAATGCAATTAAGACTGCGATTTCCAAACAGCTCCAACTTAAAGCAATTGACAGTTTGTAGCCATTTTCAGATAATTTATTGAGTTTGTTGAGAAACAGCAGTTGAGATCTAATACATTAGTTAATTAGATAAAGAATTGGATCACTGATACTAGAGGATAATCAGGATTTTGGCATGGAATATGTTGGTCTCACTAAGATAATGAGGACAGCATCTTGCTTGAACTGAGGGAACTCTTCCTTGGGTCTTCCTTCTCCTCTCTGGTCTATCTTTCATCTGAGAAACCAGCACTCTGAGGACCATCTGATGCCCATTCCAAGATGAGGACTCCCCGATAAGAAATCCCCTTTGCTCATCCCACCTCTGCCTTATAGGGGCAGGTAGCTTACACTGTGTCATTCATTTATCTGAACCCTTTCAGTCAATGGCCATGGGACAACTGTCATGACATCAGATGACTGTTGGTCCCTTTCCCACCTTATTTAGAGATTAGTTTTAATTCATTCTAAGAACAAAACCTTCTTAATTTCAAAATTAACACACATTTGGCACCAAATTGTTGACACTAGTTCAATGTAGACTGTGACTTCCATGTTTCTCGTAATTCTTCCCTTTTGTTTTCCTATGCTAGAATTTTGGAAAGTTAATTACTGCTGTAATAGCCATTAAATGGTATGTCATGCTATGCAGTCAATACTCAGAAAATTCCAGTTTTAAGGGACCCCAGTTTCCAAATTATTGATTGTGAATTGTTTCATGCTGTGGTTTTGTGCGGGACATAGTTCATGGCATATTTTCCAAGTTAGTGAAGTGTAATGAGATTATTGTGTTTAATTGTTATGCTCCATTTTGTCCTCTCCAGAGCAAAGAAATGATTCCAGTGTAAAATTGGATCACATCTTGCAGTAATTAGCTTAACTGCTCAAAAGATTAGCAATTATATCAAAGCCATTGCATAATCTGTCACGATGGTTTTACATTCATGCTGAAGTAGTCGGAGAAGCACTGATTGATATCAGTTTTTAATTGTTATTATTTTGTTTATTTAGCTTTTTAAAAATGTAACAAACAAAACAACTATCTTTTATTCTCCCTCTCTTAAGCACTATTGTTCTTTAGCTTTGTCTACTCAATTTGTCCGTGAATTAATAATTCTCATTTTAATTGCTAGTTACATTCTGTGGTGTCCATTTTAACTCAGCCCTGATTTTCATTGTCACAGAAGGCTGAAGAAAATTGGTGAAAATCCCTGAAAATCAGAAGCCCCATCACCAAACGAGTCATTTCTGTTACTTTCTCAGGGATAGGTTAGGGGAAGACTCATGTTTTATGCATGCGTGGTTCATGGAGATAAGTAGTCATTAAAACGGGAAACGACTTCCATTTAGACCATAAGACCATAAGACATAGGAGCGGAAGTAAGGCCATTCAGCCCATCGAGTCCACTCCGCTTCCATGTTTCTCCGCTTCCATGGATTTAAATGCCATTTTGTTATCCCTACTCTCTTGAATCCACATATGCAGTTGATCAGGTCTGAGCAAGCCATTTTGTGGATTTGGAGAGGTGAGATTTCCCATATGGCTATAGTTCTAGGGCATCTTGGTGGGGATTCAGGTGTTCCTTGGAGGTGTGGGAGAGGGGGAAGTGAGGGCAGGTGTCCTTCGAGGGGTCTCACATGGGATAGGGGTCTCACATACATTTGGGATGGAGATCTCCAATATCCATTGGGCTTGTAAACATTAGACAAGAATGTGTCTAAAATGTGCACAAACTATTAAAACTGCCAAAGAGTTGTCAAAGTCAAGCAACTGGTGAAGCTTTCAAAATAATTGGAATACAAGTATTTGTTTTCACAAGAAATTAGATTAAGACATTTCAGTACAATATTTATTTAATTAATGAGAATGTATTTTAATATAGTAACATCATCAATGTTAGCTTTATGTCCATGGTGAGTCTCAATCTATTGGCATGAAGAGGAAGAGCAAGGGTGGTTGGGAAGGCCATGGGTTGGTATAAGTTGGCACCAAATTGATATGTGCCTATAAAGGGCCAGGACAAAGAGTACAGGGCCATAGGCTGTCATGGAGGCATGAGGGACTTGAGGTGGTCAGAGTAGAGGGTGGCATGGATGGGAGGATTGGAGGGTCAATTTTGGTTTTGGTCTTCTTTAAACTTTAACTGTGGTATAATGCTGGTACACAGGGGCAGACTTGCACCCTGCCTGCATGGCAGGTCTTATACCACGGTAAGCTTGCCTGCCTCCCAAGAAACCTACCACTTTGGAATGAAAATCATACCTTCAGGGCATTTTATCCTGAGTTAGCTTTGCAATGCTGGGTAATGTCTCAGCTCTGCAAGCCCAAATCAAGAACAATAATCAGGGCCTCTGTGAGTAGTTTCAAGTGAGTTAAAGTGTCACCCAGTATGTCTTAGTAAGGATTCTTCTATCTGCATGGTTATGGAGGCTCTTGTTGTGCAACTTGTTCAGATAGGCCCCAGATCCCTTTAAAGGGTGCCGCACTGCTTAACCATAACTTCCAGTGCAATAGACTGTCATTCACAGAGACCACAAAATATTACCCAATATGTTCTATGACTTCTAGTTCTCCTCATAGATCTTTCAAAGCTGCTTGCAATGTTCCACTTGCAACTCAGTACCGAGAACACAGAACTTTCTGTCACTTGAAGTAGCTGAGGTGAATAGCACACATACATTAAGGAGTAGCTCATTTAAAACATAATGAAAATCCAGATAAGTATATTACTGAGAACAGCAACAGAATATATTGATAGAATGAGTTGAAGTAGGAGAAAGTATGTGCAGAGTATAAACAATGATATAGATCACTGAGCTATATGGCCTATTCCTATGTTGTAAATCCTATGCAAATCCATATACCTAATAATGTAGAGGGTAGCATTAGAATTATAGGGTTGCATAAACAGTAAAATATCACCTATAATTGTCAGCAGTGTGGCCAGCTGAGTATAATGCCATGCAGTTTCTGTAATATTAAAGTCATGAACTGGATGCAATTACATTGTTGAATCTGACTGAAGTCTCCATTTTCTGACAATTTCCTCCAATTGTTAATGGCGCCAATAGCTGATTGAAGCCTTGATTTTGCTTTAAGATAGTAAGGAGAGAGTAAATAACATGCTTACTGAATATATTTAAAGTGATTCCTTTCTAACTAATTCTTATGATCTTGACAAATAGTTAGGGCTCAAAATATGTGGCTAATTATGCTAAATATGGATAGTGTAAGGGGTGCAAATTATATTAAACTTTATCCTACGGTGCCTGAAAATAGTGAAAGATACTGATATTGACTGTGTCCAAAATTACATTTTACCTCAGTAAGTAAAAATACAGGAATCAGGACATCATTTTTCAATGATAATAGTAATTTTCAGCTTTACTACCATCTAGTGAAACTGTGGCTAGACAATAGTATAAGTTGGTAGAATCATATAAGGGTTGGATGACATGGACTAGGGTGACAATTATGGAAGGATGAGACAGAAAGCCCAGGGAGGCCATTATCAACATTGAGAACAATTTAGTTAAAATATGCAGTAGGTCCTGAACATTGATGAAAGATTCTCACTGGGCAGTGATACACTGCGTATTAAGGGGAATTATTGCATGTAAACTGCAAATGTTGCCTCTTTAATCTACAGCCTTCTACTCTACCATCTGTTGCAGCCAAACCAGACATTGGCAATTCTTGACAACAAAATCAGAGCAGATAAATGGCCTGAGGAGACTCTTGAGCAGAATCTCTGTGAAATGTCCTATGGCTGGCTGATTCCTGGTACCTCCCTGTCTCCGTGTGTAAGCTCAAGGTCACCTGCCTGCCCCACCCCCCTCCCATTGCCTTGCTTTTGGTCCTGAGGACCTGTGGCTCAGCCAGTAGTGTCTAGGTCCAATCAACTACCCAGCAGATCCTAAGAATGCTGGACCTGGTTCTCCATTGCATTCAGCATCCTGTCCATGGAGACGGTGAGACAATTATACGCTTGAAGCAGCTGAGTCCCCATAGTGTAGCTGCACTCTATTGCCTCTTTCTTGGCTGCATGCTGCTACTTTGCTTCCTTGTACATTTGAACAGAATCCATGATTCCAGACTGCATGGAGTCCTCTCCTGCTTGGGTTAAGCAGGGTGCTGGTCTCCAGCAGTTCTCCGATTGCCAAAGGGCCATTTCTTCCTTGGCCGACTGTGGAGCATCACAATGAAGTGTTCGCCAACCTGTGGTCCCAAACATACTGGAAGTGATGTTCCCACTGATGTGTCAGCATCTGAGTTGGTGGGAGGGGCAGGAGACAGGCTGGTCATGCTTCTTCTGAGACATTCGTCCCGCCTTCCCCAGATGTCGATGTATTTCCTTCTAGTCCAGTGACCCCATTTCACTGCTGAGACCATGGCCATCTTGTTTGCGCTGGCAAGACACAAAAGAGAGAGAAGATATTGTAATCAAGGGTTATCAGTTGTGTCCAATGAATGATTTTGACAGTGGTGCTGACGTTAGAGGTTCAGTGGAAGAATGTGCGTAACTTATTCAGTTGGTGGGATGTGGATGTTTCAGCACCCCTGTAGGAGTAGACCTCGTCGTTTTCTGAGAAAGCTAGTATCATCTGCTCATAAGGGATAGGCAGCTTTGTACCAAATACCCAAGCACCAGTTCAGGCCCTTTCCACCCATTCCGAACTGTGTTCTCCTGTAATGAGAGTAAGCGAAGGATTGAATAAGATGGAAGTCTGTGCCACAGTTCTTAGTGGTGGTACAGGTGGGTGAAAGATGGTGAGAAGTGCAGGGAGTATGTGTAGGGATGGGAGGGTAGTTAAGAGTGACCGTATATTCTGATTATTGAGGTGTGGATATGGTAAATGTCGATTTGGCAGGCATGTGCTGGTTTTTCAAGCTACATGGGGAAATGTGCTGTAGTGGTGCTTGCTCCAGCCTGCTCCATGCCTATCAGATGCTTTCCGAATGGTACTGGATAGTCCAGTGGGATCTATAGGAAAGATGCACAAAGGCTGCAAGGCAATATCACCACAAAACCTGCAGTGCAAGCATTTTGATATCCATCATTGAAATGCATGAACAAACTTTGCTGCAGCCTTCCCACAATTACAAACTGGCTCAAATATTTTTGGATGCCCTTGATCTTACAGGATATTTTTGTCATGAGCAGAATGTGCATTTAATATTTTTAAACATAAAACAAAATACGAATGGATTACAAATTTCAGCAAAACTTCAGATCATTTGAATTCAATACTATAGAAGTTGGTCAGGCTCTACATAAATGATGAGGTTGAAGATGATCCTCGGTTTGTCAGTTGAAACAACAGTCAGGATAAGTCAGTAATAAAGTCATGGGGTTTAATATCCCTAGAACAACATGAAATCTAAACATAGAAGAACAGAATATTAATTGAATATTTTTTCTTTCTCATTCTTGAGATGTTACAAGTGTCATAGTTCTCAATGTATATTTAAAAATGCAGTAGTTATTATTAAATAAGGTTGTAAAAATAGCATTCCCATTCTTGCTATGTTAATCACTCTCAGAGGAACATAGAAATATAGGACACTGGAACAGTAGCATCTTGGCCTCCTCCAGAGGTCTTCAACTTCACAATGCCAATGTTAAGCCAATTTGATTCAGTCCACACGATATCAAGGAACAACTGCAGGAACTGCATACTGCAAAGGCTGTGGGTCTTGACAGCATTCTGGCAATAGTATTGAAGATATGTTCTGCAGAATTTGCTGCACTCCTAGCCAAACTCTTCTATTCAGCTACAACACTGATATCTACCTGACAATGTGAAAATTTGCCCAGGAAAGTCTTGTACTCAAAAACTAGGATAAATCCAACCTAGCCAATTGCCACCTCATCAATCTGCTCTTGATCATCAGTAAAATAATGAAGATGCCGTCAATAGTCCTATGAAGCAACACTTGCTCAGCAGTGACCTGCTCACTGACGCTTAGTTTTGGATTCTGCCAGGGGCAATGAACTCCTGATCCTATTACAGCTTTGGTCTAAACATGGATAAAAAGGCTGGATTCCAGGTGTAACTGCAATTACAATCAAGGCTGCATTTGACCAAGTATGGCATCAAGGGGCCCTTAGCAAAACTGGAGACAATGAGCATCAGAGGGCAAATACTTTGCTAGTGGGAGCCATACCTGGCTGAAAGGAAGATACTGTGATTGTTGGAGTTCAGTCATCTCGGCTCCTGGACATCTCTGCAGGAATACTTCAGGGTAGTGTCCTACGCCAACTGTCTTCAGTTGTTTCATCAGTGACCATCCCTCGACAATAAGGCGAGAAATGTGGGATGCTCACTAATGTTCAGCACATTCATGACTTCTCAGATACTGAACCAGTCCATATCCAAGTGTAGAAAGACCTGGACAATATCTAAGCTTGGCTGACCAGTGGTAAGTAACATTCACACCACATAAATGCCAGATAATGATTATCTCCAAAAAGAGTGAATCAAATCAATGCCCCTTGACAATCATTGGCATTAGCATCACTGAATGCCTAACTACTAACATCCTATTAACAACCTTTGAGCAGAAGCTTAACTGGACTCGCCATATAATTACTGTGGTACAGGAGCAGGTCAGCAGTGAATAACATAAATCCTGACTCACCAGAACAAGTCCACCATCTACAAAGCACAAGTCAGGAATGATGGAATATTCCTCACTTTTCTGTGTGATTGCAGGTCCACCCAACATTCAAGGAACCTAACATCATCCAGGTCAAAGCAGATATTGTGGTTGTGATTGTTTGATTTGGCACCACATCCACTTGATTGTTTGTGGATGTGCTGCCATTCACACCCTCCACCACAGACTTTCAGTAGCAGCAGTGTGTACTGTCTGCAAGATGCTCTGCAGAAACTCACTGAAACTCATCTTCCCAACCCACTTTTGAGAAGGACAGGGCAGCACGAACATGACGACTTGCAAGTATCCCTCCAAGTTACTCGCCATCCTGATCTGGAAATATGTCACCATTCCTTCAACGTTGCTGAATCAAAATCCTGGAACTCCCTCCCTAATGGCATTATTGGTCCACTTACAACAAATTGACTGCTGCAGTTCACCATCACCTTCTTAATGACAACTAAGATTGAGCAATAAATGCTGGCCAAGCCAACGATGCCCACTAACTATGCATGAATAAATTTTAAAATGTAATTTGGCTCTTCAAGCTTGCTTCCCCATTCAACAAGATCGTGGCTTATCAGGTTGTGGTCTCAACATCACTATCCCCATAACCACTGACTCCCCTGTCTATCAAAAACTTCTGCATGGTAGACTGGTTTAGCAAGTTTAGATAACATGGAATCCAGGAGAGGTAACCAGTTGGATACAAAATTGACTTGAAGGGAGGAGACAGAGGGTGGTGGTGGAGGATTACTTTATGGAATGGAGGCCTGTGACCAGCGGTATGCCACAAGGATCAGTGCTGCAATCGTTTGGCATGCTTGCCTTCACTGGTCAGTGCATTGAATATAGGAGTTCGGAGATCTTGTTGCATCTGTATAGGACATTGGTGAGGCTACTTTTAGAATAGTGTGTTCAATTTTTGCCTCCCTGCTATAGCAAAGATGTTGTTAAACGTGAAAAAGTTCAGAAAAGATTTACAAGCCTGTTGTCAGGATTGGAGGGTTTGAGGCATAGGGAAAGGCTGGATACACTGGGGCTATTTTCCCCGGAGCATCAAAGGCTGAAGAGTGATAATTTGAGGTTCACAAAATCATGAGGGGCATGGATAAAGTGAGTAGCCAAGGTCTTTTTCACAGGGTAGGGGAGTCCAAAACTGAAGGGCACGGGTTTAAGGTGAGACGGGAAAGATTTAAAAAGGACCTGAGGGTCAACTTTTTCGCACACACATTGATGCATGTATGGAATGAGTTGCCATGAGAAGAAGTAGTGGAGGCTGGTACAATTGCAACATTTAAAAGACACCTGGATGGGTATATGAATTGTAAGGATTTTGAGGGACATGGGCCAAATGCTGGCAAATGGGACTAGGTCGGATTAGGGTGTCTAGTCAGTATGGACAAGTTGGACTGAGGAGAGAAGCGAGGACTGTAGATGCTAGAGATCAGAGTCGAAAAGTGTGGTGCTGGAAAAGCACAGCAGGTCAGGCAGCATCCAAGGAGCAAGACAGTCAACATTTCGGGCATAAGCTCTTTATCAGGACTGTACGTGCTGTATAACTCCATGACAATGACTTTAAGTCTATATGATTATTCCTTAAATAAGCGCAGTGACCCAGACATACCTTCTTTCTAGGGAAGAAAATTCCACAGCTCTCTGAGAGAAAAGAATCTCTCCTCCATCTTATGAGACAAGTTCTTATACTTAAGCAGTGCATCCCTAGTTCCAGTATTCACCACAAGAAGAAGCATCCTCTTGAAATCTATTCGAGCAAATCCTATTAAGCTCTTATATATTAGACCATATAACCACATTTCTCAATAAAATCATTCTTTCCTCTAAATTGCAATGAGTATAGGTCAAACCCACTCATTCTTTCCTCAATTAAATTAGCACTTTATTTGCAGAAATAAGTCAAGGGAACCTTCTCTGAATTTCTCTGAAAACAATTGTCATTTCTTTTAAAGTAGGAATCCCAGGACAGTGCTCCAGATGTAGTTTCACCAAGTCTCTATATACCTGCAGTGAAAGTTTCAATACTCCATTCTCCTTGCAATAAAGGCCAACATTCTATTTTATTTCTTAATGATTTGATGTCCTTGCATTCTAACAGTTTTTGTGGTTCCTAAGCCAGGACATCCAGATCTCTCCATGCCACCATGTTCAGCAATCTCTCTCCATTTAAATTCAGTTCTGTTCTTCCTGCCCAAGTGGACATGTTCACATTTTCCCACATTATTCTTCATCTACCTTTTTGCAAAATCACTGTTGCTTCAATTATGTCTCAAAATTCTAGTTGTTACAGATGTCAGCAGAACTCTTCAGAAATCATTCTGAAAATGGGGGTTGACATATATGCTGATTATAAAATGGAACCACACATTTAGGTGGTTATGATTTTAAAATATGGGACAATGATATAACACCAGTAATGCATATTCATTTAATGTGGCACATTTTTGAATAAATAAAATGTACAAAACTATACTTAGTCACAATGAAGGTATTTTAAAATCAGTCAGTTAACAAAAAGTTAATCGGATTCATTCTGAATTACTTTAACTATGGCATCATCAACAGATTGCTATGTGATGATGGACATTGGAAACTGGTCATTTTAGCATTTAGTAATCTCCACGTGACCTTGATTGTTTGCTGCAAAACTAGATATTTTCAATTCATAAACCAGCTACACCACCTAGCTCTTGTTTTGAAATCTTTGCTGGACTCTATTCGATTTGGCCCATTTAAATGCACGTGTGTGCACATTCTATTTCTTATGAAGATGAAACCATTTTGATAACTTTCAATGATCCATTCTAACACATGCTTCTCAAGATCAGGCCAGCGACTGGTCTCTCTTCTAATGGTTCATTTGGTCTTGGGCATCTTCACCAGATTGGATTCCTTCTTCTACCATTGGTTTACCAGATTGCTCTACTCCATGTGGGCATGCCTCAAGCTTCCATGCACCTTTGCAACACAGCTCTTAGCACCTGCTCAATCTCTTGAACCCAGTTATGAGGGAAGTAAAAATATACATTTGTGAATTGAATATTGAGGTTGTCAACTAATACCCATATCGCATTACACGGCTGAAAAGGGGAGATAGATCTATACATCAAGTAAATGGAAAAAGATTATTTTTGGGGACAGAAAAATTGAGTCATCTTGTATACCAGGTTGACTTATACACTATGATCTGCTGTAATTGTCAAGTCATTTGACTTCATCCCTGCGTCAGGTTATACATTCAACCTGGAAATGTTCAGTCACTCCTCAAACCTGAACTTCCTAATCCTAAAATTGTTTATAACAATTATACTAAAGCAGCAATAAAATTTCACGAAGTATACCATATATGAAATTTAATTTCAAAAATAACAATGACTGTTCAATGAAAGACAGAATTTCATACCAGGCAGTTTGCAGGAACCAACCGTCCTAGATAGGGGTTAATTGAGTAATACCTTGTACATTTTGTGAGTTCACACACGAGAACTTCCCTCTGTAATACAGGATCTTTAAATAGGCAGTACTCTTCTGAGCCAAGAGAAATCAAAACCATTTATCATTTACAGGGTAGTTTCGGAATTGGTCTCAAAACTTTACAATACCAGGCTCCACGCAAACCCTAACCTTATCCTCCCATAAGAGACAACAGTAAGAGTTATTTGGCATATTGTTCATTCTCCTAAATTTAGAGTCAATCTTAAAAGTATAATTTGATAGACAAACATAATCAAAATTTGAATACTTTTCGAACAAAGGTGCCTGAGAAAAGACAATGATATACTGACAACATTATTCTCAGGCAGAACAGACACATTTGGGATATCCCCAGTTAAACATGTGTGTTGATCAGACTACTCTAAATGCCTGAAATTAATTTTACACATTTTAAAATGTAAACGTCCTTAGTTCACTTTGCTGGAGAAAGGACCACTTTTTTCCGGAGAAGCTGCTTCAGTTTCAGTCGCATAAGAGTTTTGTTTGCTGCAATTTATCAAGACTCCTCTTAAAAATACATTACTATAATTTTTTTCTGTAAAATACACCTGTTGGCTATAAAACCCTTCCCCACGCCTATCTCACTTTCTGGGTAGAGAAGAGCAAAGTATTCTAATTAATATAATGCCCTGATTACTTGTACCTATTGCAGGAAAAAAATGTATCCAGAATACATTGAGGTAATTTAAACATATCTTCAGGAAATGATTGAAAACGGCAATGATAATGCATCTAATGCTGGCACTTTGTTCTGTGTACTTCTAGGTTACACCAAGTGTATTTTGATGCACCCACATGTGAAGGAAAAAAGCAGGAGAGGCTGTTTCTGATAGGCGACTACTCATCATCTGCAGAGTTCTTCGTCACCATTGCAGTCTTTGCATTCCTGTACTCACTGGCAGCTACAGTAGTTTATATCTTCTTTCAAAACAAATATCGTGAAAACAACCGGGGCCCTCTGATTGTAAGTAGCACATAGATCTTTGATGTCATAAACAGTCTTTTTTTAGCATTGTGTTAAGTTGATCTATTCCTTCTATTTCAATATTTTAGAAATCACAGATTGTGTAGTAATCCAAATAATTAAGGGGAACTAGTCGTCCATAAATTGTAGTTTCTACAGATGAGGGTGAAGTCCATAGCCCTTTCGGAATATGTTTGAAATATTTGAAATGTGATATAATCTCATTACATACAAGATATGAAAATATTAATATAGCTTTATGTATTTATGTTATCTATTTCGTACAGTGAATCATTTTGTAATGTTTGAGATTATTTTCATTTTTGTACAACCTTATTTGCACTGAAAAGCTTGACAGTGGGAGGTGGAACGTATGCCTAGATTTTCATGGAGTGGTATTTTAAATGTGGGTTGGTGAACTTATTCAAGGATTCCCACCTCCATTCCAAATGCCCCATATGACCGTTGGATCAGGATCAGGAATAAATTTCATTATATGCTGAGAGCCTAGTCTCATAAAAGAATTGTTTTTGTATAGTTCTGTTTTTTGATAGCTGGAGAAAACTGTTGACTTTGTTTTATGACCATCTTTATGTTATAACAATATGTGATTCTTATTTAATAACTTTTCACAATGTCTCAATGTTTATTTGCGCAAGGTTAATAGGTATAAAATGTTTGTTATTGAAACTCTAATGGTCCACCTGATTGACACTCTGATAAGAGTTGTAGGAAGAGCAGTTTTCCTTCTCAAAAGATTTATGAATGGGTAATTTTTTTTTTCTAAGCTGCTCCATATACACTATTGTTACTATATGGCTCATTATTTCTGTAATATCTACTGGATACACTATTTAAAAAATCCCAAAGCCCTTCCAAAAACATCTTCTGAGCTCACAGCCTCCACCACCTTGAAGATCAAGGGCAACAAGACACATGTCACCACCTGCAAGTTTCCCTCAAGTCACGCACCAACCTGACTTAGAACAACATTGCCTTGTCTTCACTGATGCTGATGGAAAACCCCCAAGCTCCCTCCTGAAGAAGAGTTCCACCTGAAAGGTTGACTTCTACATCTCCTGACGCTGCCTGGTTTGTTGTGTCCTCCTGCTTGTCTGCTATGGATGTACCTACAGCAGCTCAAGAAGGTGCCTCACCACCACCTTTTCAAGACAGTAACAAAGATATGAATTTGAAGTAGAAGCAGGCCATTCGGCATCTTGAACCTGCCCTGCCATTGAGAAAGATCATGACTCAACCAGTTCCCCCACATTTCCGCTGCTATGACCCCAGATGATGGAACTGCTGGACTAGTCAGATCCCACAATTAAATCTTTAAACTTAGTTCAGCGCAGCCATCTTAATCTGAAAGATAAGCACACAGGGCTGCAGATTTTGTTCAAAAATAAACTAGAAGTTTATGACGCAAAAGAAAATAAAATAAAATAAAAGCAAATTAAGCTGTCTTAGAGTCATAGAGATGTACAGCATGGAAACAGACCCTTTGGTCCAACCCGTCCATGTCGACGAGATATCTCAACCCAATCTAGTCCCACCTGTCAGCACCCGGCCCATATTCCTCCAAACCCTTCCTATTCATATACCCATCCAAATGCCTCTTAAATGTTGCAATTGTACCAGCCTCCACCACTTCCTCTGGCAGCTCATTCCATACACGTACCATCCTCTGTGTGAAAAAGTTACCCCTTAGGTCTCTTTTATATCTTTCCCCTCTCACTCTAAACCTATGCCCTCTACCTCTGGACTCCCCAACCCCAGGGAAAAGACTTTGTCTATTTCCCCTCTGTAATCAAAACAGTTTGAAATATTAAACCAAATGGCAAAAGAAAAACCCATCTATTTCCCAACACCATTATTTCGCAGCTTATCAAAATTCAGAGCAATTCCCCTTCCTTGTCCAATATGCAGGGTTGATTTAATGGTTTCTTCTCAATTCCTATCCTGTGAACTATGGGGCCTTTCTTCCTTGACTACTGTCTCAACTGACATCTTAGACTTTTTCAGCTGTCAACCAATGCAACTTTCTAACCAACTTAATCCTCATACAGAAGCTTCACAAAATATACTTTTTAACTTTGGTAACTTATTTCCTTAAATGTTTTGAACAATCACCTTTCTAGGAGAAAGTACACTTGCAACTGACCCCAATCAGGTCTCATTAAAACTGAACTCAAGAGCTTTTAAATTAAAAAAAATTAAATTGCTCATTCTAGACTCTGCTAAAGCTAGTGGTTTAATGGTTATTCTCTTATGTCTTAAGCTTTCATAATTTAAATGAAAAGCCCTCTAGAAATAATAGAGGTCCGTGCAGTCTGTTGCTCAATGACATATATTGATCTTAAAGTCATGATTCCAGAAAGACTGACCTAATTAATTTTTAAAACTGCTCACAAAAATAAGCCAACATGCATATGCCACTACTTTGCAATACAGCTTTAAACTTAATATAAGTAAATGACATACGTTCTATCTCACTGCCTATCCTCCAAATTCCTTTATGCCCTTGCTTATAAAGATAGGCAATAAATGCTTGCAAACAATGAATAAGAAAACAAGTAGAAGGTTAATGTATTGTGGCTGTGTATGTGTTGACAGAGGCTGAGAGCAGCATTGCATGAAATTCCTGCCTGTCATCCCTGCACTCCTCTGCAGACATATGCTTATTATTTACATTGCTGCTATTTGTTTGAAGATTCCATGGTCGCAGCAGAGTGCCTTTGAAAACCGAGAAGTGACAAATTGATTTAAAAATAGCATAGATGTAAAAATGTTTTAACATGAAAAATGATTAGGGATCGTCAGCATGGCTTTGTGCATGGGAAATCATGTCTCATGAACTTGATTGAGTTTTTTGAAGAAGTAACAAAGACGATGATGAGGGCGCAGTGGTGGAAGTGATCCATATGAACTTCAGTAAGGCATTCGACAAGGTTCCTCAAGGCAGACTGGTTAGTAAGGTTAGATCTCACGGAATACAGGGAGAACTAGCCGTTTGGATACAGAACTGGCTCAAAGGTAGAAGACAGAGGGTGGTGGTGGAGGATTGCTTTTCAGACTGGAGGCCTGTGACCAGTGGAGTGCCACAAGGATCACTGTTCGGTCCTCTACTTTTTGGGCATTTATATAAATGATTTGGGTGTGAACAAAGGAGGTACAGTTAGTAAGTTTGCAGATGACACCAAAATTGGAGGTGTAGTGGACAGCGAAGAGGGTTACCCCTGATTACAATGAGATTTTGCTCAGATGGCCAATGGGCTGTGGAGTGGCAGTTAGAGTTTAATTTAGATAAATGCGAGATGCTGCATATTTTGGGAAAAGCAGGGCTTATACACTTCATGGTAAGATCCCAGGGAGTGTTGCTGAACAAAGAGACCTTGGAATGCAGATTCTTAGTTCCTTGACAGTAGAGTCGCAGATAGATAGGATAGTAAAAAAGGCATTTGGTATGCTTTCCTTTATTGGTCAGAGCACTGAGTGTAAGAGTTGGGACGTCTTGTTGCAGCTGTACAGGATATTGGTTAGGCCACTTTTAGAATACTGCATGCAATTCTGGTCTCCTTCCTATCGGAAGGATGTTGTGGAACTTGAAAGGGTTCAGAAAAGATTTACAAGGATGTTGCCAGGTTTGGGGGATTTGAGCTGTAGGGGGAGGCTGAATAGGTTGGGGCTGTTTTCCCTGGAGTATCAGAAGCTGAGGGGTGATAAAAATAAATGAATTCAGTTACATTAAATCAGTGGCCTTCATCATAGGTCTGTATTCAAAGCTGTTTGTCAGTTGTACATTGATGTTCAACTACAGTATTTTCAGTTCAGGAGGCTTGGAACTATGAACTCCACAGAAAATAAAGTATAATAACAGTATCATGCATCTTTAAAGCATTTTAGTAAGTTATATCTAAAATACTCTGGACAAACTTGGTCACAAGACATGAGAAAAGCATTTCCACTCTAGAGAAGTGCAAAAAGCTTAGATGAGTGATTCGATAGTACAGGTTAGTAAGTGCATTTTGATGGATGCACTGCCTTTGTCATCCACAGCTGTTTTCCTTCCTCGTTAGAAAACTTGGATAGAACCTGTCTTTGAGAATCTGACCAGCAAATAAAGCTGGTGAGTCATCCATTCTAACAATGAAGACACAGCTAATATTTTAAGACTGAGCTTCATTTGAATCTCGTCTTAAAAAATTTGTGAACATCACATGGGCACTCTAAGGTGAATGATTTTATGCAATAGAACAGTGGACTTTTGGGATCTCTGTGAATGCAATGGAGCAGAGAGGCCATCCTGAGGGGAGCCAGCAAAATCCCATTGTACTTTTATGGAATATTAATCAATATTACTAGCTATCAGATTGTTTTCCACTGAAGAGCCAGCTGATACTGGATAGAACATGCATGGCTTATGGTCCAGCCAAAGTACTCTCCTACTATTGAAGTCAGGGTTATGAGTCTGGAATAGGACCTTAATTTGCCTTTTAGATTTGATTCCCTACAATGTGGAAACAGGTCCTTCGGCCCAACCAGTCCACACTGATCCTCCGAAGAGTAACCCACCCAGACCCATTTCCCTTGGAGGAAACCCACACAGACACAGGGAGAATGTGCAGAACTCCACACAGACAGTTACCTGAGGCTGGAATCAAACCTGGGACCCTGGTGCTGTGAGCCTGCAGTGCAGACCACTGAGCCACCGCGCCACCCCTCTTTAAATTGACTAACCTAGTATTTTCTACAGCTGAACAGGGAGGTAACTTTAATATGGCCACAGTTGGCCACAGTGATGATGGGAATGGGAACATAATTTTCTAGGTACACTATTACCCCTTTTTGCCAAGCATAGGACTTCAACATCCTCAGCACTTTATGATGGTACATTCAAAGTTAACATCAGACCCTGCATAGAGTGGTGCACAGTGCTCTTTGAAACAATGTCACCTAAATTGTGCAGAATTAACATATAATTTGATTATATGACAGACATTAAAAATAATTACACAGAACAAACCTACATTTTCTGTCAGCAGTAACTCTGAGTGGTATTCTCTCTCCCATCTGATGCCTTCAACTACAGTAAGTGTTGTAATTATGTAAAAGATAATATTGCAGAATATAAAAGAGTGCTGCACTCATTTCAATCACCTGTCATCTCCTGTCCTGTAATTATTAGCATTTTTGCAAAATGTTTCTTAATTAGTGAATGCGTAGTTCTTTTTGCATTCGCCTGCTGAGTTAATATGTTTGGTAGCCCTAATAAATCTTATCGAGCACATTAAGAAAGTATGTCAGCATTACTCAGCATTAACTGGCCATTAAAACATCTGTAGAATAATACAGCACAGGAACAAGCCTGCACCAAAATATTTTGCCCTCGCATACTAAAACTGTCTTACCTTGCAGGATCCATATCCCTCTATTTCTTTCCTATTCTTGTACTCGTCCAGGTGTTTCTTGAATGCTGCTATTGTGTCTGCTTCCACCACCTCCTCTGGCAGCACGTTCCAGGCACTCACCACCCTTTGTGTGAAAACCTGCCATTTTCATTTCTTTTTAAATTCACACCTTGAACCTGTTTCCCCTAGTAATTGACCCCTCTACCCTGGGAAAAAGCCTCATAATTTCCATTCTATCCATGCCATTCACAATCTTATAAACTTGTATCAGGTCACCCCTCAAACTCCTGCTTTCCAGTGCAAGAAAACCTAATCTATCCAACCTTACTTCATAGCTAAATTCCCCCATAACAGGCAACATCCTGGTAAACCTTTTCTGTACCCTCTCCAAAGGTGACCAGAACTGTATGCAATATTTTAAGGGGTAAAAACAAGGACTGCAGATGCTGGAAACCAGAGTTTAGATTAGAGTGGTGCTGGAAAAGCACAGCAGGTCAGGCAGCATCCGAGGAGCAGGAAAATCAAAACGTCAATTTTCCTGCTCCTCAGATGCTGTCTGACCTGCTGTGCTTTTCCAGCACCACTCTAATCTAGACTCTGCTATATTTTAAATTAGGCCTAACTAAAGTTCTATAAAGCTGCAGCATAACTTGTCAATCCTTATACTCAATGCCCCGTCCAATGAAGGCAAGAACACTGTGGGCCTTTTTTACTACCTTATCTACCAGCACAGCTCCCTTCAGTGATATGTGGACCTGCATACCCAGATTCCTCTGCATATTAATAATCCTCAGAGTTGTGCTATTCACTGTATATTTTCCACCCATACTTGACCTTCTAAATTGCATCTTCTCACATTTGTCCGGATTAAACTCCAGCTGCTATTTTGCTCCCCATGCCTCCAACTGATCGATATTCTGCTGGAACCTCTGACAATCCTCCTCACTATACATAACTCCACCAATCTTTATATCATCCACAAATGCACTAATTAGGCCATTTACATTTTCCTCCAAATCATTTATATGGACCATGAACAGCAGAGCTTCCAGCACTGATCCCTGTGGAACACCACTAGTCACAACCGTCCTCCCACAGCTACCCTCTGTCTCCTATGACTAAGCCAGTTTTGATCCAACTTGCCAGCCCATCCCTGATACCATGTGACGTCACCTTTTGTACTGGTCTCTGTGAGGGACCTTGTCAAAGGCTTTACTGAAGTCTCTATACAATATCCTTTTTCCTCATCAATCATCATCACCTCTTCAAAAAACTCAATCAAGTTAGTCAGGCACAACCTCCCCTGCACAAAACCATGATGCCTGTCACATATAACTCCATTTGCTTCTAAATTTAGATTAGATTCTCTACAGTGTGGAAACAGGCCCTTCAGCCCAACCAGTCCACACCGACCCTCTGAAAAGTAATTCATCTAGACCCATTTTCCTCTGACTAATGCACCTAGCACTATGGGCAATTTAGCATGTCTAATTCACCTGACCTGCACATCTTTGGACTGTGGGAGGAAACCAGAGCACCCGGAGGAAACCCACGCAGACACAGGGAGAATGTGCAAACTCTACACAGACAGTCAAGCAAGGCAGGAATCGAACCTGGCACCCTGGTGCTGTGAGGCAGCAGTGCTAACCACTGAGCCACCGTGCCGCCTATGCAAAAAGATATTGTCCCTGAGAATCTTTTCTAATATTTTCCCTACCACATAATTTCCTGGATTATCCCTGCTACCCTTCTTAAACAATGAGACAACATTGGCTATTCTCAGTCCTCTAGGACCTCACCTGTGGCCGAAGAGGATACAAGGATGTCTGTCAATCCTCCAGTAATTTGTCCCCTTGCCTCCTTCAATATTCTGGGATAGATTCCATCAGGACCTGGGGACTTAGCTATCTCAATAGCAACTTGGCTTAGACATTTAACACTCCCTTCCTTGAGATCATCCTCCACCAATTCCTTCTCTTTGGTGAATACCATCATAAAGTATTTCTTTAGAACCTCACCTACCTCTTCTGGCTCCACACATAGATTCCCTCCTTTGTCCTTGTGTGGGTCAACCCCCCCTGGCTACCTCTTGCTTTTTATGTATGTATAAAAAACTTAAGGATTGTTCTTAATTCTGTTTGCTAATGACTTTTAGCTCTTCTAATTCCTTGTTGAAGTTCTTTCCTGCTTTCTTTTTCTTTTCCTGTGAGAATATTCATAATATACCAACAACAAAAAAAGTGTCTGATATTACCATATTTTTAATTGCTCATGGGATTGAAAATTAATGGACATTAATTTGAAATCAAAACTTCCATAACATTATGGAACAATTTTGAAATGAAGGAAAAAAGACATTCAGACCATTCAGCTAATATCGTCTGTCACTTAATTATGTTATGACTGATCAGTGGCTCAACTTTGCCAGTCATTTATCTATATACATAGAACATAGAACATTACAGCTCAGTACAGGCCCTTTGGCCCTTGATGTTGCACCGACCTGTGGAACCAATCTGAAGGCCATCTATTCCACACTATTCCATTTTCATCCATATGTTGATCCAATGACCATTTAAATGCCCTTAAAGTTGGTGAGTCTACTACTGTTGCAAGCAGTGGGTTCTATGCCCCATACTCTCCGAGTATAGTTATTTAAAATTATAGCCTCACGCTAGCCATTACTATCAGATGAAAAAGGCTCTCACTATCCACCCTGTCTAACCCTCTGATTGTCTTGTATGTCTCAATTAAGTCACCTTCTTCCCTCTAATGAAAATAGCCTCAAGTTCCTCAGCCTTTCATCATAAGGCCTTCCCTCCGTATCAGGCAAAATCCTAGTAAATCTCCTCTGAACCCTTTCCAAAGCTTCCACATCCTTCCTATAAAGACCAGAACTGTATGCAATTCTCCAAGTACATCTGCAGCATGACCTCATGGTTCCAAATCTCAATCACTCTACCAATAAAAGCTAACACACTGTATGCTTTCTCAATGAACTTATCAACCTGGGTGGCATCTTTCAAGAATCTATGTACATGGACACCAAAACCTTAGGTAAATCTTTCTTGATCCCAATCTTGAAAATGTCCATTACCCTAACATTTGCAGATTTTTGGAGGAAGAATTTTAGATTTTTCTTGCCCTTTCTGTGACAAAATGCTCCCTGACTGTACTGCTGAATGACCTAGCTGTAATTTTAACATTGTTCTGGATTCGCTGTCAGAGGAAATGGTTTCTTTGAAACTGCTCTATTGAGCTTTTTATAATTAGAAACATCTAAATTAGCTCACCCTTCAACTTTCTAAACCCAAGTGAAAAATCTCACCTTAACAGGTCACGCCTGCTTCTAATACTCATCACTTAACTGTACCACACAAGGCAGTCTTTTAGGCATTCAGACTCAAGTCAAGACTTAAAATCACAGTCAGAACACAATCTGTTTAAATAAGCTGATAAAGACTTAATAAAGAAGGACCATGCCAGACCCATGCTGGTGCTATACACACCTTCTCTAAACACATTAACATTGAAGATTGCTTGATCCAGGAGCAAAGTCAATCACCTGTTTATTTTTTTATGCTGGCTTTGGCCAATTAAATAGTGTTAAGGTGGATTCCTTGTTTTTTGATTATTTGGAGGACATACTCTCCAAACCCAAGTGATAGCCTCCTCATTTTTTTAAGCCCAAGGTGATTGGTCTGCCACTTAGTCTTCAGAGGGGACAATCCTCAGTAATGTGTAGTATTGTTTTTGTGTGTCTCCACAAGTGCAGCAGGGGTTTGCGCTGAGACTTTAGCAGTGGAGGTTAGCGGCACAGTGGCCATAGCCTCTCCTGAACTTGTTTAGTAAACGATTTGCTCGTGACTTCAGATATTTCCCATTCCTTGATTTAAAGTACGACCGCTGGTATATCTAGCAAAAGTAGGTTGCTACATATCAGGTGCCCAGATGGAAGGTGAACATAGGTGTGTTCAACAGTCCAACATGGAGTGGGAGATGAATTGCAACATGATGGTTTCAAACTCTGGCCATCCACGTAGATTTTATTTTTCTGGCACTGGCATTTTGGATATACTGTACACTGGATATGATTTCAGAGAAACTCACAATACGGTTCCCTGTGCTGCAGATGTCTGTTAACTTTGTAAAATCTGCTTGAAGGATCTGGTCGACAGTGCAGAAATAACTCCTCAGAGGCTGATATCCCCTCAGCAAGTGACTCTTTATTTCCGCATGGAGAGAACTTGACACTGATCTAGCTCCCTCAGAACCAGCTCTCAGAGTGAATAGAGCCTCCAGTTTATATCTGTCAGCCAGGGCTCCCTGATTGAGGCTGTTAATCAGTCCAATCAGGGAATTCATATTCTATGAAGTCAACTTAGAACATAGAACATAGAAAAGTACAGCACAGAGCAGGTTCTTAGGCCCACAATGTTGTGCCCAGATTTAATCCTAATGTAAAATATAGTAACTTAACCCACGCACCCCTCAACTCAATGCTATCCATGTGCCATCACTGCTGATCTATTACTATTACTGTAGAGAGAGCTTATTATGAACATAGCTGATCTTGTAAGATGTAGTTATTGGCAAGAATGTTTTAAAATCAAAAATGTTTTAAATGAGAGGATATGCCAACTTTTCTTCAAGTATTGTCACAGGCGTTGGTTTAATTTTTATCCATCTTTATCTCTTTTGTCTAAAACCCAACTCAGTGGTTTCAGCCCAAGAAAAAAGTAAAACCATTTCAAGATAGAACAAGGCTCTAAAAAACATAACATTGACTACAATATCCCCCTTGACCTCTTTATAAAGAACTAAATCAAATTAGATAGGGACTATTTGCCTTTGACCAAATAAGGGCAGAAGATGCTGGAGAATCTCAGCAGATCTGGCAGCATCTGTGGAGAGAGAAACTGGATTAATATTTCAAGTCCAATATGACTGTTTTCCAACATTTTTCTGTTTTTATTTCAGATTTCCAGCACCCACGATATTTTGATTTTATTTACTTTTAACAGATCTTATAAACTTTCATTTATTTCCATTATCATTGTTCAGTGCATTATGACATTGCTAACAAAAGTTTAAAAGTTTGAAGATAATCTATTAAAAACAGCTACTACAAATCATGCATTCTTTGGCTTCTGAGCTCCAGATAGTTCCTGGACCTCAAGCAAGTACTAATTAAATATAGTCATCCACAGCCACTAAAGAAACTTGCACATCCCTTTGTTAAGAATGGACTAACACCAAAAGAAGCAATTGATTCCTCTTTCAGTTTCACTGTGGATAAGAGACTTTGAAGGTTAATGTGTGTTAGATTAATGTGAAATGGATCCTATCGATCTTTCATTACTTTATGCTGATCCTTCACCGAACCAGACAAGATGAATTTCACTGTCACATGGGATACAGAATGTGTACTCAGCTGATCACCCTTCTTTAGTAAAAGGTCTCTGAACCTGGGTAAGTTATATTGCCAAGAAGCCATGTTCTTGTTTAGTTTAAAAATAACAACAGAAGCTGCCTGAAGGCAGAATTTCATTAGAGACTATGTGAAGATCAGTGGCAGAGCTGAATCTAAGAGGAAAAGTAACAAACAGCAATGTTTTGAAAACTGGCCAAAGATACCAACCAACCTGTTGTAACTTCAAGTGCACCTGCAGATGAACCTCCTGTAAATTCAACTATAAGAAGCCTCACTACTTACTGAAAAACTTCTGCTTGCAAGACCATTTTACTTCATTTTCAGAAATAATAGGCCTCCTATGAAAAAGTGATTTATTCAATCATAAATTGTAATCGTGTTTATTTTCTTCATTCATATCTAACATTTGTGAGTATTAGTGAGTGCATTGAGTGAGTAAGTCTTTGGGGAAATTGTGAGGTAATGAATAATCTTGTTTCATCTTAAACTTACAAAAAAACTTGCTACTTTAGTTATTAAAATTGCAACAAACACTCAGATGTTAAGAAAATATATACATCCTGCAGATAAAACACTTTGATCATGGGTAGTGTGAAAACACATAAATCTCTCTGTGATACAATACTGTTCCACATCATTTAATTTTGTTGCACACTATTGCCTTTGCCAGTCTTATAGTTATAGGTTTTATCATCTCCCTTTTTAAACAGAGATGTACATTTTTCAAAGCTGCAGTCATAGAGTCATACAGCATGGAAACAGACCCTTCAGTCCAACTGGTCCACACCAACCATGTTCCCAAAGTAAATTAGTCCCACTAGCCTGCATTTGGCACATATCCTTCCAAATCTTTTCTATTGATGTACTTATCCAAATGTCTTTTAAATGTTGTAACTGTATGTGCATCCACCACTTCATCTGGTAGTTCATTCCACACATGAACCATTTTCTGTGTAAAAGAGTTGCCCCTCATGTCCTTTTTAAAACTTCCCCTTCTCACCTTAAAAATATTCCTTAAAAAGACCCTTTGCTATTCACCTTATCTATGCTCCTCATTATTTTATAAATCTTTATAAGGTCACCCCTCAACCGCCTATGCTAGAGTAAAAAAAGGTCCCAGCATAAACAGCTTATTTTTATAAGTCAACATGCTAGTAAATCTTTTCTGAAATTCTCCAGTTTAATATATCTTTCCTATGGAAGGGCAACCAGAAATGTACACATTACTCCAGAAGTGGCTTCAACATGCTGTCCTAACTCCTATACTCAAAGGTCTGAGCAATGAAGGCAGGCATGCTAAATGCCTTCTTAACCACCTAACCTACCTGTGATGTAAATTTCAAAGAATTATGTACCTGGACCCCTGGGTCCATCTGTTCTACAACACTATCCATTCCTCTGGCATCACCCCCATGTCCAAAGTATCTACGGTTATGGAACTCCCACTAGTATAATGTCTGCAGCATGGACAAATCAGGAAAGAAAAAGAAAACACTGTATATTTCTTTAATAAAATAAAAATAATGTACCGGACAAGATTAACCTCTACTCCCTGATTTTAGTAACGGTGGAGCATAAGCGTCGGTCTTTACTGTAAGCCTAAGCTCTGGAATTCTCTTTCTACATCGCTCTGCCTCTTCACTTGATTTCTACTTTTTAGATGTACCTAAAAGCTTTTCTCTACAACCATACGTTTGGTCATCTAACCCAATATCTTCCTATGTGGCTTGGTTTCATAGCTTGTTTTATAATACTCCTGTTAAGCACCTTAGGATTTATAGAGTTTTCCCGCCAACAATGTACTTTACCTGATACAGCAATGCTCATGTTATCCCATGTAACATAAGAAACTAGGACATGGATCATGTGGTATTGAAACCAGTCAACAGATGTTTATTACAGTGCACAAATGTATACAAATATTATGTTCACAGGGACATCAGTGTCTGTGCTCAAATTAAGCTACTAGGCTACAAAAAGCAGCATATTTCAATTAGTGTGTCGTACTTCAATTGGTCCCCCATAAGATGGCATAGGAGATTTTAGTCACACAGGTCTCAGTGTTGATATCATGAACATGGCAGACAGATATACTGTATCTCTTAAATATATGCTAATATACTGATTATCAGACATAACACAGTCGGGACGTTTTGTTACATTAAAGGCATTATATAAAAGTCGATTGTTTGTGTTGACTCAGATGCTCTAAAAGTTTTGTATTCATAATAAGTCTCACAATCTGAAAATGTGCATAATTGCCATGTGAACTGTCAAAATAAAACTTGTGGTAACTTACAGATTTAAAACATGGTCTGCATTTTGCAAATAAACTTATTTTATGCACATGCTTTCTACTTCAATTAAACATTGCTGTTACTTTAATTTCCTTTATTTCAGTCTTTGCCATTTTTGAATGCATTTGGCAATGCTCCTGAGACAGTAATATCCACAGAGAGCATACCTTTAATCTAGTTTAAACATAAATATTGAAGATTGCTAATTAGTGGTGGCCATTGAAGCTAACACATCAGATGAGTTAAGGGAATCTTAATGTACAAGAGAATAAAATGCTTCGGCATAATCTGCAACCTCCAACCCTCAAAGAACTGAGCTGTAGAATGGAGTAGCTTATCATGCTTTTAATAAGCTACAGTTTAATGCAGTATCTTAGGAACATGGCACATCTAAAGGCTATTGCACTGACACAAACTCAAACATAGACATAGAAACATACATCATCATCAAGTATCCAATCTGGTGTAAATTTGGTCAGATTGTGATAGCAAAAACTAAAGCAGCTTTTAACTATTTCTAGTCAATTTGTTTTGGTGTTGTGAATGGGGAATTAAGACCAAGCACAGTATTCAGGTCAAGAGGTGTTAGATGATTGGAGATAATCAGTGTCAGGCAGGGGAAGGGGGAATGGCAGGTGGCAAGTAAAAGAGCAAGGGAAAAAGGAGAGGAACAAAGAGGTTGAGAAAGAGAAAAGAGATAAGAGAATTCAGGAAGGAGACAAGAAGAAAGGAAAGGAGAAAAGGTTTGAAGTGGAGAATGGAAAATGGAGAGAAAGTGGGAAGCAAGAAACAGAAAGAAGAGGCATTCTTAAGGTATATTTAACAGAAGGAATAAAATAAACTGGAAAATGATACAGATGAAATAGAAGATGGAACAAGCAGAAGTGAATGGAATGGAAAAAAACAACACAGGTCAATAGTCCCAGTAAAGGGAGGTTCAAGAGTTTGAAATCTTGAATTGAAAAGGGGCAAGGAATTACTGTCCTTGCGGAGTATGACTTGGACTGGTGGTTATCATATTTGTTCATGGTGGTTTTCTGACATTGTCACTATTAGATTATGGAGTTGATCCAGCTCAATTGCAGCTTCAATCTGCATTCAGCTTTAAACAGCCGAACTTGTCAAGGGGAATTTCAGTTTTCAAATATGACAGTGAGCATAAAAATATATAGTTAATAAGGAAACTGTAAAATAAGAATCTTTTCTGTTGAATGGAAAATGACTGACTAGAGACATTCTATTTTGCAGTGGAATGCTGTATAAACCTTATATAGAGGAATCAGATGTGGTACAATCCCCACAAGGAAACCAGAAACCAAAATGACTAAATTTCCTGAATGAAAAATTTAGCAACAAGGTTCTACTTTTTAGTCATTACTTTGTCATGAATCAGAACCTACACAAATTAAACATAAATTAGCAGGCATATTATGGTATACATGAATTATAAATTACAGACAGAAAAGCACTTAAAAGAAAGAGCATCTCATAAGAATAGAAGCATTCAAATCACTTCATGCACAAGTGTGTCACTATATTCAATCTCACAGTCTTTCCAACTTAGCCTCTGGAATGTAGGATCTCAATGGATTTGGTCCTTGAGTCACCCACAAAATGTATTCCATCTGAATCTCTAGGAGTCAGTTATCACCTAAATAACACACTATTTAGGTAAGATTGTGATAGTCTTAATGGTACAGACTTCCAAGAGACTCCTTTATATGACTCCTTTTATTAATAAATCTCATTAAATGGTTTAGTCAGCTGTGGCAAAAATGAAGCAAAGCCTAGAATTGTCTGATTCATAATCCCTGATCTAACACTGTCTTCAGCTTTTTGTCCCTTGTAGATATACATATCCTTTTCCTGCTGCAGTCCTCCTTTGTATCAACAGCAGTACCTTTTTTTGGCTGTCTTCTCTGCGTCTGGCCAAATGCCATTTATTAGCTTCTTTGCTTTTAGTACTTTTTCCATGTCATAGTTTGTCAGATCACATAGGTCTTTTTTTTAAATATTCAATAAAATTACAATTGTGTATTTTACAATTGTTGCAGATTTGTAAATGTTCTTTTCAAACATTTTTCAGAACAATTACAGATTCTAAAGACATTTTAAAACAATAGCAAATTATTTTTTAACTGTAAAAGTAGACATACACTCACCAGCCTTTCCGGATCATAGACTACCCTCTTATTAGAGAGAGACAACTGGTGGTTGCTTCACCTGAGGGTCACCACATTTCAGGAAAGGGGAGAGGTTGAGAAGGAGAATACTTCATGGTAACCTCAGTTGGTGCAGGAATTGAACACGCTGCTGGTATCACTCAGTATTACAAGCCAACTGTCCAGCCAACTGAGCTAACCAAACCCTTCTTACTGTACTGCTCTGGAGTAAAGATCATCATGGACTTGGAAAAGCTGTACCTTTTTATTTTATCTGTACTTTTGAATGTGGACTGAAATGGGAAAATGATTCATTTAAAATCTATGGCTTATGGTAGGATTCCTGCACATTTTAAAAGCAAGTTATCTGACAGCCATTGTAAGTGTTGTTGATTCAAGCAGCAGGGAATGCCTAGTTACAGACATGCAGAAGCTGAAGGCTGTGAATGAATGGAGATTAAGCTGCGTGTTGCTAGCTAGATGGTCTATGAAATGGTAACCAGTTATCAGTGATCAAGGCCTCCTGTCTGCCAATAACTGTGCAATTGGCTCCCAGGTAGTTTGGGGTGTGAATGCTTGAGGGAGAAGTCATTGGACCTCTGGAAGCAAAAGAAGTATATTTCTGCTCTGTAATAAAAATTTTCTCAAGCATGAAGATAGCCAGTTTATTTCCCCACTTCAGTTGTTGTAATCTGTAACATTTAATTACAAAGTCAGAGATCTTTATAAGTGTGAACAAATCACCGTGTGCCTCCTGCAAACAAGTGACAGTATCTGGAGAAGGAAGATCAAGAAACAGTCCTTTTGACGATCAAAACACTACCTCAGCAAATGCTGAGAACAGGGACTACTGAACAGTCCTCCCACTCTCTCCCTCTGCCCATACCAATGTTTTTTGAATCTGGCTGTTTTTAGCTATATGTGTGTGGAGGGGGGAAGATTATATTTTTAAGTTAGAGTTAGAGTTTTAACCATTTGAATTAGATATCTGAAATAACTCCACAGAGGTCATTATCCTATCACCAAGTCACCATTTATTTACATGTGCTTGCACTTGACACCTGGTCCGATTTCCTAAGAGACAACTCTCCGAGTGAGCAGAAGATCTTACACTCCTGTTTATATCTGTCAGCCAGGTTCCCTGATTGAACCAAATTAACAGCCTCAATCGGGGAACTCATATTCTATAAATCCACCTGGCTGATCTTGTTATAATCACTCCAATGTCAATGATTCAAAATTGTTTACCTGTAACTAGAATCCATTTATTTGTCCTAAATACTGATTCTGTTAAGTACAGAAACCTGGTCCATGTGCTCTGTCAACCTAGATCTAAAATACAGGAAAATTAGGGAGCTTTTGCAATTTTTAATTAAGGTTTTTAACTTTTATGATAACTCTGGGAATAGGACGGTTTGATTTCCAGTGCGCTAATCCAGTGAGGTGTAACAGAAAGCATTTTATATTTATTTTTGTGAAGGTGCCAGCTAGTTTATTGTATCTTGGTGGGCATATTACTCATGTCTGTCACTGAGGTGTTCAAATTATCATCAAAATATTAACTACTGAGAAATCATATATGAACTTTTATTGTGTCAAGTTGGAGTTGCAACTTCAACAGAGAAAATGAGAAACATAAGGATGACAGAAGAAGACAGTCAACAGTTAAAGAGAGCAAATGAAAAATGACCAATAAACAATAATAGTAAGAAAATTGCTGAGCCAAATAAGTAGGGAACAAAATAAAAAAAATGAAAAGCAAACAAAATGAAAATAATTGCATACAGAAAGTACAGGGATTATAAAGCAATTATAAGAAGAAAATTACTTTTTTTTAATGAGGAACATGATGGACGAGCAACTAGTGATTAATATGTTTGGACTTGCATGAATGTGAGTCTGGTAGTGCACCTTACGTTTGGGAAAAGTCTCAAATTCATCTATCCCATGAGCTGTCAGCAAATATTTTACCAGCAAATTGCAAATGAAAATCAGGCATCTGTAACACCTGACATAAGAGATGGCTTTAAGAAGAGTAACTGTGATGGTGGCAGGGAAATGTTCGTTTAGATTTGGAAGAGAATGGTTGGCTTGAGAGAAAGTGATGCTGTGTGAAGTAGACACGAGATGTAATTGTAGAAGTGCATATTGGCATTTCAGATAGGGTTCAGATCTTTGTGCATTTTTCCAGGAGGTTTGACTCTGGAGGTGGCACCCATTTATATAACTTTGGAGGAGGTTTGCTCACTGGTGCAACTTGATCCTGTGCCACCAAAGTTACATAGCAGAAGTGACTCTTACTGCTGCACAGAAAATAACTACACTTGTCCAATTTCTTGTACAGGGTTATTCCCAAGAACCACAAGGAACAACTTGGTTGTCAAGACAGTATTCTGTGCAAGTATTATCAACCCAGTCACAAGAAGCCATGATTCCAGCTCAGCTCACTTTACAAACTTGCTTGCTTAGTTGTCTGAAACACCCACTATATTTTCATAATTACTGTATTCTACAAGTTATTAGGCCTATTAATTCCACCCATGTATCTTTCCATTCACTGTGCGTGCAGCTTCCGTGTTATGACAGGCATAGCTCTCTTGCACATGAATTCATGACAAAAAAACAGAGCTGTCATGATGCATTTACATTTTATCCATCTAGTGACACAGGTTTAGTTATAAAGGGGAGGCAAAGGCACAACAATGAATGTCTGATGATGGATATCCATTACAATTACATTCTTGTTCAGAACACCAGTGCTGTATAGGAACACTATGATAATTCTTGCAGAACAATAAGGTTTGGAATTGAGAGAGAGCCATTGAAATGCTTAAAGGAAGTCTTCATTGTCAGGTCTGGAATAGCCCAGCATCAAGCATTCATTGTGGTCTCATGAGTTGTGATGGTGTTTTGTGTGCTTCATGACATTATAATGGGGAAGCATAGGTGGCAGATGTCCTAGAGGATGTCAGAGAGCCTAATAAATACTTTGCTTCTGCTTTAGACCTGGCCATGAAGGAAATTAAATGTGTGCAGTGGCAATGACTGCCTGTTATTTCCTGTTCTTATTCAAAGCATTCGCATGATCTATGTACGTGGACTCCAAGTATCTTTAGCTGTTCATTGCTTCTAGCTTTTCACCATTTAGAAAGTACCCTGTTCTATCCTTTTCAGGTTCAAAGTCCCTCATATTTCCCAACATTGAATATTTGCCACAGTTTTGTCCACTAAATTAATCTATCGTTATCTCTTTGTAATTTTGAGTAAGTCTGTTGACACTGCGGAAACCCTCTCAGTATGCATGTGCAAAGCGTAAGTGTGGTATTCCTGTTAGTACTGCCACATCATCCCATTTGCTCACATTTATCTTGCTTACTTTTGGTGCCATCATATTTTTTAATGGCAGAGCATTTCACATGTGCATGAGCAGAGCTTGTGCATGCATGATGTGAAACTTCTGGGAGGGTCAGGAAATAAAAATGTAATTCTATGCTTCTAACTACACTGTTTAGCAATCTGTCTAACTTCGTAAGAGAAAAAGTGAATGGGTGGTTTATTCCATTGTCTAGGATTTACTAACTACATTAAATTGATGGCATGCTGCCTCACAGTGCCAGAGACCTGCGTTCAATTCCACCCTCCGGCAACTGTGGGGTTTGTACATTCTCCCCGTGTCTGTATGGGTTCCTTCCAGGTGCTTTGGTTTCCTCCCACAATCCAAAGATGTGCAGTTAGTTGGATTGGTCATACTAAATTGTCCATAGTTTGTGGGGATGTGCAGGCTGGGTTAGCCAAGGGACATGCAAGGTTACAACGATGAGGTGGGCTAAATGGGATGCTCTTCAGAGGGTCGGTGTGGACTCAATAGGCCAAATGGCCTGCTCCATAAACATTGCACAGGCATTCATCACTTTCCTTACCTGTTCAAAAAGTTATTTTTCATCCAGTATGAATTACAGGTAGATCGGATAATGAAGATGGTGTTTGGTATGCTTGACTTTATTGGTCAGAACATTGGGTAGAGGAGTTGGGAGGTCATTTCGTGGCTGTACAGGACATTGGTTAGACCACTTTTGGAATACTGTGTGCAATTCTGGTGTCCCCCTTATAAGAAGGATGTTGTGAAACTTGAAAAGGTTCAGAAAGAATTTACAAGGATGTTGCCAGGATTGGAGGGTTTGAGCTATAGAAAGTGACTGAATATGCTGGGGCTATTTTCCCTCGAGTGCTGGAAGCTGAGGGGTGACATCATAGAGGTTTATAAAATCATGAGGGGCATGGATAGGGTAAATGAGCAAGGTCTTTTTCCTGGAGTGGGAGAGTTAAAAACTAGAGGACATCGGTTTAAGGTGAAAGGGGAAAGATTTAAAAGGGACCCGAGGGGCAACTTTTTCATGTAGATGGTGGTGCATGTGTGGAATGAGCTGCCAGAGGAAGTGGTGGAGGCTGGTCCAATTAGAACATATAAAAGGCGTCTGGATGGGTATATGAATAGGAAGGGTTCAGAGGGATATGGGCCAAATGTTGGCAAATGAGACAAAATTTAAGTAGGATATTTGGTCGGCAAGGATGAGTTGGACCAAAGGGTCTATTTCCATGTTGAATATCTCAATGACTCTACTCCTTATAAATCCATAGTGGCTACCTCTTATCAGCTGAGACCAAGGCCACGAGTCAACCTATAGACTTCACAAAAGACTTTATGCTGACTTATCTATATTTCACTTGTTTCCCGCTCACTATTTTCTTAAGTAAAGGATTGTAAGCATACATTTTTCCAATCTACATTTCTCAAATCAAGAGAACTTTGCGAGATTGTAGTTACAATATCTGCGATATTATTATTAAATCCGTTTAAAATTCTGTGATGGAAACCATCCAGACCTGGATCTTTTAAGATTAAATTTGTTTCCTGAGGAGTAGAGCTCATGGATCAGCTCTGGTATCATTCATGTTTGTATAATACAGTGTACAATAGCAACAGAAGAAAGACAAAACCTGCATAAAGGCAATAAAGGATGGGCAATAAATTCTAACAATTATTTTAAAAATAAAATGTGACATTTTATGACTAATTTTGACAAAAATATAAGACTCAAAGTGATTTTGTATGACATATGTATTAGCACACAATGATAAAGTGAGTACAATAAGCAGATAGCCTTCAGTCTTCTATCCTCTGTAAACTCACACCAAGTTTCATTCACCTATCATCTGTCTATCACTGACTTATATTAGGTTCCAGTTCAGCAAGAATCCAAATTTTAACTTCTAATTTTTGCATTCAAATTCCTCCACATCCTTGTCCCTCTTCTTTAACCTCTACCTTACAATAATCTGGAAAGCCTCTATTACTCCATTTCTGGCCTTCTGGAGTCATGGGCAGGAGTCAAGTTTGGTGCTTAAATAGCCCAGTTTCATTTTAAAATAACATTGCCAAAGTAACATAGTTCTGGCATTGACTGGATGTGGCAGGATGCAGAGCTTAGATCTGATCAGTCACTTCTGGAGTCGCTTAGCTCTGTCTATCACTTGCTGCTTATGCCAACTAGCATGCAAAAGTAGTCCTGTTTTGGTACCTTCACCAGGTCAACAAGTCATTTTTAGCAATGCTTGGTGGTGTTCCTGGCATCCCTTCCTGCAATCTCCATCCAACCAGGGTTGAATTTCTAGCTTGACAATAATGGTTGAGTGGGGGAATATGCCGATCAAAGGTCGCCAATTCTGCTGCTGTTGATAGTCCACAGCATATCATGGATACCCAGTCTTGAGATGCCAGATCTGTTTGAGGTCTGTCTCATTTAGTATGGTGATAGTGCCACATAACGAGATGGAGGTGGGACTTTGTCTCCACAAGGACTGTATGGTGGTCAATGCTGTTATGGACAGATACTTCTGCAGCCGGCAGATTGGTACAGATAAGGTCAAGCAGGTCAGGCAGCATCAAAGGAACAGGAGAATCGACGTTTCGGGCATAAGCCCTTCTTCATTCCTGAAGAAGGGCTTATGCCCGAAACGTCGATTCTCCTGTTCCTTTGATGCTGCCTGACCTGCTGCGCTTTTCCAGCAACACATTTTTAAGCTCTGATCTCCAGCATCTGCAGTCCTCACTTTCTCCACAGATAAGGTTAAGTATGCTTTTCCCTCTTGTTGCTTCTCTCATCACCTGCTGCAGACCCAGTCTAGCAGCTATGTCCTTCAGAACGCGATCAGCTCGAGCAGTAGTCCTGCTGCTGAGCCACTGTTGGTGGTGGACATCGCAATCCCCCACCCAGAGTACACTTTGCGCCCTACCATTCTCAGTGCTTCCTCCAACATGGAAGAGTGTTGTTTCATCAGCTTAGAGAAGGCAGTATATGGGAATCAGCAGGAGGTTTCCTTGCCAAAGTTTAACCTGAAACCATAAGACTTCATGGGATCAAAAGTCAATGTTGACAACTCCCAGGGCAACTCCTCCTGACTATATACAACTGTGCCACTACCTCTACTAGATCTGTCCTACTGGTAGGACAAGACATATTCAGGGATAGTGATGGTGGTGTCTGGGACAATGTCTGCAAATTATGATTCTGTGAGTATGACTATTTCAGGCTATTGCTTGACTAGTCTGTGAAACAGCTCTCCCAATTTTGGCACTAGCCCCCAGATGTTATTGAGGAGGACTTTGTAGGGTCAGTAGGGCTGTTTTTGCTGTTGTCTTTTCCGGTGCCTAGGTCTATAGCAAGTGGTCCATCCAGTTTCATTTCTTTGAGACTTCGTAGTGGTTAATATAACTGAGTGGCTTGCTACCTCATTTCAGAGACAAAAAATACTGCTGATACTGGAATCCAAAATAAACAGGCAGGAGACTGGAAGAACACAGCAAGCCAGGTAGCATCAGGAGGTGCAGAAGTGAACATTTCAGGTGAAGCCCTTCTTTAGTCCTGAAGTTCAGAGTGCTATGGGTCTATATGTAGGCCAGAACAGGTGCATAGATTTCCTTTCCTGAAGGGCATTAGTGAGCTAGATGGATTTTTCCAACTATCAATGGTTTCATGGAGAAATAACTGCACAGAGGCCAGTGCCTCCTCACCAAGTTGCTCTTTTTTTTGTGCACAGTACACTGGCTGTGGCCAGCCAGCTTGGAGTCAGTCCCCTGAATGGAGGAGATTCTAAATCCCCTGTTAATTCTTTTTTTCTCCACAGAGGCCGATATCCCGTCACTAACCCAGCCTTTATTTTTACATGGAGAGTCCTTGACAGTGATCCAGCTCACTCCGAGCCAGCTCTCAGAGCAAACAGGATTCCCTGACACACCTGTTTATTTATTTATTTATTTATTTATTTATTTGCGGTAGTGCTTTTTTTTCCCCAGCACCCATGTTGTGTGTGTGCAGGTGTGAGACACAGTGAAAGACACAAGGTGCACGAATTCTTTATTCAGTTTCCACCACCAGGAAGAAAGGAAACACCTGAGTGGCCAGGGACAAGCAGTGAAATCCCCTGCTAATTTTTTTTTCTTTTTTTTTTCTCAATGGGATGCTCTTCAGAAGGTTGGTGTAGATTCAATGACCCAAATGGCCTGTTTCCACACTGTAGGGATTCTGAAATAACTCCTCAGAGGCCGATATCCTATCACCAAATCACCCTTTGTTTAAATGTGCATAGTACTTGACACTGGTCTGGCTTCCTCAGAGTCAGCTCTCAGAATGAACAGAACCTCTGACACCTCTGTTTATTTTTTGTTTTTCTTTTAAATTTTTAATTTTTTTTCCCCACACTACCACCTAACTGTGGTAGTGCTTATATTTTCCCCCAGCACCCATGGTGTGTGTGTGCAGGTGTGAGACACAGTGAAAGACACAAAGTGCGCGAATCTTTATTCAATTTCCACCACCAGGAAGATAGGAAAACACCCGGGTGGCCAGTGACAAACACTGCCCTTGAAATCCCCTGTTAATTTTTTTTTTCCTTTTTTTTCTTTTTTCTAGTAACCCCCTACACAATACCGCCTATCCGCGGTAGTGCTTATTTTATTCCCAGCACCCATGGTGTGTGTGTGTGTGTGTGCAGTTGTGAGACACAGTGAAAGACACAAAGTGCACGAATCTTTATTCAATTCCACCACCAGGAAGATAGGAAAACACTCAGGTGGCCAGTGACAAACACTGCCCTTGAAATCCCCTGTTAATTTTTTTTTTATAGAATTGACACTCCAGTTTATTTTTTTTTAATTTTTTTTATCTTTTATTTTATATTAACACCCACACTACCACCTAAGTGCGGTAGTGCTTTTTTTTTACCAGCACCCATGGTGTGTGTGTGTGTGTGTGCAGGTGTGAGACACAGTGAAAGACACAAAGTGCACGAATCTTTATTCAATTCCACCACCAAGAAGATAGGAAAACACCCGGGTGGCCAGTGACAAACACTGCCCTTGTAATCCCCTGTTAATATTGTTCAGCCAGGGCTCCTAATTGGATTAGGTGAATAATCCCAATCAAGGATCTCGTAGTTAACAAGATCCACCTGGTTTGAATCACTACATCCCTTCACCCAAAAAATCTGGGAGGGACTGGTCTTTCTCTTGTAACCTTTCCTGTGACATTTTCATCCCAGGTCTGGTTTCTCTGGTTCAGACTTTCATTGGGGGGTGCATACTGTCGTCCTCTCTTATGTCTGAGCGTCTCTGGAGAATTTCCTCCTCTTCTGCCAGTAGCGGTTTTGAGGCTGCATCCATTTCAGACTTTGAGGTTTCCTTGACACTAGACAGAGGGGGAGCACCTACGTTTTCTGACAGACCTTCTGGCTGTTCTGAGGGGTCAGGTATGTTTTGCTCCTGTCCTGTTTGTGAGCTAACAGCTTTCAGTAATCCACGTATTTGTTCAGGACTGGATCACCTACTTGAACTTTGTAATTGACAGGACCTGACCTCATGTCAACCTCACCTCATACCCATACATTTCCATGGTTCCGGCACCAAGCTCCATCCCCTGAATTAAATTGTTTCTCTCGCTTAAGGGAGGCATTGGCATTCCTGCTGCCATTTCACACCTCCCCCCAGGTCTGGAAATATCAAGTTAAACCTGGTGCGGAGTCTTCTCCCCATCAACTACTCTGCTGGAACTATCATATAATGGAACAGGAACCAGGACAGTTTGGTATCAAGTGACGCTGTAGGCTGTTTCTTTAAGCCTGCCTTCAATGTTTGGACTACTCTTTCTGAGAAACCATTGGACAATGGATGATATGGAGCTATCCTTATGTGCCAAATGCCAATCGACTTGAGGAGATACTCAAACTCCTTGCTGGTAAATGGCATACCATTGTCCGTGACCAGTATTTCTAGGAGTCCGTGTATGGCAAATGATGCTCGCAGCTTCTCATTTGTGATCCCTGAGTTTTCTAAAATGAATGTTATGTGCATCCAACCACTTTGAATCTTCAATGACCAGGAATATTGAGCCCAAGAAAGGACCGGCACCGTCAACACGTAACCAAGTCCAGGGTTTACCCAAGCATTCCCACGAATGTGGAGGTGCCTTTGGTGGGAATTATTGTCCTTGTTGGCACTCTGGGCCAACTGCCCCAACAATGCAGTTATGTCAGCATCTAACCCTGGCCACCAGACATAGCTTCTTGCTAGCATCTTCATCTTGGAAACCCCTGGATGATCATGGTGGAGTTCATCCAGGGTCTTGCGGCAATCTTTACTTGGGACAATCACCCTTGCTCCCCACAGTAATATGCTGTCCTCTATGATAATCTGGTCTCACTGGGTCCAGGAAGGTTTCAATCTGGGTTGCAATGGCCCTTTTGTTTCCCTCATTACCCTCAGCTGTTTCAGTTTCACTAGGACAGGATCTTTTTGTGTCTACTGTTGGATATTTCCCACGGTGACTGGAACGGTGTCCAGAAAACTTTAAAGCAGAATGGACTCTTCCAGGGAAGGCACCACCAGTGGAGTATTTGCCAGTGGGAGGTAGCTCAAGGCATCCACATTAGCCACTTGGCTTCCTGGACAGTGTTCTACCTTGTACTTGTACACGCTGAGAATAAGGGCCCAACGCTGAATTCCACGGAAGCTATGGGCGGCACTGCCTTCTCTTCCTTCAGTAGCCCTAGGCTTGTGATCTGTTACTATGACAAAATCACATCTGTAAAGCTACTGTTGGAATTTCCTCACACCAAAGATGACCGCTAAATCTTCCTTAGTCAAAGTCCGGGAAGCATATGCTATAGGGCATTCCTCTTCATTAGGCCACCGGTGAGCCAACACTACCCTGATACCATACGGAGAGGCTTCACATGCCAGCACTACCTCTTGGCTTGTTCAAATTGGACAATACCTTTGATGTCAATAGCTGCTTTCTCACTTTCCTAAAAGCTACTTCTCAGCTATGTGACCATTTCCAAGGCTGACCCTTTTACAATAGCAGCTATAAGGGTGCCAAGATGGAGGTCAAGTTATGAATGAATTTTCTGCAATAATTCACTAACCCAAAGAAAGACCGAAGCTCTGATACAGACATGGGAGCTGGGGCTCTTTTCATTGCTCTCACTTTCTCTTTCAATGGGTGTAACCTGGTTTTGATTTCTCCGTCACCCAAATAGATCCCTTAGGGCACCTGGAACACACATATTTCCTTTCTAAGGAGTAAGCACTATGTCCAAGTTCCCCAAGTGCTCTTTATTGGTCTCCCTGTTATTAATATGTCATCCAGATAAATGAAAACCTGGGGTAGCCATTGTAAAATGTTCTCCCTGGAGCACTGGAAAAGGATGCAGGCTGATGATACCCCAAATGGCAGTCTTGTATATTGGTATAAACCCTTATGGCTGTTCATTGTGGGATACTTCTGGGACTCTTCATCCAGTCACAATTGCAGGAAGGCATGGCTCATATCCAGCTTTGTCAAGGAGCAACCCCCCCCACAACTTTGCGTGCAAGTTCTCTTTGCCAGTGATCAGGTACATCTTCAGCGATGAGAAGCACCCTACTGCTTGCTTAAAATTCTCACCAAGGCGAACTGAACCATCAGGCTTCACAATCAGTATGACCGGTGCTGCCCAACCTGCACTGCACTGATTTGATGATTCCTTCCCTCGCCAGCCTCCTAATTTCTGCCTCCATTTTTGCCCGCAAGGCAAATGGTACTGAGTGGGTCTTGCAGAATCGCAGAATTGATTCCTGGTCAATATTTTTAAGTGACATTGGCTCCTTTGATTGTCCCAAGCCCTTCCTAAAAACGTCCCAAGTATTTCTCTAGGACTTCACTGAGAAAGCCATTTTCTAACTGAAAAACGTTCATCCAATCACGGTGAATTTTTCTCAACTAATTCTACACCATTAGGCTTGGGCCTGAGCCTCTTACTACCATCAATGGTAACTGCACCAATTGCTTCTCATAGGAGACTAGAACCAAAGTCGTACTCTTATTTTGCAATGGTTCCCCAGTGTATGTTCACAGTCTGGCTGAGGTCTTGTACAAACTTAAAAGTTGGAGTCCCGAGTGAATCTTGCTAAAGACAGATTCTGCAACCATAGATACAGCTGCACTGGTATCGACCTCCATGGGAACTGTGTGACCATTCAACCAATTTGGGTGTCGCTAAGCAATTTAATTGTAGCAACCTATATGTAGGAGGACTTTCCAGAGTGTGCATTGTCCTGGGTACCGGCCTAGGGTTTTCTTATTGAAGTCAGGCCATGCAGGACTCCTTTGCTGTCTCAAGTCCGCATACAGGCAGCAACTGCAATGGCTTGCCAGCTCAGATCCTGAAGAACTACTTAGCCACTTAGCTGAGGCTCGGCTTTGTTGTCGAGTTCTGCTGTGGGCTGGCTTAGGATCCCTCTGTTTGGGATATGCCCTGCATGAGGCTATGTGACTACCTATACTCAAGTGGTGTGTTCCCCAAGCTCAGTTAGTCAGATGAGCATGTCCAGTTCCATTAGGATGCTCTGCAGTTCCCATGCTCCACTTGCCACACTTTCTAATGACATAGCCAGCTGCAGTGCCTGTTTAACATCCATTTGGCTTCAGTTAGTAGGTACTTCTGTATGGTTGCGTCATTAATCACACATACCAAACAGTCTCTCAGCATCTCATTCAAGATTAACCCAAAATAAACATGCCTCTGCCAGTTATCTTGACCTCATCAAAAGTCCCAATACGGATTCCCCCAATTCTCTAATAGCTGAATAAAACTGATAGTATCTCAGAATTACAGGAGATTTGGGGTCATAATATTCCTGAACCAACTCTGTCAACTCCTGGAAGGTTTTTGTGTCTGGTGCCTCTGTGAAAGTTCAGCCCCTTATAATTGAAAATGCTGTGGGTTTGCAAGCAGTTGGAAGGATTACTTGTTGCCCCAGTGTCATTTGCCTGGAAAAAAATCACACTTTTTCCATACACTGGGCCCAGTCTTCGACAGCAGGGTCAAACAAGTCAATCTTCCCAAATAAAGGCATGGTGTCAGAAATGCTTACCCACAACTCCAAGATGACTGTTGCGAGTGAATGTTCTTCAGTCCTGTACTATTTTCTCCCATCACCACTGAAACAACTGCACAGAGGCCTGTGTCATGTTACCAGGTCATCCTTTATTTACTTATGCACAGTCCACTGGATGTGGCCAGCCAGTTTAGAGTCAGCCCCCTGAACTAGGGGATTCTAAACCCTCTGTTAATATGGTCAGCCAGGGCTTCCTGATTGGCCCAAGTTAACAATTCCAAGCAAGGATCTCATAGTCAACAAGATCCATCTGGTTCCAACCACTACACGTGGTCATCAGTAGATTCATAATTCTAGATATTTATCATTGCATTAAAATTTCACTATCTGCCAAGGCAGGATTCAAACTCAGCCCCCCAGAACATTAGCTGAGTTTCTGGATTAATGGTATAGCATTATACCACTTGGCCATCGCCTCTCCACCTCAAAGTTAATCTCTTTTAAAGAAACGTTACTGGTCCTTACTGAGATATTAATGTAAATTGGCAGTTTTATCATGGATTGTAATAGGACCAAGACCGCTCAATGTTCCCACCAATAGTGAGGCGAGAGAAATGAGAAATAAACAAGTGTTTGGAATTGAAGGCCGGTAAAGTTCACCGAGGGTTACAGAGCTGGAGGAGCGTACAAAATTAGAATGTTATTTAAGGTGAGACAAAGTTTTTACATCTTTAAAAAGTAGTCAACAGCTTCTGCCTCATATCATAATTTCTAGTTTTAAAAAACCTACCTTTCGATTTGCATTGCTTATAGTTAGTGTATACTGATTATCTGGTCAGTTGGAGTGAGAGAAATTTTATCAGTCATAAATAGAGGTTACAGAGCAAAATTTAGTATCCAATTATAATGATAAATGTATTAATTCAATTCCTCAATGAAAAGCAATTTAATAACAAACTAATTTGGAAGAATACCTCTGATAACAGATTTTATTAAAGGTTTACCATTAGAATAGGTACGTATATATGAATATTAAAATAGAATGTTAAGTCTTTATTATTTTTTAATGCTTTAAAAATGTGGCTTAATAACATCATCTTTCAGCCTTATTTGCACTATATGCACCTAACTTTTCTTAAAAGTACTTCTGACAAGCAAAACTCCCCTTTCAGAGCACTAGATAAATGTAGTGCAGATTGGATGGATGCAACTGCAAAGCTAATCAGAAACATTATGGATGACTGGCCCAATTTTTTCTTAGTTAGCTTATTTCTAAAATTGCTTGTGGCATTCCATGCATTTATGTAAGGACCTAAACCACTGAGAGGATAGGAAAATTAATAGCCATTTAATTATAATGTTCCAAAATGTGGCCACTTAAATATCAAGGGGAGGGTACAAGTCCCACCTACTACAGATGTTTGTCATGACATCTTTGAACAAATTAATTGACAATATCTGCAAGTTCCTTCGAGGAGAACTGCAAAGAGTCTGCCGAGGGATGTGAGGAGGGGATTTGGCAGGAAGTTGGGTGATGGGGTATAATGTGGGGAAATATGACATTGTGCAGTTTAGTACCAGGGTCCTGTGGGATAGTGGCAGTGTCTCTACCTCTGAGTTAGAGGTCTGGGTTTAACTCCCATCTGCTGCCCCAAGTTAGTGTTTCATTGTATTTCTGAACTATACTAACAGGAAACAAAATTCTTTGGATATTTGGAAAAGGTCCAATACCATTCCAATCAATTGGAATTCTTCATGAAGGTGCAAGGGGAAAAAGCCATAAAAGAATCAGATGAAGGGGCATTCTGTAGAAAGCATGAAATAAAGTTTGCAGTCCAATAGCCATCCTTCACTGGTTGAAAGTTTGGGCATTTTAGCTGTAACTTTACAGATTCCTGCAGCTTTTCCTCCTCCGACTATAACCTTCTCTGGAACCTCCGATTTTCACACTACCGTTGATGGCATAAGTTGCAATTATTTCCGCCCAGCTCTTGGAAGTTCTATACAAATCTGTATATCTCTCTACATTTCTCAGAAGCCAACAATGGTAAAGCTATTACCTACAAATCTGAAGGTCATGAATTCAGGATATTTGATATGGTACTGAGGGAGTGCAACATTGCCAGTATGAAATGCTGTTTCTAACTGGAGGCTGTGCCTGCCTACTCACGTAAAAGGAATCAGGAAGGCCAAGCTAAAATTATAAATATATCAAGAGCTATGTTGGGGATTGATTTATTTTTTCTCATTCAGAAGTCTAAGGCTAAATTTTCCAATTTTTCGGCAAAGTGTTTACTCAAGTCAGTTTCATGGCACCCATGTCTGCCATGCCCAATGACAACTCCTCTCATGCCATCTTCCAAAATTCACTTCATTAATTATACAACTAGCCCTTATGCATTTATGTTTGGAATGACACGAAAGCAAAGACATAATTGCTCACCAGTGTCAGGACTTTGCCCGACATTTCATTAATGCAATATTTAAAACCAAGCTGTTGACCATTTCAAAGGCTGCAAGCCAGGAGCTGCCCTTCACACTTTGTTCATGTATCATAATCCCCAAGGAAATAGACCAGAAATTCAAGTTAGCTTTTTGGTTTGTGAACAGGGACTTGGAAATGCTGGTGGACTCAGTGGTAGATAGGAGGCCAGTGCTGACATGCTACTGGACAGAGTCAGCCTGGACTGAAGTAATGTCCCAGGTCAGTTCAGTGACCTGGGTGAAATGTATTGCAGAGCAGTGTAATGAGAAGATTAATGGTTTTCTGCATTTCACAAGGGTTAAGTACACCATTTCCTCGCTGCTAACTTACACTCACAGGGCCACCACACACTCTAATTCTGCCAATGCGTACAACTCTCAATAAGGATCATAGATTACATCACAAAGATTAGATTAGATTAGATTAGATTACTTTACAGTGTGGAAACAGGCCCTTCGGCCCAACAAGTCCACACCGACCCGCCGAAGCGCAACCCACCCATACCCCTACATTTACCCCTTACCTAACACTACGGACAATTTAACATGGCCAATTCACCTGACCTGCACATCTTTGGACTGTGGGAGGAAACCGGAGCACCCGGAGGAAACCCACGCAGACACGGGGAGAATGTGCAAACTCCACACAGTCAGTCGCCTGAGGCGGGAATTGAACCCGGGTCTCTGGCGCTGCGAGGCAGCAGTGCTAACCACTGTGCCACCGTGCCGCCCACAATTTCCATTATTACCTGTATCATGTCCACTCAAAGGATTATGCTCAACTCATCCTCCCAAAGCACTAAACCTTCTGGTGGGGTGGCATACAAGGGCTGCTCCCAACAATTGCTCCTCAACAATTAATTAAAAAGCTGACTGGAGAAGAGCACGATCAATTATGAGGGGATGAGGAGACCTCCATGGCCAATGAACTCAGTGAGCTTCATGTTGCTGTACTGTCTTATTCTTCCATTACCACCAACACAGACTGATTCTTAACCTGCACAAGCTATTATCCCTCATGAACAACAAATTCTCTCTGTTTTCTTATGTGGATATTTGTGGCCCAATGTGTTGTATTTTAATGTGAGCAACACTGAAATTTGAAGTTTAATCTGGACCAGTGTGAAATGATGCATTTTGGGAGGTCAGTTGCAAGAGGCAAGTATACAGTAAATGGCAGGACCTTTAGTACCCTTAAGAGCATTGATATACAGAAGGATCTTGGAATGCAAGTCCATAGCTCCCTAAAAATGGCAGCACAGGGTGGTGAAACATGCATACGGCATGCTTGCCTTCATCTGTTGGGGCATTAAGTATAAAAGTTGGCAAGTCATAAAACCTTATGGAGGCTATATTTGAAGTATGGTGTGCACTTCTGGTTCTCACACCATAGGAAATATGTAGAGGCTTTGAAAAAGATGCAAAAGATTTTTATCAAGATGTTGCTGGGGTTGAAGTATATTAATGATAAGAAGAAGTTGGACAAACTTGGATTGTTAGTGTTAGAGCATCAGAGGCTGAGAGGTGACCTGATAAGAGTATATAAAATTATGAGAGATGCGGATTAGGTGGATAGTCTGAGTTTTTACCCAGATTGGAAATGTAAAATACTAGCAAGCATAGGTTTAAGGTGAGAGAGGGCAAGTTTAAAGGAAATGTGTGACGGAAATTTTTAAAAATGAGTGATAAGTGCCTGGAACGCACTGCCAGAGGAGGTGGTAGATGCAGATACTATAGTATGTTTAAGTGGCATTTAGACGGACCCATGAACATGCAGGCAATAGAGGAATATGGATCTTGTGCAGATTGGTGGGATAAGCTTATAATAGAATCAAAGTTGGCACAGACATGGTGGGCCAAAGGGTCTGTTCCTGTGCTATACTGTTCGATGGTCTGTTTCTAAAAGCAATGTGTGGAGATCCTGCTCGAGCCTCACCTGCACACACTTCCACATACGTTATGTATACGGGTACAGAATTAGTGATGATTCCACACATCTCTGGAGGCAAACGTTCACTCTATCACCTTTTCCAGGGACTGTATTGCTATTCAAGGCTGGGAGCTATACTCTGGGCAGTTCATATGTCCACTGTCCCCATAGTGCAGTAGTAGCCAAGAGAAGTTGCAAAATGCACTGTGTCTCTCAGCTTGTGTATTGTCCTAAATGATGTTCAAACATTTCAGGGCAACATAGCAAGAATACAAACTCTGAAAGTTGAACATTAACCAATGTTGGAAGGGTCAAAAGGCAGTGCTTCAGGATTCCTCTCAACCATCTGCCCACCATAATTGCAAGCATTCTAAAAATGTGATATCATATGCTGACTGAAGTCTTAAAAACTAACTAATTTTAACATCATGTGATATTAGTCTCCTGTCTCACTGACTGTTGCTTTTTACTTAATTGTTGGTTGAACCTGTAATGCATAGATGCTTAAAAGTGGGATCAGCTGAATATACCATGCATACAACCATATTGATAAGGAAACATTAATTCAGCAACAGAAGGCTCATGGACTACAAAACATAACCAGGTCTACATACACTTTAAACAGAAACTGCTTTCCATAAAGTTAATAGAAAATTATGCAATTAAATGAAGTCCAAACCCAGCTCATTCTTCCTGGAAGTGGGTTCCAATTAGGTTCTCACCAGCTCCTCTTAATTGATGATGCATTGATTCATAACGCTGTCTTGGATAGCTCTCCTGGTCAATATCCTTATCTCATCTTGAATCTCAGAAGATCAGAAGTCACGACTCCAGGTTATAGTTCAACAAGTTTATTTGAAATTCCAAGCTTTCGGAACGTTTTCAGATGATGAAGAAGCAGCGCGATAAAAGCTTGTGATTTCAAATAAACCTTTTGAACTATAACCTGGAGTTGTGTGGCTTCTGACCTTGTCCACCTCAGTCTAACACTGACACCTCAGGAGATTAGTCAATACTCCATTTTCTCTGCTTCTAAGATCAGCTCCAGCTGTGAAGGGCACAGCTTGCTGTGGTGATTCTCTGGGCTACACTGGAGAGAAACCATACATGTAAGTCTCATCCTAAAGAGGCCTATAGTCTGTTCCATTCTGACACTGGTGGAAAAGCATGAGCAGCATTGTATTTTCAGTCTGCATTATACCCTTAGCTTGTAATGAGGAGACTTAAGCAGCTCAGGCACAGGGATTGGTGGCTTCCCCAGGTGCAGACTACTTTGAAGTGAAACTGTGTTATTTTACAGCACTCTATCAGCAACCTGCAGAGTTTCTCAATAGAAAGGGTTTTGTAACGGTGTCATGTTTTCAGAGGACAGTCCTCAGCTCTGAGCGACCATCCCTCTATGGCCCAAGGACCTTGGAAGCAAGCAGGAACCTGTGAGTTCTCTAGTACATACACATCATGGCAGCCATAAGGATATTTGTGGAGACCAACAAAATCTGCCATTGATGGTCACATATAATCTGATGGAGTGGAAGCCTTTTCTGTTGATGAATTCAGCAGAACAGTGCCCATGGAGCATGCAGGGACTTGGCAAGATGGACAGAATTGGATAGAGGCCTGGTGAACCAAGCAGCAAGATGCTGCCACCAGGTTAGCGCTCAGAAGTTCATGTTGGGAATTGGCACCATCTAGTTTTTCAGGGAAAAGAAGAAATTGTAATCTGCATAGAAATCAGGTGATTTTAGATTATAATGGAATACAAAAAGTAGTTAGCACTTATTTGTGAGATTCTGATCTTGATGTCTAAACTTTCAGTGGAAAATTGAAAACTAATTTCTTGACAGCAAGAATTTTCTTTCTTTTTTTTGCCATTTCTTTTTTTTTCATTTCTTCTGCCAATCTTTCCTACATTTATCACCATTGCCATGCCAGTCAAGGGAGGGGAACATTCCAACCCCAATTTCAGGATCAAATGTACACAGTGCAAGCATAGCAGATTAAAAAGTCAGGGTAAATCAAGAAGGTGGGGAGATGTTAAAATTGGGTTCCAAAAGCACACGGAGCATTTAATCACATGATGTCACCTTGAGACTGATTAGCAAGGTTAGATATCATGGAATACAGGGAGAACTAGCCATTTGGATACAGAACTGGCTCAAAGGTAGAAGATAGAGGGTGGTGGTGGAGGGTTGTTTTTCAGACTGGAGGCCTGTGACCAGTGGAGTGCCACAAGGATCAGTGCTGGGCCATCTACTTTTTGTCATTTATATAAATGATCTGGATGCGAGCATAAGAGGTATAGTTGGTAAGTTTGCAGATAACACCAAAATCGGAAGTTAGTGGACAGTGAAGAAGGTTACCTTAGATTACAACAGGATCTTGGTCAGGTGAGCCAATGGGCTGAGAAGTGGCAGATGGAATTTAATTCAGATAAATGCGAGGTGCTGCATTTTGGGAAAGCAAATCTTAGCAGGACTTATACACTTAATGTTAAGGTCTTGGGGAGTGTTGCTGAACAAAGAGACCAAAGAGGGAGTGCAGGTTCATAGCTCCTTGAAAGTGGAGTTGCAGGTAGATAGGATAGTGAAGAGGGCGTTTGGTATGCTTTCCTTAATTGGTCAGAATATTGAGTACAGGAGTTGGGAGGTCATGTTGCGGCTGTACAGGACATTGGTTAGGCCACTGTTGGAATATTGCATGCAATTCTGGTCTCCTTCCTATCAGCAGAAAATTGTGAAGTTTGGCAGGGTTCAGAAAAGATTTACAAGGATGTTGCTGGGGTTGAGGATTTGAGCAATAAGGAGAGGTTGAATAGGCTGGGGCTATTTTCCCTGGAGCGTCAGAGGCTGAGGGGTGACCTTATAGAGCTTTATAAAATTATGAGAGGCATGGATAGGATTAATAGATAAAGTCTCTTCCCTGGGTTGGGGGAGTCCAGAACTAGAGGGCATAGGTTCAGGGTGAGAGGGGAAAGATATAAAAGCAGCCTAAGGGGTAACTTTTTCACGCAGAGGATGGTGCATGTATGGAATGAGCTGCCAGAGGAAGTGATCAAGGCTGGTACAATTACAACATTTAAAAGGCATTTGGATGGGTATATGAATAGGAAAGGTTTGGAGGGATATGGGCCGGATTCTGGCAGGTGGGACGAGATTGGGTTGGGATATCTGGTCAGCATGGACGAGTTGGATGAAAGGGTCTGTTTCCGTGCTGTACATCTCTATGACTCTACGACTCTACTCAAACGTACATAGATTCTCAAGGAACAGTCAGCGCTGCAGGACTCAACATACAGCATTATTCCCCTATGGAGAATTGACTTGGTTTATGCAGTACCACTTGAAAATGTGATATGTAAACAACTTTCTTCCACTGACTCCCCAATGTTACCAGTAAGCATATACTGGTAGAAAGGAAAATCCTTGCCTTGCAAGAAATCACTTTGCAAGAGATCTGCATGAAAAATGGTTTGGATCCATTAATCTCCAGATTATAAATCTATCCAATTCTACTGTGCCACTCTGCTTCATAAACAATTATACACACAAGCCAGCAACACAGGCTGAGACTAAGCAGCTAATCAAATCCCAAAACAAGACCAGTTGTGGGGTCAAAGGCTATCAGATGAATATTTACGAGATCGGTGCTTTGTTCCCATTGATGGATGGCAATACCTCATTGACAGTAATTACCATACATCTGCATTTTCTACAAGCTATTAAACCCAGTTGTAATGGATGAGTACACAATAACTGAAGTGCTAATTATCGAAGGCTAGGCTGACTGGCAGAATCTAGGCTGATTTTTGTTGCTGGGATGTTTCAGCAGTTCAGTATGCGAAGCATGCAATCTAATTTGTAACTTGTATCTGTTGCAAAATCTTTTGCAAATGTATATATGTAGTTATGTTTTCAACAGCTGTGAATCAGCTTTAAACTATGCACTGCCGTGATTAATCATTAATTTTGACATAATTTATAATGAATCTGGAAAATCTGAGTATTTGGTATTATTCAAAAATTACCAATTGGTTAGTTGTAATTATGTTACATTACATGAATTCTAATCAATTAAATCTGATTACTTTAGATGAAATGCTCAATCGAATGGGTTTCTGCTAGATCTAGATAAATTCAATTATGCTATTTTTAAAATATTTTAATAAGTAAATTCGCACAAGATGAGCAATTTGAGCCACTTTTTTTTGTCTATAACATATGATTTTGAGACCTTAATTTATGTCATGGCATTTATGTGGTTACATATAAGCTTTACTAACAGAAACTAGAAATGTTTTCTTCATTTGCCAATATAGCCAGTTTGATATTTTATCGCTTTTAAGTTTGAAATGAAATGATTCATAAACAGATTTCTTTAATTAAACAAAAATATTGATTTATTGTGAAAATAAAACTGACACCATACAGACATGTGAGAAACAAAGCTTCAATAATTTCAGTCCGAGACAAGATCTGAATCAGAAGTGTCATTTATTTCACACTTGCAAGTGGGTGTGATGTCCTGTGCCTATAAGGCAGAGGACATACACACTGAATTCAACAAATACTCGATATTTATATAATTTGGTCCTACATATTTTTTCTTATTTCATTGTTTCCCCCCCTGTTTACATCCTCCACTTCCCTAAGACTGGCCCCATTACTCCTGTTTATCTCTTGCCTTATCTGGCCTTGTCTGTGACAAAATGCTTATATCTGGCCTCACAAGGCTGTTTGACCTCATCCCATCCTTTGCTTACCATTATCTACTCCCTCCATCTGTGCTGCCTCTTACAGCATCTTATCACTAAGCCCTTTTAATTGGGGTTTGTTCCTGTGTTTCTGTAAAAGTGGGAAATAGATGTTTATACCTACTGTTTGTACAGGCATATCTAGCTTAACTTCATCCCCCCACAACATCTTATCTATTTGCCCATAATATCTACCATTGTTTTGCTGTCACGTTTCATTCTGGCATACAATTTTAGCTAATACAAAAACAATTATATATTTCCTCCACATCGTTTCCATTCTTGTTGACTCAGCTCTTGGCTAAAACAATTACACACTGGTGTGAGTTCATTTACTTTGTAAAATGGAATTGCAGAAGTAACATTAATTTACCTATATCCCACAGACATAAAGCCAATCAGCATACTGTTTAAAACATGAAGGCTTAAATGTCAACCCTTCCAAATACCTCAAAACACACACACAAACACACACCAATTCACATCAGGAAAGGGGGAAATGGATTTCTCTCTGCAGAGATTCACTTTAGGGAAAAATAAAAACAAAAAAATCTCTTTTGTCTAGTGATGGTTATTATTGAAGGCAAAAGGATAAGGTGTGAAATGTACCAGTGACTGTCAGGCTGGCATTCAGGGGTTGTGTAGATGAATGTTTCCAAACCTGGGCAGCAGTTTTTGGGATCAGAAACAACTGAGGACTCTTCTGTAAGCTGTTCAAGAGATCAGGTTTCACACTGGATTCACAGCAAGAACTTTTTCAGGCAAAGAAATGCTAAGATGGCAAGTTGTTTCCCTTCAGCAGACTGATCACAAACTACTCCAAACAATATTTAAAGTAACCTACAACCTGACAGTTATAAATCCAGGCAAGTGATCTCCAATAAACAATTATCACAAGATATCTGACTACTCATTTAAACATTTTTATTGTTGTTGAACTCTCAAAAAAAAATCCAGGTGTCCACAATCCTTCAACCTCAAGTCCACAAAAAATATTAAATATAAAGTCTTCAAGACATGAACAATGGTGATGTTCCAACTCTTTGGCACATCTGTACCGATTATCTCCTAATTTTGTAGAGGAATTATATGTAGAGTGTGGGATCCATGCAGGATTATAACTAGCAAAAGGGAATTTACTTTGCAGAAAAGGAAAATTTTACTGAAGAACTGGAAGGAAACCCTAATAAAGGGTAAAAATAATTTGGAAGATTATTATAAACCTGTAGCTACTATAAATCAATAATCATCTCCTCTATGTTCACTCATACATTTAGCTTCTAAAAGATGAAATCTACAATTGACAACCTAAGCCAAGATCTATTGAAGCCTTTATTCCACCATTTCTCGAATCAAGAAAATTCAAATAAGGTCTCTAATGAGAGAACCAGCCAGTAGATTTTACCAGCTTTTTGGAGATGCACTGGGAATAAGAAAAATATCATTGGTAAAATACCAGTATCACAAAATATTATCAACAAAGGAAACTGGTGATGGGAAGTCAATTAAACTAACAACATTGTAAAAGGAATAAGAACAAGAGGACATAGATTTAAAATGATATGCAAAAGAAGTAAATGGAAAAAAAAATCACTCAGTGAGTTGTTAGGGTATGAAATGCATGTCCCGGAAATGTGATGGAAGCAGTTTCAATTGAAGCATTCAAGAGGGCATTGGATAATTATCTGGGTCAAAAGTAATATGCAAGGGTGTGGGAAAAAGCAAGAGATTGGCACTAAGTAATGATCCTAGACAGGCACGGCAGGCCAGAGAGGGACAAAAAACTGCAGATGCTGGAATCCAAAGTAGACAAACAGGTGGCCACAAGAACACAGCAAGCCAGCCTAAAGAAGGGCTACACCCAAAACATTGGCTTCTGCACCTCCTGATGCTGCCTGGCTTGCTGTGTTCTTCCAGCTTCTTGCTTGTCTCCTATGATAGGCCAAATGACCTCCTTCTGCGCTGTAACCCTTCTGAGGTTCTGTGATTTTTTGAAGGGGATAGTTCCTGGTCAGTTCTGATCCTCACTATCATTTTACTGGCCTTGGGATGGGCCCTTGCTCCGTCATGAGAGCATTATACCGTCATGAGAGCATTATCTTTGAACCCATCAAGTCCTTTAAAATAAAAAAAATCTTACCTTTCCTAAGTGATCTTCTATAATCCATTTGAGAACTGGCAGCTCAACCACTCACTGTCCTGTACAATAGAGATTAACATGACTGGCACATGCTTAAGCCTCTTTGTATATTAAAATTGTAATTGGGATCTGATAACGGGCAGAAATTGGGCAGCCAATAGTTGAATTTAAATATTCATCCACCCATCGCTTGTGCAAGCCTGACATCTGTCCATCCCTGATCACCATATCTTCTGCTCACACAGGAAGTGGTGAAGAGGTAAAATCTATCTTCCCCTGTATGTTCTGAAGGATATTAGTGTTGAATTTTATTTTTTGTATTGTGCTGTAAAATTGTTCTACCTTCAATCAGTCTCTGCAGCGCAACTTAGCAAAACAGGATGGGGGTGAAGCCTACATCCTCCCACTTCCTTGTTTATTTCTGTGAAATTTCTACAAGCTTTTCTTTGGCTGAGGGGTGTTGAAACTGCAGTGTAGGGGAGCTGAAGTAATGTCAGTAAATACAGTCATTAGTCAGGATGCTTCAGCGGTTTTATTGTTCATATAGTGCATGTTGATTGAGCTCCCTCCAAGATGAACTAACTGTGCATCAGTAATGCCGATGATGTCAGTACTTATTGTTAAAGCAAACATTCAACAGATTAACAGAAATGAAAACAAATATAAAAGAGTATTAAGACTGAAGAGCTGTTATGTATTGTTCAAGGTAAATATGTGACTCAAACAGTTTTAAAATGCTAGAAAGTTGGTTTATTCATTCAGTCCAAAGGATTTTTACAAATTCATTAAGGACAAAAGGGTAACTAGGGAGAGAATAGGGCCCCTCAAAGAACAGCAAGGTGGCATTTGTGTGGAGCTGCAGAAAATGGGGGAGATACTAAATGAGTATTTTGCATCAGTATTTACTGTGGAAAAGGACATGGAAGATATAGAATGTACGGAAATAGATGGTGACACCTTGAAAAATGTCTATATTACAGAGGAGGAAGTGCTGGATGTCTTGAAATGCATAAAAATGGATAAATCCCCAGAACCTGATCAGGTGTACCCTAAAACGTTTTGGGAAGCTAGGGAAGTAATTGCTGGGCCTCTTGCTGAGGTATTTGTATCATCGATAGTCACAGGGGAGGTGCCGGAAGACTGGAGGTTAGCTAACGTGGTGCCACTGTTTAAGAAGGGTGGTAAGGAACAAGCCAGGGAACTATAGACCAGTGAGCCTGACGTCGGTGGTGGGCAAGTTGTTGGGGAGAGTCCTGAGGGACAGGATGTACATGTATTTGGAAAGGCATGGACTGATTAGGGATAGTCAACATGGCTTTGTGCGTGGGAAATCATGTCTCACAAACTTGATTGAGTTTTTTGAAGAAGTAACAAAGAGGATTGATGAGGGCAGAGTGGGAGATGTGATCTATATGGACTTCAGTAAGGTGTTCGACAAGGTTCCCCATGGGAAACTGGTTAGCAAGGTTAGATCTCACAGAATACAGGGAGAACTAGCCATTTGGATACAGAACTGGCTCAAAGGTGAAAGCAGAGACTGGAGGCCTGTGACCAGTGGAGTGCCACAAGGATCGGTGCTGGGTCCTCTACTTTTCATCATTTATATAAATGATATGGGTGTGAGCTTAAGAGGTATGGTTGTGAAGTTTGCAGGTGACACCAAAGTTGGAGGTGTAGTGGACAGCGAAGAGGTTACCTCAGATTACAACAGGTTGATGATCAGATGGACCAATGGGCTGAGAAGTGGCAGCTGGAGTCTAATTTAGATAAATGTGAGGTGCTGCACTTTGGGAAAGCAAATCTTAGCAGGACTTATACACTTAATGTTAAGGTCCTAGGGAGTGTTGCTGAACAAAGAGACCTTGGAATCCATGTTCATAGCTCCTTGAAAGTGGAGTCACCGGTAGGTAGGATAATGGTGTTTGGTAGACTTTCCTTAATTGGTCAGAATATTGAGTACAGCAGTTGGGAGGTCGCGTTGCGGCTGCGCAGGACATTGGTTAGGCCACCGTTGGAATATTACGTACAATTCTGGTCTCCTTCCTATCGGAAAGGTGTTGTGAAACTTGAAAATTTTCAGAAAAGATTTACAAGGATGTTGCCAGTGTTTGAGGACTTGAGCAATAAGGAAAGGTTGAACAGGCTGGGGCTGGTTTCCCTGGACCGTCGGAGGCTGAGGGGTGACCTTATAGAGGTTTACCAAATTATGAGGGGCACGGATAGGATAAATAGTCTTTTCGCTGGAGTCGGGGAGTCCAGAACTAGAGGGCATAGGTTTAGGGTGAGCGGGGAAAGATATATAAGGGACCTAGGGGCAACTTTTTCACGCAGAGGGTGGTATGTATACGGAATGAGCTGCCAGAGGAAGTGATGGAGGCTGGTACAATTGCAACATTTAAAAGGCATCTGGATGGGTATATGAATAGGAAGGGTTTGGAGGGATAGGAGCCAGGTGCTGGCAGGTGGGACTAGATTGGGTTGGGATATCTGGTCAGCGTGGACGGGTTGGACTGAAGGGTCTGTTTCCGTGCTGTACATCTCTATGACTCTAAGATTTTGTAGCTTTCAGTCTGTGAGCTAAAATGTGAGTTTTTCTTCTAGAAAGTCAAAAGGAACAAAGGGAGAAGCCTAATCCTCAAATTGTCAACTACAAACAGGAACAATGAAGAGCAATCATGCTACATGTTTGGAATGAATGAAGCAAATTTCAGAATGTTCTGATTCTGAATTACTAGCATCATTTTGAAAACCCAAACTCTGTTTTACTGGACCTGAAATGTTAACTCTGCTGTGTCTCCACAGATGCTGCCAGACCTGCTGAGTTTCTCCAGCTATTTCTGCTTTTGTTTCTGCTTCACTTTGGTGTTCATATTGGCTCTAACTCTACATGCATTCTTCAGTTGCCAGAATAGGCTTCTACGTACAGCAAGTATTTGACAAATAGGACATCTACACATCAGCAGAAGTCCCACTGTCTTAAGCAGTTGTTGTCACCTCACTCCTCTACTGCAGTGAGACCTTAGTATGCATTCGTAACAGCAGTAGCGGAATTCCACAAGCAACGTTTCCAATGTGTTCTCTGGATTCAATGCAAGGAACATCAAACAAATGCTAATGATCCTTTTGTAGTCAGTTCTACAAGTATTCAGGCAAAAGTCCTACAAAACTGACTATGATGTTTCTGAAAACCCTCTAGCTAACCTGACCCTTTTTTTTAAACTCAGCCAATATTTCCAGGAAGTCAAAGGAAATACTACAAAGGTCCTCTGTAGCTTTCCATGAAACACAACAGCTTGGCATTAATGACTGAGTTGAGATTGCCACAAATTGTTCGGAACAGCAACAACTTTTCCTTTAAACTGCATCATGCTTTGACTCCAAGCACCTTAATGAGAGGAAAAGTGGCAGCCGAGAAGGAAAGAAGAGAAAGTCAGTCCTGCACTCAGGGTCCCAGTAGCTCATGGAATGTCTTGCCCCACGTGGCCAGAGATCTGTGGACTGAGAATCAGCCTCTTTAGCCACATGCAAACCCAAAGCAAACACACCACAACCCTGAGCAGATGGCATCTTCTGAACAAGGGACAGTGTTATTGCATTGTCAACCTACACGATCCTTCTGCCACACAACTGTGCTGTGAATGAAACCTTAAGTAAAAGCGGTGTTCATTTAACAGAATTGCCACAGTATTGTTACAGAATAACAAAGCCAAATTTAGACCAAGAATTGGAAAGGTATTGCTAGCATTTGGCAGTACAGTGGCTTAGTGTGGTTAGCACTGTTGCCTCACAGTGCCACGGACCCAGGTATGATCCCAGCCTTGGGCGACTGCCTGTGTGGAGTTTGCACATTCTCCCCATGTCTGTGTGTGTCCCTTCTGGGTGCTCCCACAGTTCGAAGATGTGCAGATTAGATGGATTGGCCATGCTAAATTGCCAATAGTGTCTCAGGGGATGTGCAGGCTAGGTTGGTTAGCCACGGGAAATGCATGGTTACAGGGATAGGATAGTGGTGTGTGTCTGGATGGGATGTTTTTCAGAGGGTTGGTGTGGACTTGATCGGCTTCCATACTGTCGGCATTCTATGATTCTATAATAATCAGGGAGTGCAAGTATAAGATCTATAGGATTGATGGTCGCATAACTTTGGGACCAAGTGACCATGGGCCCAAACTGGTCACTAAATTAATCAGCAACTATCAGCTACAGGGAAAAAAAAGTGAAGACCAAGTCAAAGTGGTCACAAAGGTTTTATTTTTTTTAATGTATATTTCTTCCACTGTTCTGTACCTCTTATTTCTTGATTGTCTCTCTTTCTCTCGCTCCCCACTTTTAAATCACCTTTTTCCTCTCCTCTTCCCCCTTTGCTACCCTTCTCCCCTGTTTTCCATTTTGCCTCTGCTTCACCCATCCCCCCCATCCCCCACATATTTTGTCACATAGCACTGGCTTCAGCCTTGATCATTCACAGCTCCTAATCTCCCTATAATCTCTCTATGCACTGTCATTATCACCTCTTTATTGCTACCTTTGCTTCTGAAGCCATGACTCACCTTCTCTCAGCCTCGTATAAATACCTCCCTATTTCTCCCTTTTTTTAGCTTTGACATAGGGTCATATTAGACTCGAAATGTCAGCTCTTTTCTCTCCTTACAGATGCTGCCAGACTTGCTGAGATTTTCCAGCATTTTCTCTTTTTTGGTTTCAGGGGGAACCACTTACAGACAGACCAAGGGTTGTGTGTTGGAGAAGTATCAATCAGATTATCTGGCACCTTGATTTCCCGCCAGTGCCTGAAAACATGCACTTTACACTTCCTGGTATGACAACAGTGAAGGGTGTGAATACAACCCCTTTGAATCCAGTTCATGTTCCACAGAATATTCAGAAAGGTCCAGGGTGAGGTGTGATTTTTTTTAAAGATTTTTTTTTAGATTACATTACAGTGTGGAAACAGGCCCTTCGGCCCAACAAGCCCACACCGACCCGCCGAAGCGCAACCCACCCATACCCCTATATTTACCCATTACCTAACACTACGGGCAATTTAACATGGTCAATTCACCTGACCTGCACATCTTTGGATTGTGGGAAGAAACCAGAGCACCCGGAGGAAACCCACGCAGACACGGGGAGAATGTGCAAACTCCACACAGTCAGTCACCTGAGGCGGGAATTGAACCCGGGTCTCAGGCGCTGTGAGGCAGTAGTGCTAACCACTGTGCCACCGTGCCGCCCTAAGAACAAACACCTTGAAGCCACCCCCTCAGTGAAAGACTCACTGCAAACACTCATGGCAGAAGACTGTGCAGTGATTCAGAGATCCAGCCTGACCTGCAAGACTTATCTTTGTGGAAGAGAGTCAGCCCTACGTCAGAGAGATCTCTCACGATTGCTCGCTTACTTTCTTAGCACTCACTCACTTAGACCTAACAGTAAACTCTCACCATCCATGCCTTGCTGTACCTTTTAGTGCAGTCACACAACCAGGCAGTTTGCCTTGCGGTCACATACCTGACCACATGGAGCAGGACATTCCATGAGGTATTGGGACTCAGAGTGCAGGACTGACTTTCTCTTCTTTCCTCCTACAAAGGTGCCTACCTTTGAAGAAGATTAGCAGGAGTGTTAGTACAGGAAGGAGAGAATGAGAATGGAGATACAGGCCATTCAGCCCAAAAAGTTCACACCTACTCTCTGAAGAGCATCCCATCCAGACTTACCCCTAACCCTGCATTTCCCATGGCTAATCCACCTAACGTACTCATCCCTGAACACGATGGGCAATTCAGCATGGCTAATCCACCTACATTCTTATGAAGTGAATAAACTTTTGAGGATTGTAGATCTGGAGGAAATTACAGATATCGGACATGATCATAGAAGGATTTGAAAATAAAAATGAGACCTTTAAAACCAACATGGGAGGAATCTTAAGGGGGTCTGAATGCTAAGAGATGGAAATGTGTTGCTGGAAAAGCGCAGCAGGTCAGGCAGCATCTAGGGAACAGGAGAATCGACGTTTCGGGCATTAGCCCTTCTTCAAACGTCGATTCTCCTGTTCCCTAGATGCTGCCTGACCTGCTGCGCTTTTCCAGCAACACATTTCCATCTCTGATCTCCAGCATCTGCAGACCTCACTTTCTCCTGAATGCTAAGAGCCAGAGCAAGATTTGTGACAGAATCAGATGGGAAGTCTAGCAACACATATATTGATGCCGGGAGCATCTTTCTGCATCTTCTATGCATTTAATAAAAATGGCAAAGTGAAGTTTTCAATAGACAGTGGCAAGTTGCCAATCAACTCATTAGAATTCAGCTTCCAATCAAACCAAATTCACTTAACAAGCTAGACCTTGAGAGGTCAGAGTGGGAACCTGGCAAATTCAGCTTGTCACTGGTCACAAGGAGCTTTCATGTTGCTCAGCATCAAGCAGCATTTTAGGACATGATCCATGGACCCCAGCTACCCATACGCCAATTTAGCATGGCCAATCCATCTAATCTGCACATCTTCGGACTGTGGGAGCACCCAGAAGGGACACACACAGACATGGGGAGAATGTGCAAACTCCACACAGGCAGTCGCCCAAGGCTGGGATCATACCTGGGTCCGTGGCACTGTGAGGCAACAGTGCTAACCACACTAAGCCACTGTACTGCCCAATGCTAGCAATACCTTTCCAATTGACAGACATAGTATCTGACATCTGGCGACCCCTCACAATCAGCATCGCTCTAACAAAGTACAGACCTACATCGCAGGGTGCACCAGCAACTTTCACTGAAAGGCTGCTGCAAGGACACTGCAGAGACAGGCACCCAGCTCACAGATTGACCATGCTGCATCTCACGATTGCTCACTTACTTTCTTAGCGCTCGCTCACTTAGACCTACCAGCAAACTCTCACCATCCATGTCTTGCTGTGCCTTTTAGTGCAGTCACACACCCAGGCAGCTTGCCTTGCTGGTCAGCAACCCTCAGTCAAAGGACCATACATCTTACTGTGTGGCAGTCTGCTACATCAATGTCACATCTGCTCCATGAGGGCCAGGAGTTTATGTGGCAAACACACTGTGTGCGCTGTATACAAGCAGCCGGGTTTTAGGGAAGTAGTCCTCACCAAAGTCGCAGAAGGCCCCCTTCAGTCAGGTGGTTGTGTTATTGTAAATCAAGGGCAGCCTCCAATACCAATCCAAGGGATTGGCCACAGTCAGGCCCCAGTAGTCCAGGAGGTGAGGACAAATATGATCGTGGAAATGCACAGCCACCCAGGGGCCTGGGCACCTCATGTCCAAGGTTGTCTGAATAGGTCTCTCAAGGGGTGGGCCACAGTCAGTCTGTTGGGGCAATCCATAGATTCTAGAGGAAGGAGGGTTGAGAGAGGGACAAGAAAGGCAGCTGCTCTGGGAAGGAGAGTCAGGAAACTGTTTTTCAGGATTGGGGGCTGCGGATTGGGAGAAATTGGGAGACAGTTGTGAAGGGGGCAACTGCATTTGTAAGCCGCAGCCAAAGAGCACCTTCCATCATGTTGGACATCAAAATATATGCAATGTAAAAGAAAATGGCTGTGACCAGTTCAGAGTGGGTGGAGGTGGAGCCTGCAGGACTCATCGGGGAGATCATTAAAAGGGAACAACATTATACATAAACCTATGCATTGTAAGGGACGCAGACACCGCTGGGTCATCCGTAATCGATCCCTGTTTGTGTTGCACCTCCCTGCTCCAGACATCAATGAACAATACAACTTCCATCACCAAGCCTGGACACAGAGGTTACAGAAAGAATAGGGATGTCATAGGACAAGGGGCAATGGTGTTAGCAGAACCCTATTGCCTCATAAGCATCTTGTTAATATTTCAGCAAACCAGGAAGACATTAAAATAGTCATGTAGAAAGGAAACATTGGCTTAACAATAAATGAGCTGAGGCATATGTGAAGACAGCAGTTCAGGCAGCATCCGAGGAGCAGTAAAATCTGCGTTTCTATGAAGGGCTTTTGCCCGAAATGTCGATTTTACTGCTCCTCGGATGCTACCTGAACTGCTGTGCTTTTCCAACACCACTAATTCAGAATCTGGTTTCCAGCATCTGCAGTCATTGATTTTACCCATATGTGAAGACAGACATTGTTAGGGAGTGAAATATTGACTTGGTGATGGAGGAGCTATAGGGTCTTATAGTCAAACATAACAACAACATTGTTATGACTGACTGAATCTCTGAGAATTGCCAGGGAAAGGAATTGAGTTGTAACCGGGGAATGGAATTTGTGGCAGGGACAAATATTTAGCACTCCCAGTATTTAGCTGAAGGAAATTTATACTGGATATTATTTAAGCAGCATGACAATCAGAGATAGTGGAATGGTTGAGAGAAGTAGCAATGAAATGGAGCTGAGTACCATCAGTACAGATGTTTTAGTTGACATTGTGTGCTCAAATGGTGCTACTTAGGTGCAGTGGGTATGTGTAATAGGTAAGCGTGAAATGTAAGGAGATCACAGATAGATCCATGATGGGCTCCAGATTTTATTTATTTTTAATTTTTTTAAATTTTTTTTCTTTTTTTTTCCGCGGAAGAGGGGCAGGCAGTCGGCCCTAACGACCCCCTCCACGGCCCACTGCCTGGCCCTGTTGATGGCCAGTTTGGCCAGACCCAGGAGCAGACCATGGGCTCCAGATTTTTTTTTTCACCTAAGTGCGGTAGTGCTGACACTTCTTTTTTTTTGTTGAATTCCCTGTGTTTTTTTTCTTTACCCCCACGCTACCACCTAAGTGCGGTAGTGCTTATTTTTTCCCCAGCACCCATGGTGTGTGTGTATACGTGTGAGACACAGTGAAAGACACAAAGTGCACGAACCTTTATTCAAATTCCACCACCAGGAAGATAGGAAAACACCCGGGTGGCCAGTGACAAACACTGCCCTTCACATCAAAGGGCAATGCTGTGTGATCAAAACAGTGAAGGGGAGGGTAGGGACTAAATCAAAATAGAGTTGGAGGGAGAAATGATGCACTCCACTCCCTGCGGCGCCCACCTCTCCCTGAACGACTCCAGGGTGTTGGTGGACACCGCGTGCTCCCTCTCCAAGGACACCCGGGCTCTATCGTAACCGCAGAAGAGGGGCAGGCAGTCGGCCCTAACGACCCCTCCACGGCCCGCTGCCTCGACCTGTTAATGGCCAGTTCGGCCAGGCCCAGGAGCAGACCCACGAGGAGGTCTTCAGACCTGCCCTCCCTCCTCCGTACCGGGTGCCCAAAGATCAGGAGCGTGGGACTGAAGTGCAGCCAAAAGCAGAGGAGGAGGTTTTTAAGAAAATCAAAAAGGGAGTGCAAATGCCCACACCCAATATATACATGGTCCATGGACTCCACAGCGCCACAGAACAAGCAGTTGGGCTGGGAGTCCGTGAACCACCACAATCTGCGGTTGCAGGGGACCACTGCGTGCAGCACCCTCCACCCCAGATTCCCCGAGAGAAAGGGGGAGGACTCCCGCGTAGAGAGCCCTCCACTGGGGAGGGCTCCAGATTTTTTTTTCTTTTTTTTTCTTTTTTTTTCTTTTTTTTCTATTTAACTGATCCCCTGTTTATTTTTTTATTTTTTTTAGGAAGATAGGAAAAACACCCGGGTGGCCAGTGACAAGCACTGCCCTTTCTGGACTGTGTTTATTTTTATTTTATTTTTTTTTATTTTAACCCCCACACTACCACCTAAGTGCGGTAGTGCTTATTTTATCCCCAGAACCCATGGTGTGTGTGTGCAGGTGTGAGACACAGTGAAAGACACAAAGTGCACCAATCTTTATTCAATTTCCACCACCAGGAAGATAGGAAAACACCCGGGTGGCCAGTGACAAGCACTGCCCTTCACATCAAGGGACAGTGCTGTGTGATCAAAACAGTGAAGGGGAGGGTAGGGACTAAATCAAAATAGAATTGGAGGGAGAAATGATGCACTCCACTCCCTGCGGCGCCCACCTCTCCCTGAACAACTCCAGGGTGTTGGTGGACACCGCGTGCTCCTTCTCCAAGGACACTCGGGCTCTAACATAACCGCGGAAGAGGGGCAGGCAGTCGGCCCTAACGACCCCTCCACGGCCCGCTGCCTGGACCTGTTGATGGCCAGTTTGGCCAGGCCCAGGAGCAGACCCACGAGGAGGTCCTCAGACCTGCCCTCCTTCCTCCGTACCGGGTGCCCAAAGATCAGGAGCGTGGGACTGAAGTGCAGCCAAAAACAGAGGAGAAGGTTTTTAAGGAAATCAAAAAGGGAGTGCAAATGCCCACACCCAATATATACATGGTCCATGGACTCCACAGCGCCACAGAACAAGCAGTTGGGCTGGGAGTCCGTGAACCACAACAATCTGCGGTTGCAGGGGACCACTGCGTGCAGCACCCTCCACCCCAGATTCCCTGAGAAAAAGGGGGAGGACTCCCGCGTAGAGAGCCCTCCACTGGGGAGGGCTCCAGATTTTATGGTGCAAAAGCAGGAAGATTAATGACTGTCAGTAATTCGTTACTTATGAGTGGATTAACATGACTGAACTAGTTCCACCAGTAGGACAATGGATGAGGAGGTGTGATCATTTATGTAAAAGGCTATAACGAGGTTTAAGAGAATTAAATGGGCTAGTTTAGTTTTGTCACAGTCATGAAGGATGCGATTTGTGACTTTGGTAAAGACTATTTCAGTATTATTGAATCTAATTGGAGGGGTTTAATTGTCGAGTTAAAGGAAAGTTGGGCATGATATCAGGAGCATAGACACATTAAAGGATTTTGAGCAGGAAGGAAAGTTGAAGGTGGAGGTGGAAGTTTGGAAGGACAGGGCCATCTGATGTACTTCCAGCATTCATTAATTTTGCTAATACTTTACAGCCTGAAGAATTATCTCAATGGCTTTGACTGAAGCAACATACTGTGTTTTCAAGCTTCTGTCAGATTACTAATGACTATTATTGAGCTGTGGGTGTACTGTCATCCTACAGTTCTGAAGTTTAATTATTCACATAGATAAAGCCTGAATTTCTGCTTTTGGCAGTTTACACTTATGGTTTCTACTGCTGTTCTGCCAGAGATACAGTGAAACTGCAAGGAACTCTTTTGAATTTTGAGATCATAAGTGATTCTCTTCCAAAGTTAACTGCAATTCCAGCAAAGATTTGTGTAGAAACAGATGGGGGTATTTTAACCCTCAATAGATGTGTTGATTGAATTCAAAGTGTGGTGCTGGAAAAACACAGCCGGTCAGGCAGCATCCGAGGAGCAGGAGAATCGATGTTTCGGGCACAATCACTTTTTTTGATGTTGATTGGAGTCAGGTTAAATGTTGAAATTTTAAAATCTCAAATTTAATTCCAGTCTGCTTACTTAGAAGTGTAGCAGAAACCAGACATGCAGTTAAGGGAGCCCATTCGCTTCCAAGTAGAATTTGTCAACTTAATGGTATATACTTTTATCCTGGTTTCCTACATTATGTCATGTTTCCCTGGTTAAGTTTTCCATGCCTGGGAAAATCCAGCAACTACAGGGAGGTAATGATAGCTTAGGGGAAAAAGCTAAGTGCCTTTGCAGCACTGCATGGGCGCCAATGAATAGGAGCAGCAGTCATTCCCCAGTGGCCCATCACCCATACTGACTACCTTTCAATGATTGGACCACTCACTCTCCAGATTCAGGGATAGTACACCCTCACCCCAAGTTCACACCAACACTGGGAGCTTTCTTTCTGATGGTTGTGAACTGCATTAGAGTGCTGCTGCTCAACAGCAATCCAAGCTTGTGAATCAGACAAGGATGCAATTTCAAACAAAAAGCATTTGCTTTCAAAGAATGCAGGGAAAGTTGGAACCCAGGTTTTTCCAACCAAGGCTGTTACCTCCCTCCCTCCCCTTCCCCTTCCCCCTCTGCCGCAATTGCAACACCCATCCCCATCAATACCAGAAGCCATATTTTTCTTTTATTTTTAAATTCAGTACCATTCCAATATATGAGCCAGAAGATTTTTGATTTCGGGAAATAGAACACAATTACATTAGATTGTCTGGTAAATGCCATCAGTATAAAATAGAACTGATATATATTTTAGGTTACAGTATTTTAAAATGTTGTTTTAGCCAGATTTCCATTCATTATTTAACAATTCCTACCAGCTATATAACCAGAGACATATAGCTGGTTATATGTCTCTCTCCTCCAACCCCCTTCAAATTTTACATTTTTAGGTTCCCATTTTTTGCTTCCATCATCCAGTTTATAGTCAAATTTGTAACTTCCACAGTAACCATAGCAACTGAAAGGAAGAGTAGACAGTAGAGAATCAGGTTGCTGTAGATTAGAGTCAATCTTCCTCCACTCTTAGCTACTTGGGGATGAATATATAAAGCTTCAATGCTCTATGTTTATACATTCATAAATATCATTACAATTGTATAAGTGGGTTTCTTTCATGAGATTTTATGCATGCAGTGATGGTGTGCTTTTAAAACAAGACTAATGTCATTTTTAAGTAATTGTTTCAAAAATATTTTCCAGGATTTCATTGTGACTGTGGTCTTCTCATTCATGTGGCTCGTGGGATCATCAGCCTGGGCGAAAGGACTCTCTGATGTCAAAGTTGCTACAGATCCTGATGAAGTGCTTTTACTCATGTCAGCATGCAAACAGCAGGGCAATAAATGCTCACCTGTCAGAGACCCTGCTATGTCAGGATTAAACACATCCGTTGTAAGTTGAAAACCAATATTGATAGATGTTTGAACAGCAGACTGGTTTGATGATGTGTTAACATCCCAGAGGTAAGATGTGGGTTAGCGCCTGTAGCCCCTCAAGGTAACTTCCCAAATTCAGCTCCTCAGGAGCAGGAAAGATGGAAGAAGAAGTAGCTCGGTCTTCATTTTGCGTGACCCTTTGTGTGTCAAAGTCCTGGAATCAAAACTCAAGACATTGCATGCATCAGTGGGCCAAAGGAAAAAGAAAGGAATAACAATAAATTGGGAAGTAATGATAGAGTGTTTTAAAGAGAATAAACATAAAAGGAGGGATGTTGATACAAAACATTATATAATAGTTGAGCATTGTCTTGTATTAGTAAAATGACTCGCTGATTCTTTAGGTTGTGATCCCAGGGTGTATGCCAGAATTGCACCTGATTATGTCCTCCAGCAATAACTCTGTATCAGAGAACTCTATCATTTTCATGGGATCTCTGGGATGCCTTAGCATGGATCAAGTGGGCATACATAATTTTGGGTAAATCTCTTGAACTTGAGCATTCCGTGATCATGGAACTTTGGTTTCTACCTGTCCTGGGAAGCTGGATCTTGAGATGTAGCCAAACCTCCAATCCTCATTAGGATCCCCCTGCCTGTAAATAGTAGAGCTGAAATTGTTTTGCTGTTTTGTTTAGGATCTAGCATCTCCACCAATTGGGCCATGTTGAGACCTCATCTAGGGTATTTTCCATCACAGGGGCTCACAGGAATTTAGGAACATGGTGGCAAAGTTTCACCAGCAAGTTCGGTGTGCAGTCTGGCAGTAGGGCCTTTTATCCCTCAACCTTCCACTCACTCCTCTCCTCCATCCATGCCAACTCATGCCATCCATCTTCATGATGTCTCATACCCTCCATGCCAAAGTATGACCCTTTATTCACCCTATAACTCCTCACACCCACAATACTAACCTATACCCCATGGCCCATTATATCCCAATGCCAAATTCATTCAACTCACAGCAACGTATGAACCAACATTCATCCATATCAGCCTTTACAGCCCCTGTATCAGCTTAGTACCAATTCAAGCCAACCCAGGACTAACCCTACCCATCATGCTTTGACCTTATATCTTCCAAACTAACTGACCAGTTATATCTTATATAACTTGGAAGACCTTATATCTTCCAAACTAACCAGTATCCACTGGCTGACCTCAGAAACTATGTTAAGTGGAAATAATACAACATTCCAAACATCTATTATAGAATTCACTAAATTAAAAAAACGCTGTCAATCATGAAGGCCCATTTAAAACCTCAAAGTACTTCAGTTACTTAATCACTCATAAATCAAACATTCCTTCAAGTGATTAATACAAATAACAACATACATTTATTTTTATAACACTGTGTGAAGACAATCATCCGTTTATAACCACTTGGAACTGTCAATCAAACTGTGTCCTTACAGGTCCCTACTATGATAATGATAGATTGTGGAAGGAGTGAATTAGATAATTTCTGTGATTGTAACTCTAAGGCTTATGATATCAAACATCTCTGAAATAGTAAGCAAGTTGTCTTTCAATTTACAACTACAGCAAGCTGATTCTTTTTAAAATTTATAGGACAGAGGATTAAATGGCTTGAAAGCTTGACAGTTCCAAAGAGCTTATCCACTTTTCCCATGCAATAATTTTACAGTTAACAATTCCAGAGGGGTACTGGAACCTTTCCAAAAGAGTATATGTGTTCTGTAAAGATTTCTAAGAAGTTCAGACATTTTCACAAATGTCTAAAGCCCACAAATCATGTTTCAGAAATTTGCATGATGAAGATTAATCCTTTGTTAGCAGATACACTTAAAATGTGCTGCTGCCTCTGTGAACGATAAATGTATAAAATACCCCCTGTTTCCATTCAGCCCTCATTAAAAAGATGGTTGTCTGTTTTGGGTGAAGGATATCTAGAATTGGAGCTCTGATGTCATTTTGGCGGAGATACTGAGCCCTTCCAAACTGGCAATACTTTTGGTCATTAACTCCTAGCTTTACTTATTCCTAACTTCACACCTAGGAAGAAATGAATGTAAGTTTTGCTAGTTCTCCACTGGAGTTACCCTTTACTCTTTCTCTCCTGCTCTAATGGCAAAACTAAACAAAACAGCAAACAACTTGGATTCTCAACGTACAAATCATAATCTCTTGTGTATCAAAAAATTATGAGAATATCAATTATCAATAATTTCACAGAAACACTGTGAAATGCACAACATAATGGGTATTCTCAGTACTGTACTCATTTTTGGAGAAAGTGAGGACTGCAGATGCTGGAGATCAGAGTTGAGAGTGTGGTGCTGGAAAAGCACAGCAGGTCAGGCAGCATCCAAGAAGCAGGAGATTCGACATTTCAGGCAGAAACCCTTCATCAGGAAAGAGGCTTGTGGGCCGGGGGGCTGAGAGATAAATGGGAAGAGGATGGGCCTGGGGAGAAGGTAGCTGGAAATGCAATAGGTAGATGAAGATGGGGGAGAAGGTGATAGGTCAGAGAGGAGGGTGGAACAGATAGATGGGAAAGGTGATGGACAGGTCAAGAAGACGGTGCCGAGTTCAAGGTTTGGGACTAGGATAGATTGGTGCGGGCGGGAGGGGAAATGAGGAATTTCTTGAAATCCACATTAATCCCATGTGGTTACAGTGTCCCAAGGCAGAAGATGAGGTGTTCTTCCTCCAGGCATTGAGTGGTTAGGGTTTGGTGATGGAGGAGGCCCAAGACCTGCGTATCCTTGACCGAGTGGGAAGGGGAGTTGAAGTGGTCAGCCACGGGGCGGTGGGGTTGGTTGGTGTGGGGCTCCCAGGGATGTTCTCTGAAATGATTCATCAGTTGGCGTCCTGTTTGCCCGAAGTAGAGGAGAGCACATCGGGTGCAACGGATACACTAGATGACGTTGGTGGAGGTACAGGTAATTTTCTGTTGGATGTGGAAGGATCCTTTGGGGACTTGGTCGGATGTTGAAGGATCCTTTGAGGCTTTGTGTCGGACGTGGAAGCCAATGCACCTGATGTGGTCTCCTGTATATTGGGCAGATAGGACGCCGACTTGCAGATCGTTTCAGAGAACATCTCTGGGACACCCGCACCAACCAACCCCACCGCCCCGTAACTGTACACTTCAATTCTCCTTCCATACGTACAGGTCCTGGGCCGCCTCCATTGCCAAACCCATATTTTCTTTTTTAAATCTACACAAAATAAATATTGTCCCAGATATTAGCAATGGATTATCATGAGTATTCTAGTTATGAGAAAGCAAGACTTAGGCCTATGGAATTCATGAATAGTACCACAAATATTTATTTTGCAGTACAGAATTTGACCATTGCTGAAAAACACACATTTTGCCAATCTTTTTCATCTAGCACTCACTCGCTCATCAGTTAACTGTTAATTATCATCTAACTGGTAAATTCTCCATGGCAACACCTCCACCAATCAGAATCCACTTGTCAGCCAGTCAGCACTCTCCTTTCAAGCAGTGTAAAATGCTGTTGCCATTAACATTTTTATTTGTGCAAATGTACAAAACAAAAAGCTTAGGTAAAATGTGTCTTTCTCAGCAATACTCAAATTATGATTTTTTTTTCACTGAAATAGGGATCAACAGGGCTACAATGTTAACCTAACCTTGGTCCTTTTAAATGTGTGTTCCAATAATTCCCATATCTTGTATAGTTACACACCAGAAATTAATTTTAAGATTAAATAACTTTAAGTCTAAATAACAAGACGGCTAGAATTTGGTGTAGGGATGTGGTGGGACAACCTTTTCATGCAGAGGGTGGTATGTGTATGGAATGAGCTGCCAGAGGATGTGGTGGAGGCTGGTACAATTGCAACATTTAAGAGGCACTTGGATGGGTATTTAATAGGAAGGGTTTGGAGGGATATGGGCCGGGTGCTGGCAGGTGGGACTAGATTGGGTTGGGATATCTCGTCGGCATGGACGGATTGGACCGAAGGGTCTGTTTCCATGCTGTACATCTCTATGACTCTATGACTGAAAATGAATTTAGTTCCTAATGATAATTATTGCTGAGAGCTAAAATTGTATTTGACATTTCTATTTGTTAAGTAGTATGATAAATTGTTTTAAAGGTCACATAACACCTACAGTATGTTCATATCAGGAATAATTTTCTAAAGGCATTACTGTTTTCCTGCTGACCTGCATTTTTTTAGCTGTCTTACAAGGTCTGATTTTGTTGACGGCATAATAATAGCAATTACTCATGGTGAAGCTGTTCAGATTTGCCTGAAATCATGAATGTACGCAATGAATATTCTTTTCCAAATAATTATTTGTACTTTTTACACTTTTCCTCCTTGAAACAATATTTTAGAATTGCAGTTCTAGTGATTTGAAGCTAAAAAAATTAAAATAGATTACATAGCAAGTATACATGTATAGACACTCACATTTATGAATGTCCATTAGTTCAATCACTCACAATAAATTCTTTTTCTGCTGATTTTTTTAAAGTCCTTATGTTTTATCTCATGCAGAAAAGAAATTCTTGTTTTTGAATTAACTGATAATGACAAATACTAAGTGTTGTTAAAGTACCAAATCCACCATCATAAACTTTACAGTAAAGACATTTTGGCAGTATTACTTAATGGAGCAGCATGAACCAAAACTTGTTACTCAAGAGCAACTTAAACAACTTGCTTAAAGTTTTACCAGTTACAAGTTCTAGTGCCAATCTTGTTGTGTATGACTTATGCAGGGGCAGTTGATTTCCCACTAAGTATTACTTATTCACATGAAATAGTCAATTCTAGATCACCTTAACAGCTTTATTTTGACTTGTCCAGTTCAATATCCATCAGAACCATAATAGTTGTTAACTTAAGATTACAAAAGTGACATGCATAAAATAAAATTGCATATTTTCTCACCTCCTTAGGTCTTTGGATTTCTTAACTTTATTCTGTGGGCTGGGAATATCTGGTTTGTGTTCAAGGAGACTGGATGGCATACTTCAGGTCAACGACACCCTCAAAGCACCATGGAAAAACAGCCGGCTCAAACTGGCTTCAACCAACCCTATAATCAGCGGGCAGGTGATCAAGAAAGCTATGGTCAAACAGCTGGATACAACCAACAAGGATATGGACAGCAACCAGGTTATGGGCAACAAGCTTCATATGGTCAGATTGGAGGCTACAGTCAGGGTGGTTACGGCCAGAATGCTCCAACTTCTTTTACTAATCAAATGTAACGTGTTCTAGATCTGATATCTGTGCATCCTTTGTCTGAAATCTCCATAGCACCAAGCTTTCAGTTAGAGTAAATTCATAAGGGTATTGAGTATTTCTGTGATATTGATAATGAGAAATATCAGTAGAAAGTTGCAGTGATTTTAATCACTTGTTAATAATAATTTTCAGGTGTTCAAATATTAGCATGGTGATGTAAGTATTGCTGGTTACTGTAAGCAAATATCACTTTATAAAATACCTCCATGGCTAGTGTCTTTTTTATGTTGTATTGAAATAGTAAAACCTGTAAAACTGTTAAAATGCACAAAACATATTTTGCTTGTGTAATGTTTGTTCTGGCTATATGTGGTAGATTCTGTCTGATTGAGCAAATAGTATTAGAATTGAATTAATCTTTTTGGCTTTCTGGGGAGGAATTAATAAGTGGCCCTTGTGTGACTACTAAATATTGCATTGTGTGTACTTAAAAATGGCTTGTGCATGATGTTGTTACAGCTTATACACTGTGTCCGACTCTGGTGTGATGTTACTCAGTGCACTAAGATCTCACCCTTATAGTTAGTAAAGCAAAAATGTTTTTATGCTGTAGTTACAGGTATTACAGTCAAATGGAATTTATATTTCTATGTTTGTTAAGAAGAAGCATTTTGTTCAAAAAACCCTTGTTTGTTAAATGTAAAAGTTATTTTGTTTACATTATATATATTATTTGTTAGTACAGATGCAAATGTGATTTATTTTCAGCATGCTAGTGTGTTTTGTAATATATCTTTGAATTCCCTACAGCAGTGAAAAACTGCATTAGATCACCCTAAAATATTGAAAAGATCTTTACTTTGGAAAATGTTTAACTTTTTATGAACATATGTACAACCAGCTTCTGCAACTTGCCACAGCTATATCTCTTTGGTACAGTAGTTTATGTACCTGCCTGCAGTGTGGTCTTACTGTGTTGTCACACAAATGAAATAGTCATTGTAGAAAAATTGAATCTGTATCTGTCTATAACAGTCAATATATTATGCTCAATATCTTGACGTAAGATGTAGTTATCAAAGCACAAAGCAACTATGATTCCTTTCTGTCTTTTTGAAGTACTGTGGTATTGTGGTGATGATTGAGAAGTGTGTGAATGTATTGAAAATAATCATTAGCATCTGTGATCAAAATCATTGGCCAACCAATGTAATCCAACTCATAAATGTAAAATTACCTGCAAGTTTTAAAAATCCACACACAACAGTCGCAATGTCAGCTTAGCAACATTCAAACTGTCTTCTTAGAATATACAATGAGCCATATCTAGCTGTCAAAATAATGGTAATGCTATTGGCACTTAGTGTTATTGACGCACAAGTGGTACAGCAAATTCAAGCACAGAGCAAATGTATAATTAATATCCAAAATACAGAAGTTGTTTTAAGATGCACTGCTCTGCCATTATCCTCACAAAAACAGCATTGCAATGTCTGGCTCACTATTGAAGTAAATAATGTGACCTTCTTGTATTTGTGTATTGCTACAACTTAAACAGAAGGAGGTTTTACAGCACAGTGGGCTAGAAACTCTGGGCTTGAGACCTATGCTTCTAGACCTTAATTCCCACACTCCCTGGTCTGTCGGGTTTGTTCTGATATCAATAACAAGGTAATTCAAACAATGGAATATATCCAATGTTCTCTATTAAAGCAAAGTATACTACAAAAAAAATGCAAAAATTTTACCCGTACAATGTTTCCAGTCACAAGTGAACTGTTTTACAAAGGCCTATTTGAACATTTGACCAGGACAGTCATCAGCCTACTCCATCTGAACTTTGAGCTGTTCAATCAGATGAACTCCTCAGCTGGCCAATTGTGCTGCGAGGCAAACTATTTTAATATTTCCATACAAAAAAGTGTTCAAACTCTTTATGCTATCCAGTCTTGAGCACAAAACATCATCTACTATGGCCAGTTAAATTAGTTAATTCATTAAGATTTGCTTATGTCTTTTTGGAAAAGAACTTATCTCTTGCTTTTAATGAACTCTGATCTCAACTTTAGCTTAATTTTGCTTTTCTCTGCTTTTATGTCATCAAATCAACCAAATGCTATTTACATAGCATAATTCTATATGACAATCACAAATTCATTTGATAAATAGTCCACATTATCATATCTTATTCACAGTGTCTGGTTTGAACAAAACATCAGTTTTCCAGAGTTACTGTGACAGTTCAGTCCATTACTGCTGAGTTACAGTCCTCCAAACTAAACACACATATTCCTTCAGCAACACAAAACAGACACTTTAAAACCAGTGACCTTTCTAATCATTAGGTTATCACCAGGCTTTACATGTGTTCCAATTCATTCAACTTTATTTAAATTCATCCTGGTAACCCAGCAAATTTTGAGTTAATATTTGCATATTCCTTTCTTTAAAATCTTGTAGAACTTTTCTTTGGGGTCTCAATGGTTTAACAAAATATATGCATCCTCATTTCCTTTTGATGATCATTACTTCAGGACATCAGAAATTTCATCCTGCTAGTTTCCCCACCTTAAAGCACACCACAAACTCCACAAAAGAACTACTCACACTAGTACTAGGACTATAGATTACCATGAGCACATGGAACACAATGCCAATTCAGGAGTGGGTCTCTACATTCAACCTCCAATCCCAAAGTTTGTCCCACCAATTGGTCTCCTTAATCTCTTTTACCTCCCTCTGTGCTTACTCACTTCATTGCTGCAGGATATAATACACTTTCCATGCCCGTCTCAGTACTTGCCTTTCCTTGGTTAGGTAATGGATGTATATGATATGAAAATTGATTCACATACCAGTTGAGATTCTCCTTAAGTTGTCATGGCTGCAAAGCATCTTCTCTTTTGAATTATGGATATCCAGTAATTTCAACTGACCCACACAAGAAGAGTGAAATGGACTGAAAGTTTTGGATGGGCATTGTCTCCATGCAGAAATAATACCTTTGTGGTTATTACACAATTCTCTCCTCATATATGCTACTTGTATATATGTGTATTCATTGAGGTTGCCTGCATAGTACAATTAACAGAACATTAAAACGACACAAAGCTTCCTCCCTATCATATATGGGTTGGGTACATGTATTAGTCATTTACCCATTCTACCCTCCATCATGGTGGACCCTGAAAGCATCTTCCCTTACTGTGCAATAGAGGAGTGAATATTGTTTACATTGTATGATGTCCCTCTTGTCAGAATCCATATACTTTGTATACCTGTTTTGATTTCTCTTTCCCTGTAATTATGGGAATGTCTAACACCATTCCTGCCTATAGTCCACATTTAAGTGTACAATCATCTTCGACAGTAAGTATACACACAATAAACACAGGTTGGCAATTAGTCAAATTAATTGATCCAGAAGTTAAATTCTTGAGCGGCTCATTCCTCCCCCTGATGTATCTGCCATAAATTTTCCTGAATAGGAATCAAAGGGAATCTGCAATCTTTTCAACTGGATCTTTTGGCCTGACCTCAAGATCCCCTTTAACCGGTCCTGACCCTTTAGCCCAGATCAGCCAAGTCTATAGAGTTAACCACTTCTACTCCCATATTAAAGAAGTAATTAGGTAACATTTTATCAGGTTATTTCTTTCTCTTGATTTGACCCCAATGTAGACAGAGTCAAGAGTGTGGTGCTGGAAAAGCACTGCAGATCAGGCAGCATCCGAGGAGCAGGGACACCTGTTCTCAGGGCCAGATCCCTTTTGGAGCCACGTGGTCATGACCCTTGTGCCTGAGTCTCTTGACCTAACGACTCATTCCAGAAGTTCCAAGAAGAGCAATGAATTTAGAGCACAATTAGGTCATTGGGTCTCCGAGACGTTTAAAACAATTATCCAGTCTTGAGCGAATGATCATTTTGACCACTGGCAAATATCACAAAAGTGTCATCTACCATAGCCAGTTTGATCAATTAATTCATTAAGGTTTGCTTGTCTCTCCTTGGGAAGAAACTTACCTCTTGCTTTTTAAGAATAGCTGACCTCAAAAGCTTGATTTTGCTTTTCACTACTTTTATGTCACCGAATCAACCGAATGCTATTTACACAGCACAATTCTATGACAATCACAAATTCATTTGATAAATAGTCCACATTATTGTATCTCTTCTTGGTGCCAGGTTTAAACAAAACGTCAGTTTTCCAGAGTTACTGTGACAGTTCAGTGCATGACTGCTGAGTTACAGTACCCCAATTACATACAGTACATAATTCCTTCAGCAAATCACAGAAACACTTTACAACCAGTGGCCATCTAAACATTAGGTCATCACAAGGCTTTACATGTGTTCTCCTTATTTCATTCAACTTCATTAAATTTCATTTTGGTATTGCATCAAATTTTGGGTTAATATCTACAGAAACCTATGGCCAAGGAAAATGTTTTCAAATGTGTCCACATGTGTTGGGTATTAACCAACACATCCTTCCAATACACAGTAATGGCAAGCAATAAGATTGGAAGAGATTTATGGTCAGCCTCTACCATCATTGTCCATAGCTGCAGACCACAACAGATATGTAAAAATGCATGTTGCCATTGCAACTTGGACTCCCTGAGTGAACTGTAATTGAACAGCACCAGCACAAACCAAACCCACCACAGCAAGTTGTCTTGATCTTTCAGCCCAAGTTCCCTTTAAATTGTGTAATAAGTTTTAATTGTTGCCAGTCATTCTCTCTCTTCACTGAAACTTATTACAAATGTGGAGTTTTGTTCCTTCAGGCTGTAATTGCTGGGGATGTTAAAATATTGACTTTTTCTTTGACTGATTTTGTTTTATTCTTAATACAATTTTCTTTTCCCCCTCTTCATTTTTTGTATCTGATTTAACATTGAATGCATTCAGTCTAAATTATATTTCCTTCTCACTCCTTAATTGTTAATTTATTTATCCAATCTGATGAGAAAGGAGAAACCCAGTTACTTGCATTGTTCAGTAAAGTCCTTTCCCTCCTGCGCCATAATCAAGTTATATTTGCAGCAATTTGTCACCCAAAACCATTGAAATCTAACATATAAGGGGAGGTCTAACCAGTGGTAGATGCCTTATGCCCTGCTACAAATTATGGCCAATGATTTTTGTTTGTTCTTTATTAGACCATACTACTTTAATAGTAATTTCTAGCAGCACATGAAGCCTTCTTCTGAAGCAGGCCAGACTGCCCAAACCGAAGTTGCCTAAAATAAATCAAAATTTTATCTATCATTCAGTTTTTAACCAAACATGATTATTCAATAATCTGACAAGCATTTGGCAGAGACAAGATTTTTTTGAGTGAAGTAATTTACAGATTAATACAGAAATTTGAACTTAATTTTTTTTGTATTGATCCCATCAAAAATTCTGCATATATTTTATAAAAATGTATTTGCTGAATTATATACTCGTCTGAATGCCGTCCAAAGTTTTAATATTGGTGTAAAGCAAAAGTATCATGGTTTGATGTTCATTGTATCTGCATATGGTTATTTTGATTGTTATAAGTACGGTACATTGTTATTTCCACTTTGAGTAATCCGATTAAAGTACAGTACTGCATTCACGTTATGGTGGTGCGTTCATTAATTAGTATTATTTGCTATTGAAAATAGATTTAAAAACATTTGCTCAAAATATGTAAATATGTAACTGACGCACTCTTCCATTTTTGTAAAAATAGTCCAGCAAGTGCAAAAGATTATTGGAAACATAAGCAATCTCCAGAACTTGCTGATTGTTTTGTACAACACAAGCTTATTTCACACAAATATCACTCTTTGTCTCTCCATCATTTTTATGAATTTGTTGTTTTTGAACATTATACTAATTAACTATTAAACACATCACAAGAATTTAAGTCCTGCACTTTTAGGATAGGTGGCACTTCATAAATGTGATAACTGATAATATCTGCCAATCAGCTTTTTTGGTCCAGAAAGTGGGAAAAAAGAAATTGGTGAGTCTACTTCTTTTCAGAAAATGAATTATTGGTGGAGATTCTAAAATCCAAGTTTTACATTTTTCTTAGTTTTCCTTTGTATCTGCCCCCTCTGTATCTCTCTTATTCCAAGCTTTCTTCCCCTTTATTTATTTCTCTTTCTGTACCTCGCTTAAATCATCCCTTTTAATTCACTCTCTTTCTATTCCTTACTGTTCAAAGCTTAAAGCTCATTGATTAAGGACTGTTGGTAGAACCTTTCACTAACGTCTAGTTGCCCCATTATCCTTGCCATACTGTTAGCAGCTTGCAGTTCAGGCATGTTTCGGGGCAAAACATTTTTGGATTGATTGTGGCATAAAAAGGTACAGCCAATGGCATACAATGTGAGATGCCCCTTTCTAGCAAATTTCAGCCTGTAACTTCCAATAGACCTTTACATCACTAAAAACATAAAAGCAAAGCTATGTACTTTTGTTTTATCTTGCTATACTGATACAATGTCCAAAATCTGGCATCCTCGGATCTGAAACTGTGCTCAATTTTCACAAACTTTGCATATCTAAAGTGACATTTCTTTCAAACTAACCTGATTAATTATCACATATCAGGTCACTCACAAAGAATTTGATATATTAGATTTGCATCTGGTTCTCATGTAATATAGAACTCTCATTAGCAGTTTGCGTTCAGAATTTTTACATTTTGAGGGTATATTGCCAAACCGAATCAGATAAAGGGAGCAAGCATTGATAAGCTCCTTGTGCTTTGCGCTAGAATCTGTTCAGAATAGGAATCAACCAGCACTTGACCAGGGACACCATTTTGACAATGTCCAGTTATTCAAACTGATTTATTGTTGTCTTTGTAGACAGTGATGCTTAAACATATCCTCTGATCCTGAAGCTGTTTGAAACCTAGAATTGTTTTTTTCTGACCTATCAAATGGGTTTGGTAGCTTGAATTTCTCAGGTAGAAAGATCATTGGCAGCAGATTTTCTTGTGATTGTTGAAGGGAATTTGAAGTTATTGATTATTTTCTTGATTTGACAATGTTTGTTAAGATGTCATCTTTTCAATTGGTCCATCAAAGTTTTACCTGCACATCCACTAATATCATTTATTGTATCCGTTGCTCCCGATGCGGTCTCCTCTACATTGGGGAGACTGGGCGCCTCCTAGCAGAGCGCTTTAGGGAACATCTCCGAGACACCCGCACCAATCAACCAAATCGCCCCGTGGCTCAACATTTCAACTCCCCCTCCCACTCTGCCGAGGATATGGAGGTGCTGGGCCTCCTCCACCGCCGCTCCCTCACCACCAGACGCATGGAAGAAGAACGCCTCATCTTCCGCCTCGGAACACTTCAACCCCAGGGCATCAATGTGGATTTCAACAGTTTCCTCATTTCCCCTTCCCCCACCTCATCCTAGTTTCTAACCTCCAGCAACACGATCCCCTGACTTGTCCGGACTTGTCCAACCTGCCCAGCTCCTTTTCCACCTATCCACTCCACCCTCTCCTCCCTGACCTATCACCTTCATCTCCTTCCCCACTGACCTATTGTACTGTATGCTACTCTATCCCCACCCCCACCCTCCTCTAGCTTATCTCTCCACGCTTCAGGCTCTCTGCCTTTATTCCTGATGAAGGGCTTTTGCCCGAAACGTCGATTTTGCCTGTCCTCGGATGCTGCCTGAATTGCTGTGCTCTTCCAGCACCACTGATCCAGAAATTGATTCTTTGTTGACAAGATTTTTCTTTTCATATAAAAACTGAAAGCTGTTGACAGAAACATGTAGATTCTACTGTTCAACATTTTCTTTTCACTGCAACATTTGATTTCCCTTCACTAATATGGCATTTTCTTAGAGATGAATGAAGCTATTCATTTTCTAAAATAACAGGAGCCTTTCAAAGGATCCATAGGCAGAAACTTTCTCAAAATGGCTTCAATCAATACGGTTCATTTATTTTTTAATCATTCTAAAGATAGCCCCCATGGCATCATTCATGCTGGGGTTTTTTCTGTATCACAGGTGTTCTCATGCTGAATTAATACCTTGTGATCAGATTTGTACTCCTTTACCATGCCATTTTTTAATAAGTAAAATCAATAAATGTCATGATCACTAAAGAAAATTTGTGTTGCTCATACAAACCTTCGAAATAATGAAGATTCAATTAACTTAACTATCAGGGCTCAGAAATTTCAAATTCTAAGAAACAATTCTTATTCCTTATTTTTCCAATTGATGTACCATAAGACTGTTTCTAAAGAATTTTATTAATTTGTGCATTGACAAATTTGCCAGTTAACAAATTATCTAAAATTGCTAAGTGACTATCATAGGTCTTAACTCTATTTGTCAGTCTAGTGATTCCTCAAACAAACTGTATAGGCTTTGGGTGTCCAATAACTGGCCTCATTTTTCCAGGTGCTCAATCTGGATTTATCTGCTTCGATGCTAGTAGCCTTCTGCTGCTTTTACTGCTCTTTCAATTCCTTTGAAAGTTTGCTTCCCTTATTACTACTTGTCAAAATCTTGTATGATGAACAGTTGTTTCTCTGCAGGAGTTTTCTGCTCACAGCAGCTGACTGTTCTGGCTGTTAACTGGTCTTAAAGCTGGATCAACCGTGTTGCCCTTCTTTCTTGATGTTCACTATTAGTCCAATTTTCTAGACAGTAGGTCCCACCGCTGTCACATAATGCCCACATCTGAGAGATTGGGTAACATAACCCTCAGTCTAACACATTAAGGTCACAGTGATTTCTTCATACATTCAGTGCCATGGTGCTACCCACTTGCTCCCAGCTGAACTGGAGACAGGTTACTGACTCTTAATCCTCTGGTTGTATGAGATTATGAAGCCTCCAATGTTTTGAGGAAATCCTGCTGTAGAGCCCTCGCACCCAGAGGAGTTATCTTCACTGGCTGAAGTGTGGATGAGGTGCTGCTACCATCAGGAGTGTCCAGAGAGGAACCACAGATGCACAGTGTTTCTCATCTGCTGTCGAGAAGTATGCTCATACCTTCCTGCTTACCTGAAAGGAACAAGTATCCAGTGGAAATCTATGTGCCTAACTGTCCTGTCACCTTAGCATTACACTTAAACTCAATATCAGTGCAATGGCTTGCAGGTCTACACAGCCAGCATTTCTTTACTCCTCTGCTGGACCTGGTTCTCTGTAAGAATTGCCCTGACTGAGCACTAAAGCAACCCAGACACTATTTGACACTTCAAACCAAGTATTATTGCTTTAAAATAGATTTTTTTTTTTAAATTGAATCATGGTGAAATCAGAGAAAATGATTTTTATCCACATAATATCAGCATTTAAAACAAAAATAATCATCCCACATTTCCCATAGCATTGTATTATGCATCAGGTCATAAACAATCTAGAGGATGAAATATTATATATAAGTATATATGCACACACATATACATATATATGAATTTGCATCAGAAACTATTAGGAATACTGTTTATTTGAAATCACGTTACAACCTCTGATTGCTATTTCAATCAGCAGCTTAATGAAGGTTGAAATTATCAGTTAGAATGAAATATTAGTAAATCAGCTCAAGTCAAAATATAAAAAAAGAATCTTGGTATTATCAATCCTAGATTTCAATTATTTTATGGGACTGTCATGCTGGCAGTCAAGTCGAGACTCCATATACAAACAGAACCTTTAATCCTGGGATTTGATTAAATATTATTTGTGTAAGCAATAAATGTGTAGGTACCAACCATTGAAGGAATGCAGCTCACCACGTTTTGAATGACAGAAGCACAAGACAAATAGTTTGCTTGCATTCAATTTCTGAGCTTCATATTCAGGGTTACAAACTGATGTCATGACTTTTATATCTGCATTGCAGAGGAATAACAAACAAACATTTCACAGCACAGTCTATAAAACTTAAGTCCTACAATGTGCCAGTCTATTGTGTTAATTATTGTTACACGATTTCCCACAGCTACTGTTGTTAAAATGCCATTTAGAACAGAATTAAATTGTTTCTATACTTGTGTATCATACATTATTCAAACATTAAACAATCAAATTTTGTAGTACAGTATCATAGAATACAAGCATTGAATAATTACAGTGCAGAATGTGGCCACACCCTTATTTTTTATCCAGCCACCTTGCACGGCATTTCTCTCCAGATAATTATCAATTTCCCTTTTGGAAATGTGATGAGTCTGCCTTGAGTACAGTGTCAAGCAGTGCAAGATCCTAACCGCTTGCCACGTGAAAATATTTTCCTTGCCGACTTTCATTCTTTAAATTATCACTTTTAAACTGATGTTCTTGACCCTTCCTCCAATAGATTTTCCTCACCTAATCTGTCCAGAACTTTCATTATTTTGCTGTCCTCTATCAAATTTGCTTTTAACCTTCTTTCCTCAGCCCCAGCTTTTTCAATCTCTGCATGTAATGAAGCTTCTCATTCCTGGGACCATTCTTGTAAACATTTCTGCACCCTTGCCAATGCCTTCATGTCCTTCCTGAAATGCCATGCCCAGAATTGAACACAGTATTCCAGTATTTAATAAAGTTTTAGCATTATCTGTTTGGCCTTATGCTGTGTGCCCCTTTTAAAAGTACAGTATGCCATTTGCTCTAAGTACCATCTTCCCAGTCTGTTTTGCCACCTTCAATGGTTTATGCGGATATAGACACAGATCACTTTGCTCCTGTATTGCTCTTTAGAATTACCTCCTTTATTTTGTTTTGCCTCTCTAAAATGTATCATCCTTAGCATTAAATTTTGATACCCTCATTTCCATACACCATTCCATCAACTTTTCTGTTGAAGTCTATCTTCAGAGCTCACAATACTTCCACGTGTCACCTGCAAATTTGAAATTGTGCTCTGGACATGCAAGTCTCGGTCATCAATATAGATCAAGAAAAACAGTGGTCCTAATACCAAGCCTTGGGCAATACCACTACATAGCTTTCCCCATTCTAGAAAACAACAATGATTACTACCTGTTCTTTCCTGTCATTCTATAAACCTTATATCCATACTGCTAAGCTCCCTTTTATTCCATGGGCTTCAACATTGCTGACAAGTCTGTTGTTATGTGGCACTTTCAAAGATCTTTTCAAAGTCTATGTACTTCACATAAACCACATTATCATCATTAGGGTCTCTGCAACCTCATCACAATCAGCTTAGCTAAACATAATTTGTCTTAAATAATCCTATGTTGTCTTTCCTCAATTATTTCACATTTTCTCAAATGACTGCTAGTTTGTTTCTTATCACTGAGGTTAAGCTGACTGGCCTGTAGTCTCTGGGCTTATTCTTGCATTCTTTTTTGAAACATTGTGTAACATGTGATTCTGCAGTCCTCTGGCACACCTGTTTCGCAGGTTGATTGAATGTTTCTGGCCAGTTCTTTAAAAATTGTGACCCTTACTTCCCTCAGTTTCCCTCAAGGCTGTCCACTGTCTCAAGGCCCTAGTCAGAACTGTGGTGGAGTAGCCTCAATGTGTGCAGTTCTAACAGCACGCAAGGAACTTGGCCTCATTCAGGACAAGGCAACCTACTGGACTGGTACCTCATCCACCACCTTCAACAATCACACTCTCCACCATTGATAGACTGTGGCAAAAGTGTGTACAATCCATGCAGTGCACTGCAACACTAGGGTTTCAAACACACAATCTCTACTGCCTAGAAAGACAAGAACAGTGGATGAATGGGATCATCAGTACCTGCAAGTTCCCCTCCAAGCTTCGCACCATCCTGATGTGGAACCATATCGCCATTCTTTCATTATCACTGGCTGGAACTGCCTCCCTAACAATACTATAAGTATATCTCCAGCCCAAGGACCTTCAACAGTTTAAGCACGCTTCTCACCACCACTCAAGGCTAATTAGGGTAGTATCTTCCTTCTTATCTCCATGTATAAATCTCTTTTATGGTCCTTAATAGGCTGCCCTGCTCCTTTCACCACTCTTTTGTTATTTTTATATCTGCAGAATACTTTTGTATTCCCTTTTATGTTGGCTACCGGTGTCTTCTTATACCCTCTTTGTGCTTCTTTTATTTTCTCTTCACTTTCAATCTGAACTTGTTATATTCAGCCAGGTTCTGACTTTTCTTAGAAATGTTACATATGCCATATTCACCCTTTTCCTGCTTCATTTTACTCTCCATCTATTCTGTCACCTACAAAATTTGGTTTGTTTGTTCTCCCTTTCCTACTCATGAGAACGTACCATAACTGTACCCTATGGCCTCCTGTTTTAAGTATATATTTTATAGGGTGTTCTTTGTTTCTTTCAACATCTTATGATACTGTTACATAATCCCCTACATACTTCCTAATGACACTTGATCCATTTATCACGTCACATTCCCAGACTCCAATCCATCCTGACCACCTTTTTTTTGGATTGGAAATATACAGAATTAGAAAAACTTCATGAACACATTTCTGAAATTCTTCTGAAATCCCTCGTGCTTTATACTACATGTGGTTCTTCTATAATGTGATGATTGTGTTCTTGTCCAACCCTGCACTTAGAAAAATTGCTCTTTAGAAACAGCGCTAAAAGTGTTGATGATGTAATCATCTTACAGCCAACGCACGCTTTAAAGGCTTGCACTTTAGAAACAGTGTCCCCAATTCATCAATTGCGTTACAGTGAATTTGCGGTAACAAAACTCATATTAATATAGAACGACCTGTACTACTACAAACTATAATATCTGCTACATATAGTTACTCTATAGCTTTTGCATGTCACTGTAAGTTCCTTGGAAACATGTTCATCTATATCTTTTCCATTGCTTAGCCTTTGATATATATTCAGTAGAATAATGATGTTTCTATTCTTTCTTAACTTTGACCAAATAGATTCTGACTTTGACCCTCTGGGACATTTACTCTCTCCAGCATTGTAATAGAACATAGAACATAGAACATTACAGCGCAGTACAGGCCCTTCAGCCCTCGATGTTGCGTCGCCCTGTCATACTAATCTGAATATTCCCAATTCCTTCGACTCCGCCGCATCTGCTTCCAGGAGGACCAGTTCCAATACCGAACAACCCAGATGGCCTCCTTCTTCAAAGACCGCAATTTCCCCTCAGACATGGTTGACGATGCTCTCCACCGCATCTCCTCCACTTCCCGGTCCTCTGCCCTTGAATCCCACCCCTCCAATCGCCACCAGGACAGAACCCCACTGGTCCTCACCTACCACCCCACCAACCCCCAGATACATCGTATCATCCTTCGTCATTTCCGCCACCTCCAAACAGACCCCACCACCAAGGATATATTTCCCTCCCCTCCCCTATCAGCGTTCCGGAAAGACCACTCCCTCCGCGACTCCCTCGTCAGGTCCACACCCCCCACCAACCCAACCTCCACTCTCGGCACCTTCCCCTGCAACCGCAAGAAATGCAAAAAGTTTGGGAGAAGATTTGTAGCTTGGGTGCTCGTTGTTGTGGTTCTGTTCGCCGAGTTGGGAATTTGTGTTGCAGGCGTTTTGTCCCCTGTCTAGGTGATATCCTCAGTGCTTGGGAGCATTCTGTGAAGCGCT